>NC_140957.1:95185362-95551161 GCF_014529385.1 Adiantum capillus-veneris
TAATGGACAAAGATAGTGAGACATTGAAAAGAATAAGGTGGAGGTATGACAAACTGCTGGTCCCCAATGTGTGCAAGGACAAGAAAATGAGAGAAATTTTGTTATACCCCCCGGAGCTAGTGCCTCAGCTCACAGTTGTAGATGTCACACATGATGTGAATACAAGGGCAAAGGCAGAGACTATTGCTCGCCAAACAGAGGAAATGAGGGAAGCAGAGCTTCAGGAGAAAGCAAAAGTAGCAGAGGTGTCCCAGAAACAAACAGAGTGCAATGTGACCCTGTCTATAGAGGCAATGAATCAAGAAACTCTGCTTTCAATGAAGAATGGTTTGCTTGCAGAGATACCATTTGTAGATGGAACCAGAAGCCTAGCTTTGGAAAAGGTGGACATTGATTTATTGCAGAATCCAGATGCTCAGATTTCAGACACAATTATCTATGCTTGTCTTAAGTAAGTGTTACTATCTTGCTAGCTTTGAAAACTCAGATAATAGGTTTGCTAACTCAGGTAGAGTCTCTGCAGCCTGATCAAAAGTCAACTCCCACTGCACACTCACACAGAGGTGTTTCTCCTTGATCCACAAATGTCTGTAATTATTAGACAAAAGAATAGTCCATCTGGGACATTTGAGAGCTGGTTCCGCCACTGTGCTATGCTGGAAGTTACTGTGATCATCTTCCCATATGAGAACAACCATCACTGGAGTCTCATATGCCTTGATGTTGACCAACCAGCAGTGTGGGTGTTCAATTCAATAAAAGGAACCCACCCTGAAATTAGGCTGTAAGTGTTTTGTGTCAGAAAGTGTTTATTATAGATATCCATGTAAATTTGAAGCCTCATGCTAACATCTTGACATTGCCTAATGCAGTTGTATAAAGAGGTTGTTGCTTGCCTATGGCAAGCTATGTGGAAGGTATGAACTATACAAGGCCACAATCAAAGAAGTACCTGTCCCAAATCAAACCGATGGGAATTCTTGCGGCTGGAGATGTCTTCTCCATGCAGAATATGTCCTGCAAAGCTACTTTGCATTAAAACCTTTCATGACTAAGGTACCCATTTTGCAATGCATTCAGTTAGTTTTGGTTTAGTCTATAAAAGAATTCTCATCATGTGGTCTTTCAATTTTGCAGAGTGCTTTAAAAAACTACACATATGATTATTTGCAAAGATACCGGGTAAGTTTAATACAACACCTGCTTACTATGTCTAGCCCTAGAGAGCTTGAAGATAGCGGCTTGGATGAGCGCACTATTGATCTTACAAAACATGACGTGCCACCACGACAAACCCCTACATCCGATACAGTGGAATCGCATCGGGCCGAGGGTGTCATATCAGCAGAAGATCAAAGAGTCGAGGATGAGGAAAGGACAAATGAGCATATGGAAGCAGCTAAGGTTCAACCGGAGGAGACAATAAAAGAGGCAAGTCAGCCTGTGGAACAGCCAAAAGAGCCTATGGCTGAAACCGAAGATGAGGAAAGCAGGCCTATAGATGAGCAAAAGGATATGGATGAGGAAAGCAGGCCTCGGGACGAGCAAAATGATATGGATCAGGAAAGGATGTATGAGGCAAGCCGATCAACCTTGAATCAGGCAGAAAGGGCCATGGGGGAGACCCCTGATGAAGCTTTGAATGATGACTATGAAGATAAAGCGGAGGAGAGCAACAATGACATGAAACTTACAGAGACCCAGTATGGACCCTTGCTACCTGTAGATACGGTTGTTCCGGTAATGTCTATTCAAGTATGGCAAAATATGTTCAGCTTCTAACTACTTATATGTACTTGTCAACTTTTACAGAGGTTGATTATCTTGGACGTCAATGGATTGCTGCTGATGCGGGTGCCTCTCGGTGACAGAGGACCCTTTGATGATTTGCAAACGTTTCGGATGGGAACTTGTCGAGTCGTGGTTCGTCCAGGAACCAAGGAGTTTATTGAGTTTCTTCTTCCGCGCTTCAGAGTTGGCATATGGTCTTCAATGCAAAGGCAAAACTTATCGCCACTAGTTGCAATAGTTTGCAGTGTATGCCAAGCTCACACGTCAGATTTTGCCTTTTTGTATGATCAAAGAAAATGCGTTACTGTTGAGGGCCACTACCACCCTAAAAAACCAGGATTACCTCTTTTGTACAAACCGTTTAGCCAAATCGGTGTACCCTTTGATGCAACTAATACACTACTAATTGACGATACTCCCGAAAAGGGAGAACTAAATCCGCCGGGAACAACCATCTCACCACCTTCTTTCGAGGGGCATTCCTTCGATTTTTACCTTGAAGATATTCTGATTCCATACTTACAGAAATTGTATCTCAGTCCATTGTTCACGGACGAGTTTGTACTTTCTAATGAATTAAGATGATTCTTCTATCTGTGTTTTTCTAATATATAGACAGAGAGAGAGAGAGAGAGAGAGAGAGAGAGAGAGAGAGAGAGAGAGATTTGACGTGGTAAACAAATGTATTTCAAGCACACTTTTTCACAGGGCACAATTGAAAAATGAGATCAATAAACTTCATGTCTTGAAAGTCATTTGTATACACTTGGGTTTACAAGAATATCTGTTACATTGACACTACTTCAACCCGACCATCCAACTCTTTGCACAAAATATCTTTTTCTCTTCGCCGCATCACCTTACGGCCAGCTAAGAAAAAGGAAAAATCTGATAGTTCCTTGTCCATTGACTCTTCAATGATGTCATTTCGCAAATGCTGAAGACTGCATAGCTCCCTTATTGTAACCACCAATAGTAGGCCATTCTCTTTATCAATCACTTCCACATCCACAGTAGGATTATCTTCCAAACCTGCAGAAACTTGGTCCATAGGAATGTACTTACCGTTTAGCATTTGTGATCGCATATACCAAAATGAGAGTAATAGTGATTGGCTTGCAATCATGTACTTGACAACTAGAGTATCAAGCGCGACCTCGCACCGTAAACCAATCTCTTCCTTTGCATACCATCCTTTGTCAAGAAGTTTGTCACAGGATGACTGCTGAAATGACTTGCACATGAACATAGTTTTTGTAACTCTGATGTTGTAGCTATGAAACAGCTCTATGAAGAGTGCAACAGGACAAAAGTTTGCAATTCGAACCAGTTTGGTAGGAACAGAGCTACGCAGAGACCTTTGTATATCCTTGTAGAGCTTACTTCGCATTGCCTCCACCATTGTTTCCTCGGGAACTGGCCAGTCCACAGTGTTCCAATCAGTCGGTAGAGGTAGTTTCACCAACATGCCATTCTTATTGCCTGAGCTGAGTTGGTAAAAGTGGTCATAAAAAAAGATTCCCTCATCAGCCAATCTTTTGGTGCTCCTCTCTGAATACTGTAGAGAACCAATATGGGCATGTACAACATGGAAGAGGCCTATTATGCACTCCACAGGCTCCCATTGCTCATAAGAAGAGGGATAAACATCTGCAATATATAAAAGAAGAGTTAAACTAAGAGTATCAATAAGTACAAATGACAGATCTAATGTAATTGAGTTGTGAAGAGTAGAGACATTACTCATAACAAGCGGGAGAAACATTGCAAAATATATAAGAAAAGTTATAATGAGAGTATCAGTAAGTTCACATGTCAAGAGTACTTACAATTGCAACGTGGTTGATGTATATTTGATACATTTCCACCGTTTGCTATCACCTCTGGATGGGTAAACACATGCTGAACAAGAACTTCCTTTACAGATCTTTTGCCGATCTCAACTTTGAAATCCAACACCCTGGCTTTCCATGCTGAGCGGTAAACGTTGATACCACTAAACCTCTTGGGTCTTCTTGGTTGCATGAGGACCCATGAACCTTTGTTTATCCTTTGTCCAACCCATTGGTTGTCTGCACTTATTGAAGCTGGTATTGTAATTGAGGATATGCTACTACTTGGCCTTCTAGGCAAAGTGCCGTTGTTGTTTGTTGGTGTGAGAGACAGTAAACACCTTGAGGCTCTTGGGCGAGAAGACGTGGATGCCATAACTCTCAGAGAAAAGCTTTAGTGGAGGGAGATTCACTTTGAAAGCATTCTAATGGAGGGAAAGTGTTTCAAAATTCCAATATCTTGTGCGGGCTTAATGGTCACCCTCCAGTACGTTAATGACCATGAGAGAATATCAGAAGTGGGACCACACGCAAGCACCTAAAAGCTCGGTAAAAGTGAGGAAATTACTATGCTACAATCCTAGTTTCGTGAAAGTTTTATGCTATTTTCTTATTTTTTGAGTTTTTCCAGGTACTTTTCTACGTAACGTAGCCTTCATGCTCATTGGACGCGCTCTATTTTTCTCTCTCTTCATATGGCCCTCCAAATGACCTCCAAAATTTCCTAATGTGGGCTAAAGCCTCCATAACAAAATGGATAGTAGGTTGGAAAAGTGGTGGACCTTTGCTCAAAACCATTCATGCTAATAGACATAGTAGCTACACTCGCTTCACACATTGACCTTGAAACAATAGAGATATCTTGTTTTATTAGAATTAGCTTGGACAGCTGGTGGACCTACAAACCACCTTGGAAGTAGGTTGGACAAGTGGTGGACTATATTATTTAGTAACAATTTTTTTTCCAGGAAGATATGGCACCAAAAAGAAATGTTACAAGGGTGGTTGTCTCAATTGACTATACTTGCAATGATCAAAGGAATTGGTATCTGGATATACATGGTGTGGAGGGTGCACAATTTCACAGGGTGCATCTATTTATTGTAAAGAAATAGAATGACAATCTATTTGAAGATGTTGGCCAAGTAGTGGAAGCCTCTATCTCTACAGTTGATGGTCATCCACAGGTGGAATGCATTGATATTGTAGTCCCATTCAATCAAGAATTGCAATTATCTCTAGTAGCATATGCATTTTCACGCATGTCTCAAAATCAAGATGAGACAATGTTTTCTCGAGGATGGAAGATTGAAGAGTCAACTCAAGGTGTCACAGAAGATCAACTTCACAGCTCCATCATAGCCACACTACAGGGAAAGAAGGTGAAAGCTTCACGACCACCTATAAACAAGAAAGTCAAAGTACAAAAAGTAGCACCTAAGAAGACTAGTTCTATTTTGGATGTAGACAATGCATCTCTAGCATCCTCAACACAAGGTTCAACATCCAAGATGAGAATCGTGGATCTAGAAGCTCTAGAGGCAGAGGACATGAAAGGACAAGAAAAAGATATAGGTGGAATGAATAAGTATATAAGCTATTTCCCTTTCCATTATAAGGAGTTTGATATCACTATTCAAAATTTTTGGCTGGCTCCTGATCACTATAATGTACGTACTATTGATGGAAAACATGTTGAAAGCATGCTATTTTGATTTTCCCGGAGTACAACTAAGCCTACAGCGTGTGCATATTTAATGCTTGGTCAAAATGCAAAAGCAAAGCAGGGTACACCTTTGGCAGCAAAAGAGATACAAGAACGCAAACTGCAAGATTATCATTATTGGAATCTTGATGGCCAACATTCAATTTATGCCACAAAAGTTTTGCGTCACAATGAACAAAAAAACAATGAGATATTTCAAAGATTGATTGATGTGTATAAATTTTGAAAGGCTTGTATTGTTGTAAATGCTCCTCCAATGGTTGCAACTACTATATCTGCCATTGCAAATGATGAGGCTAAAGCATAGTATGTCAAGCAACCTTACAGTCAAATATTGCGGCATTTGCGAAGTAAATGGATCTATTTAGGACGACTATCAAGGGCAGCAAGTGGAGTTGCAGAGGGACATATATCTCGTGTTGGATGGGATGTAAGTGTCTTTCTTTATTTCTTATTGTCTTTAATTGAACATTTGAGTTCAATCTTCTAATTGGTGTTATATTTCTTTCTAGACTTTTCTATGATTGGCAAGAATGAGTGCAGGAGCAAGTTGGATTGCTAAACAGACACACATGGTTACATATTCCTATGAATTTTATAATTGTTCGGGTAGAAATTATTACAAATCTTGAATAGGAGAATAAGAAACCCCCAATAACAGTATTTAGATTTCTTTGCGGTCTTGAGGAATCAGAGGTAAAGATCATTCAAGAATAAATTAAACAAGACAAGATTTTATTGTCAAAGAATGCAAAAGATGGTGCTGTAATTGATATGTATGATTGAATCAAGCAACTCAAACAAGACAAACTCATTCAAGACGCACTTCTTGAAGACTTCAATGCTTTGAATGAGTCATCACCGTGTAGAGATTGGGAGGAAATAGTCAGCATGTATAAAATCAATGATGCATTTTATAAAACCATTCTAATGCTATGTGAGCAATGGATCAAAAATAGCTTGAAGTGTGGAACAAAGATAATGGATTTTCCAAATGAAGCTTTAAAATACATGCAATGGGCAATTCACCTTCACAAGGAGAAAATTGAGTCTCTTGATTTGCCATGGTCCATCTATGTGGTGAACCTACAGATGGAAGGAAATCTCTACTTGAAGCGCCACTTCAACAACCAAATTACTACTAGCTTATGCATTTTAGACTTGACAAAACACTATGGGGATAACTTGCAGTGGAGTGGGGAGATATTAGCAATGCTTTGGATGGGATGTTGGCTATTTCTGGAGGCTCAATTGATCCTCGATTTGTGTTTCTTGCATTTATAGATTTCTCTAGACTCACAAAATTGCAATGTGCGCTCCAGAGTATGGGAGATAATGTGAGCTACCGTTGTTGTGGTGTCTTGCATCACTTTCCATTAGAACCTTGCAAAGGAGCATTTCAATTCCTTGTGGTTATTGTCTTCATGGGACAAGGTAATGCATTTGAAGACTTGAGAAGGAGATCAGAACAACATTCCATGCCGATTGATTGTTCTTTGCTTCAAGTAGAAAATAAAGGCATGTCAGATTTGCAATATCTGGAAGCCAAAAAAAGAGTTTTCGTCAAGCACTACATTCATACGTTTTGTTTTGAAGATTGCAAGCTTGTAGATCTCTTTAGTGATGGCTCTCTGGTTTCACAAGAAGGATTACAACAAAAAAAAGACGTCATCTGCTAGTTTAGAGCGTGCAAGATCAATGAACCTTAGCAACCAGGCTTCTTGAATTTGCTAAGGCCCATGTTGATATAGAAAAGTGGGATGGCCTTCAAGATCAACAACCTACTTTGCAATTAGGTGATGATGTGCCAATCAAAGAAGAGATTTCTCCATAAGAAGAAGAAGGAGAAGAAGACCAACCTCCTTTGTCAATGGAGGCCTACTTTGAAATAGAAGGACGTATGTTTTGAACTTCTTGTGTATGTTAACATCTATTCTTGTTGATTTGATACTCTTAATGCTAGGTTTTGTGTTATGTAGTATTTTTTGAGTCCATATTTTTCCTCTCTTCAAGAATTAAAGGTTTAAATGTAGAGAATAATCTTATAATTTTTGAGTGATGAACCCTTAGATTTTAAAAAAACACTAACCTAGACTAAAGAGCTTGAATTGATGAGTTTTAGACCTCGTGCTATCCCCTTTATTTTATACTTTCAAGGCTAGCATGGGTAGGTGAACCATACATAGATCCCAATCTCAAGAAGTGTGTTAGACCTTCAAACAACCCCATATAGCTTGGACAAGTGGTGGACCTTCCATGGAGGCTAGTTCAAACAAGTGTGGTGGTAAACCTTTAGTGGACCTTTAGTGGAGTCTAATTGTGGTAGACTTAAAACAATAGCCATTTCCTTGCACTTGCTTGGACAAGTGTAGACCTTGCTTCTATTAAGGTCTCTATTGAGAGAAGAATTGAATATAGAAAAAGAGAGAGGTTAACTAGGTATGGATTTGCAAATTTGTAGAAAAGGGAAACATGTTGGATTACAAAAATACCTCTCATTGTACGAGAGTCCACAATGTATCTATATATTTTATCCAAAAGTAATACCTTTGGATAAAGGCTTATCTTTAGACATTAAATCAAGAGGTTATGGCTATGCATGTGTTGAGACTATTGGTCGACTTGAATGAGGAGACACATAGTTTGTTGGCTATGACTTTATTTGATGTTTTCAAGTATTTATATGGATAGAAGTCTTAATTACATGTGTTAATTTGACCTTTAATGGATCAAATCTCAATCAAGTAAGTCATGGTTGTTGTTAACTTTATCTAGCCTTCAGTATTCACTTAAGTACTAATTTTTTATTAAAGTGTAGGGTGTACAATTTTGTCACAAAAGATTGTAGTTACACTAGTGTTGCCTTGTGTACCAATAGTTGCAAGGTTTATAATATTGATTTTACCTTGAACAAACTCCTAAGTTCGACTTCCACATGTTCACAATTGGTGATTTAAATTCTAGTGATTTTTGAGAAATCAATGTTTGATATGTATGATCGAATCAACCAACTCAAACAAGACAAACTCATTCAAGACGCACTTCTTGAAGACTTCAATGCTTTGAATGAGTCATCACCGTGTAGAGATTGGGAGGAAATAGTCAGCATGTATAAAATAAATGATGCATTTTATAAAACCATTCTAATGCTATGTGAGCAATGGATCAAAAATAGCTTGAAGTGTGGAACAAAGATAATGGATTTTCCAAATGAAGCTTTAAAATACATGCAATGGGCAATTCACCTTCACAAGGAGAAAATTGAGTCTCTTGATTTGCCATGGTCCATCTATGTGGTGAACCTACAGATGGAAGGAAATCTCTACTTGAAGCGCCACTTCAACAACCAAATTACTACTAGCTTATGCATTTTAGACTTGACAAAACACTATGGGGATAACTTGCAGTGGCGTGGGGAGATATTAGCAATGCTTTGGATGGGATGTTGGCTATTTCTGGAGGCTCAATTGATCCTCGATTTGTGTTTCTTGCATTTATAGATTTCTCTAGACTCACAAAATTGCAATGTGCGCTCCAGAGTATGGGAGATAATGTGAGCTACCGTTGTTGTGGTGTCCTTCATCACTTTCCATTAGAACCTTGCAAAGGAGCATTTCAATTCCTTGTGGTTATTGTCTTCATGGGACAAGGTAATGCATTTGAAGACTTGAGAAGGAGATCAGAACAACATTCCATGCCGATTGATTGTTCTTTGCTTCAAGTAGAAAATAAAGGCATGTCAGATTTGCAATATCTGGAAGCCAAAAAAAGAGTTTTCGTCAAGCACTACATTCATACGTTTTGTTTTGAAGATTGCAAGCTTGTAGATCTCTTTAGTGATGGCTCTCTGGTTTCACAAGAAGGATTACAACAAAAAAAAGACGTCATCTGCTAGTTTAGAGCGTGCAAGATCAATGAACCTTAGCAACCAGGCTTCTTGAATTTGCTAAGGCCCATGTTGATATAGAAAAGTGGGATGGCCTTCAAGATCAACAACCTACTTTGCAATTAGGTGATGATGTGCCAATCAAAGAAGAGATTTCTCCATAAGAAGAAGAAGGAGAAGAAGACCAACCTCCTTTGTCAATGGAGGCCTACTTTGAAATAGAAGGACGTATGTTTTGAACTTCTTGTGTATTTTAACATCTATTCTTGTTGATTTGATACTCTTAATGCTAGGTTTTGTGTTATGTAGTATTTTTTGAGTCCATATTTTTCATCTCTTCAAGAATTAAAGGTTTAAATGTAGAGAATAATCTTATAATTTTTGAGTGATGAACCCTTAGATTTTAAAAAAACACTAACCTAGACTAAAGAGCTTGAATTGATGAGTTTTAGACCTCGTGCTATCCCCTTTATTTTATACTTTCAAGGCTAGCATGGGTAGGTGAACCATACATAGATCCCAATCTCAAGAAGTGTGTTAGACCTTCAAACAACCCCATATAGCTTGGACAAGTGGTGGACCTTCCATGGAGGCTAGTTCAAACAAGTGTGGTGGTAAACCTTTAGTGGACCTTTAGTGGAGTCTAATTGTGGTAGACTTAAAACAATAGCCATTTCCTTGCACTTGCTTGGACAAGTGTAGACCTTGCTTCTATTAAGGTCTCTATTGAGAGAAGAATTGAATATAGAAAAAGAGAGAGGTTAACTAGGTATGGATTTGCAAATTTGTAGAAAAGGGAAACATGTTGGATTACAAAAATACCTCTCATTGTACGAGAGTCCACAATGTATCTATATATTTTATCCAAAAGTAATACCTTTGGATAAAGGCTTATCTTTAGACATTAAATCAAGAGGTTATGGCTATGCATGTGTTGAGACTATTGGTCGACTTGAATGAGGAGACACATAGTTTGTTGGCTATGACTTTATTTGATGTTTTCAAGTATTTATATGGATAGAAGTCTTAATTACATGTGTTAATTTGACCTTTAATGGATCAAATCTCAATCAAGTAAGTCATGGTTGTTGTTAACTTTATGTAGCCTTCAGTATTCACTTAAGTACTAATTTTTTATTAAAGTGTAGGGTGTACAATTTTGTCACAAAAGATTGTAGTTACACTAGTGTTGCCTTGTGTACCAATAGTTGCAAGGTTTATAATATTGATTTTACCTTGAACAAACTCCTAAGTTCGACTTCCACATGTTCACAATTGGTGATTTAAATTCTAGTGATTTTTGAGAAATCAATGTTTGATATGTATGATTGAATCAAGCAACTCAAACAAGACAAACTCATTCAAGACGCACTTCTTGAAGACTTCAATGCTTTGAATGAGTCATCACCGTGTAGAGATTGGGAGGAAATAGTCAGCATGTATAAAATCAATGATGCATTTTATAAAACCATTCTAATGCATGTGAGCAATGGATCAAAAATAGCTTGAAGTGTGGAACAAAGATAATGGATTTTCCGAATGAAGCTTTAAAATACATGCAATGGGCAATTCACCTTCACAAGGAGAAAATTGAGTCTCTTGATTTGCCATGGTCCATCTATGTGGTGAACCTACAGAAGGAAGGAAATCTCTACTTGAAGCGCCACTTCAACAACCAAATTACTACTGGCTTATGCATTTTAGACTTGACAAAACACTATGGGGATAACTTGCAGTGGAGTGAGGAGATATTAGCAATGCTTTGGATGGGATATTTCTGGAGGCTCAATTGATCCTCGATTTGTGTTTCTTGCATTTATAGATTTCTCTAGACTCACAAAATTGCAATGTGCGCTCCAGAGTATGGGAGATAATGTGAGCTACCGTTGTTGTGGTGTCTTGCATCACTTTCCATTAGCACCTTGCAAAGGAGCATTTCAATTCCTTGTGGTTATTGTCTTCATGGGACAAGGTAATGCATTTGAAGACTTGAGAAGGAGATCAGAACAACATTCCATGCCGATTGATTGTTCTTTGCTTCAAGTAGAAAATAAAGGCATGTCAGATTTGCAATATCTGGAAGCCAAAAAAAGAGTTTTCGTCAAGCACTACATTCATACATTTTGTTTTGAAGATTGCAAACTTGTAGATCTCTTTAGTGATGGCTCTCTGGTTGCACAAGAAGGATTACAACAAAAAAAAGACGTCATCTGCTAGTTTAGAGCGTGCAAGATCAATGAACCTTAGCAACCAGGCTTCTTGAATTTGCTAAGGCCCATGTTGATATAGAAAAGTGGGATGGCCTTCAAGATCAACAACCTACTTTGCAACTAGGTGATGATGTGCCAATCAAAGAAGAGATTTCTCCATAAGAAGAAGAAGGAGAAGAAGACCAACCTCCTTTGTCAATGGAGGCCTACTTTGAAATAGAAGGACGTATGTTTTGAACTTCTTGTGTATGTTAACATCTATTCTTGTTGATTTGATACTCTTAATGTTAGGTTTTGTGTTATGTAGTATTTTTTGAGTCCATATTTTTCATCTCTTCAAGAATTAAAGGTTTAAATGTAGAGAATAATCTTATAATTTTTGAGTGATGAACCCTTAGATTTTAAAAAAACACTAACCTATACTAAAGAGCTTGAATTGATGAGTTTTAGACCTCGTGCTATCCCCTTTATTTTATACTTTCAAGGCTAGCATGGGTAGGTGAACCATACATAGATCCCAATCTCAAGAAGTGTGTTAGACCTTCAAACAACCCCATATAGCTTGGACAAGTGGTGGACCTTCCATGGAGGCTAGTTCAAACAAGTGTGGTGGTAAACCTTTAGTGGACCTTTAGTGGAGTCTAATTGTGGTAGACTTAAAACAATAGCCATTTCCTTGCACTTGCTTGGACAAGTGTAGACCTTGCTTCTATTAAGGTCTCTATTGAGAGAAGAATTGAATATAGAAAAAGAGAGAGGTTAACTAGGTATGGATTTGCAAATTTGTAGAAAAGGGAAACATGTTGGATTACAAAAATACCTCTCATTGTACGAGAGTCCACAATGTATCTATATATTTTATCCAAAAGTAATACCTTTGGATAAAGGCTTATCTTTAGACATTAAATCAAGAGGTTATAACTATGGATGTGTTGAGACTATTGGTCGACTTGAATGAGGAGACACATAGTTTGTTGGCTATGACTTTATTTGATGTTTTCAAGTATTTATATGGATAGAAGTCTTAATTACATGTGTTAATTTGACCTTTAATGGATCAAATCTCAATCAAGTAAGTCATGGTTGTTGTTAACTTTATGTAGCCTTCAGTATTCACTTAAGTACTAATTTTTTATTAAAGTGTAGGGTGTACAATTTTGTCACAAAAGATTGTAGTTACACTAGTGTTGCCTTGTGTACCAATAGTTGCAAGGTTTATAATATTGATTTTACCTTGAACAAACTCCTAAGTTCGACTTCCACATGTTCACAATTGGTGATTTAAATTCTAGTGATTTTTGAGAAATCAATGTTTGATATGTATGATCGAATCAACCAACTCAAACAAGACAAACTCATTCAAGACGCACTTCTTGAAGACTTCAATGCTTTGAATGAGTCATCACCGTGTAGAGATTGGGAGGAAATAGTCAGCATGTATAAAATCAATGATGCATTTTATAAAACCATTCTAATGCATGTGAGCAATGGATCAAAAATAGCTTGAAGTGTGGAACAAAGATAATGGATTTTCCGAATGAAGCTTTAAAATACATGCAATGGGCAATTCACCTTCACAAGGAGAAAATTGAGTCTCTTGATTTGCCATGGTCCATCTATGTGGTGAACCTACAGATGGAAGGAAATCTCTACTTGAAGCGCCACTTCAACAACCAAATTACTACTGGCTTATGCATTTTAGACTTGACAAAACACAATGGGGATCACTTGCAGTGGAGTGAGGAGATATTAGCAATGCTTTGGATGGGATGTTGGCTATTTCTGGAGGCTCAATTGATCCTCGATTTGTGTTTCTTGCATTTATAGATTTCTCTAGAGTCACAAAATTGCAATGTGCGCTCCAGAGTATGGGAGATAATGTGAGCTACCGTTGTTGTGGTGTCTTGCATCACTTTCCATTAGCACCTTGCAAAGGAGCATTTCAATTCCTTGTGGTTATTGTCTTCATGGGACAAGGTAATGCATTTGAAGACTTGAGAAGGAGATCAGAACAACATTCCATGCCGATTGATTGTTCTTTGCTTCAAGTAGAAAATAAAGGCATGTCAGATTTGCAATATCTGGAAGCCAAAAAAAGAGTTTTCGTCAAGCACTACATTCATACATTTTGTTTTGAAGATTGAAAACTTGTAGATCTCTTTAGTGATGGCTCTCTGGTTGCACAAGAAGGATTACAACAAAAAAAAGACGTCATCTGCTAGTTTAGAGCGTGCAAGATCAATGAACCTTAGCAACCAGGCTTCTTGAATTTGCTAAGGCCCATGTTGATATAGAAAAGTGGGATGGCCTTCAAGATCAACAACCTACTTTGCAATTAGGTGATGATGTGCCAATCAAAGAAGAGATTTCTCCATAAGAAGAAGAAGGAGAAGAAGACCAACCTCCTTTGTCAATGGAGGCCTACTTTGAAATAGAAGGACGTATGTTTTGAACTTCTTGTGTATGTTAACATCTATTCTTGTTGATTTGATACTCTTAATGTTAGGTTTTGTGTTATGTTGTATTTTTTCAGTCCATATTTTTCATCTCTTCAAGAATTAAAGGTTTAAATGTAGAGAATAATCTTATAATTTTTGAGTGATGAACCCTTAGATTTTAAAAAAACACTAACCTAGACTAAAGAGCTTGAATTGATGAGTTTTAGACCTCGTGCTATCCCCTTTATTTTATACTTTCAAGGCTAGCATGGGTAGGTGAACCATACATAGATCCCAATCTCAAGAAGTGTGTTAGACCTTCAAACAACCCCATATAGCTTGGACAAGTGGTGGACCTTCCATGGAGGCTAGTTCAAACAAGTGTGGTGGTAAACCTTTAGTGGACCTTTAGTGGAGTCTAATTGTGGTAGACTTAAAACAATAGCCATTTCCTTGCACTTGCTTGGACAAGTGTAGACCTTGCTTCTATTAAGGTCTCTATTGAGAGAAGAATTGAATATAGAAAAAGAGAGAGGTTAACTAGGTATGGATTTGCAAATTTGTAGAAAAGGGAAACATGTTGGATTACAAAAATACCTCTCATTGTACGAGAGTCCACAATGTATCTATATATTTTATCCAAAAGTAATACCTTTGGATAAAGGCTTATCTTTAGACATTAAATCAAGAGGTTATGGCTATGCATGTGTTGAGACTATTGGTCGACTTGAATGAGGAGACACATAGTTTGTTGGCTATGACTTTATTTGATGTTTTCAAGTATTTATATGGATAGAAGTCTTAATTACATGTGTTAATTTGACCTTTAATGGATCAAATCTCAATCAAGTAAGTCATGGTTGTTGTTAACTTTATCTAGCCTTCAGTATTCACTTAAGTACTAATTTTTTATTAAAGTGTAGGGTGTACAATTTTGTCACAAAAGATTGTAGTTACACTAGTGTTGCCTTGTGTACCAATAGTTGCAAGGTTTATAATATTGATTTTACCTTGAACAAACTCCTAAGTTCGACTTCCACATGTTCACAATTGGTGATTTAAATTCTAGTGATTTTTGAGAAATCAATGTTTGATATGTATGATCGAATCAACCAACTCAAACAAGACAAACTCATTCAAGACGCACTTCTTGAAGACTTCAATGCTTTGAATGAGTCATCACCGTGTAGAGATTGGGAGGAAATAGTCAGCATGTATAAAATAAATGATGCATTTTATAAAACCATTCTAATGCTATGTGAGCAATGGATCAAAAATAGCTTGAAGTGTGGAACAAAGATAATGGATTTTCCAAATGAAGCTTTAAAATACATGCAATGGGCAATTCACCTTCACAAGGAGAAAATTGAGTCTCTTGATTTGCCATGGTCCATCTATGTGGTGAACCTACAGATGGAAGGAAATCTCTACTTGAAGCGCCACTTCAACAACCAAATTACTACTAGCTTATGCATTTTAGACTTGACAAAACACTATGGGGATAACTTGCAGTGGCGTGGGGAGATATTAGCAATGCTTTGGATGGGATGTTGGCTATTTCTGGAGGCTCAATTGATCCTCGATTTGTGTTTCTTGCGTTTATAGATTTCTCTAGACTCACAAAATTGCAATGTGCGCTCCAGAGTATGGGAGATAATGTGAGCTACCGTTGTTGTGGTGTCTTGCATCACTTTCCATTAGAACCTTGCAAAGGAGCATTTCAATTCCTTGTGGTTATTGTCTTCATGGGACAAGGTAATGCATTTGAAGACTTGAGAAGGAGATCAGAACAACATTCCATGCCGATTGATTGTTCTTTGCTTCAAGTAGAAAATAAAGGCATGTCAGATTTGCAATATCTGGAAGCCAAAAAAAGAGTTTTCGTCAAGCACTACATTCATACGTTTTGTTTTGAAGATTGCAAGCTTGTAGATCTCTTTAGTGATGGCTCTCTGGTTTCACAAGAAGGATTACAACAAAAAAAAGACGTCATCTGCTAGTTTAGAGCGTGCAAGATCAATGAACCTTAGCAACCAGGCTTCTTGAATTTGCTAAGGCCCATGTTGATATAGAAAAGTGGGATGGCCTTCAAGATCAACAACCTACTTTGCAATTAGGTGATGATGTGCCAATCAAAGAAGAGATTTCTCCATAAGAAGAAGAAGGAGAAGAAGACCAACCTCCTTTGTCAATGGAGGCCTACTTTGAAATAGAAGGACGTATGTTTTGAACTTCTTGTGTATTTTAACATCTATTCTTGTTGATTTGATACTCTTAATGCTAGGTTTTGTGTTATGTAGTATTTTTTGAGTCCATATTTTTCATCTCTTCAAGAATTAAAGGTTTAAATGTAGAGAATAATCTTATAATTTTTGAGTGATGAACCCTTAGATTTTAAAAAAACACTAACCTAGACTAAAGAGCTTGAATTGATGAGTTTTAGACCTCGTGCTATCCCCTTTATTTTATACTTTCAAGGCTAGCATGGGTAGGTGAACCATACATAGATCCCAATCTCAAGAAGTGTGTTAGACCTTCAAACAACCCCATATAGCTTGGACAAGTGGTGGACCTTCCATGGAGGCTAGTTCAAACAAGTGTGGTGGTAAACCTTTAGTGGACCTTTAGTGGAGTCTAATTGTGGTAGACTTAAAACAATAGCCATTTCCTTGCACTTGCTTGGACAAGTGTAGACCTTGCTTCTATTAAGGTCTCTATTGAGAGAAGAATTGAATATAGAAAAAGAGAGAGGTTAACTAGGTATGGATTTGCAAATTTGTAGAAAAGGGAAACATGTTGGATTACAAAAATACCTCTCATTGTACGAGAGTCCACAATGTATCTATATATTTTATCCAAAAATAATACCTTTGGATAAAGGCTTATCTTTAGACATTAAATCAAGAGGTTATGGCTATGCATGTGTTGAGACTATTGGTCGACTTGAATGAGGAGACACATAGTTTGTTGGCTATGACTTTATTTGATGTTTTCAAGTATTTATATGGATAGAAGTCTTAATTACATGTGTTAATTTGACCTTTAATGGATCAAATCTCAATCAAGTAAGTCATGGTTGTTGTTAACTTTATGTAGCCTTCAGTATTCACTTAAGTACTAATTTTTTATTAAAGTGTAGGGTGTACAATTTTGTCACAAAAGATTGTAGTTACACTAGTGTTGCCTTGTGTACCAATAGTTGCAAGGTTTATAATATTGATTTTACCTTGAACAAACTCCTAAGTTCGACTTCCACATGTTCACAATTGGTGATTTAAATTCTAGTGATTTTTGAGAAATCAATGTTTGATATGTATGATTGAATCAAGCAACTCAAACAAGACAAACTCATTCAAGACGCACTTCTTGAAGACTTCAATGCTTTGAATGAGTCATCACCGTGTAGAGATTGGGAGGAAATAGTCAGCATGTATAAAATCAATGATGCATTTTATAAAACCATTCTAATGCATGTGAGCAATGGATCAAAAATAGCTTGAAGTGTGGAACAAAGATAATGGATTTTCCGAATGAAGCTTTAAAATACATGCAATGGGCAATTCACCTTCACAAGGAGAAAATTGAGTCTCTTGATTTGCCATGGTCCATCTATGTGGTGAACCTACAGAAGGAAGGAAATCTCTACTTGAAGCGCCACTTCAACAACCAAATTACTACTGGCTTATGCATTTTAGACTTGACAAAACACTATGGGGATAACTTGCAGTGGAGTGAGGAGATATTAGCAATGCTTTGGATGGGATATTTCTGGAGGCTCAATTGATCCTCGATTTGTGTTTCTTGCATTTATAGATTTCTCTAGACTCACAAAATTGCAATGTGCGCTCCAGAGTATGGGAGATAATGTGAGCTACCGTTGTTGTGGTGTCTTGCATCACTTTCCATTAGCACCTTGCAAAGGAGCATTTCAATTCCTTGTGGTTATTGTCTTCATGGGACAAGGTAATGCATTTGAAGACTTGAGAAGGAGATCAGAACAACATTCCATGCCGATTGATTGTTCTTTGCTTCAAGTAGAAAATAAAGGCATGTCAGATTTGCAATATCTGGAAGCCAAAAAAAGAGTTTTCGTCAAGCACTACATTCATACATTTTGTTTTGAAGATTGCAAACTTGTAGATCTCTTTAGTGATGGCTCTCTGGTTGCACAAGAAGGATTACAACAAAAAAAAGACGTCATCTGCTAGTTTAGAGCGTGCAAGATCAATGAACCTTAGCAACCAGGCTTCTTGAATTTGCTAAGGCCCATGTTGATATAGAAAAGTGGGATGGCCTTCAAGATCAACAACCTACTTTGCAACTAGGTGATGATGTGCCAATCAAAGAAGAGATTTCTCCATAAGAAGAAGAAGGAGAAGAAGACCAACCTCCTTTGTCAATGGAGGCCTACTTTGAAATAGAAGGACGTATGTTTTGAACTTCTTGTGTATGTTAACATCTATTCTTGTTGATTTGATACTCTTAATGTTAGGTTTTGTGTTATGTAGTATTTTTTGAGTCCATATTTTTCATCTCTTCAAGAATTAAAGGTTTAAATGTAGAGAATAATCTTATAATTTTTGAGTGATGAACCCTTAGATTTTAAAAAAACACTAACCTATACTAAAGAGCTTGAATTGATGAGTTTTAGACCTCGTGCTATCCCCTTTATTTTATACTTTCAAGGCTAGCATGGGTAGGTGAACCATACATAGATCCCAATCTCAAGAAGTGTGTTAGACCTTCAAACAACCCCATATAGCTTGGACAAGTGGTGGACCTTCCATGGAGGCTAGTTCAAACAAGTGTGGTGGTAAACCTTTAGTGGACCTTTAGTGGAGTCTAATTGTGGTAGACTTAAAACAATAGCCATTTCCTTGCACTTGCTTGGACAAGTGTAGACCTTGCTTCTATTAAGGTCTCTATTGAGAGAAGAATTGAATATAGAAAAAGAGAGAGGTTAACTAGGTATGGATTTGCAAATTTGTAGAAAAGGGAAACATGTTGGATTACAAAAATACCTCTCATTGTACGAGAGTCCACAATGTATCTATATATTTTATCCAAAAGTAATACCTTTGGATAAAGGCTTATCTTTAGACATTAAATCAAGAGGTTATAACTATGGATGTGTTGAGACTATTGGTCGACTTGAATGAGGAGACACATAGTTTGTTGGCTATGACTTTATTTGATGTTTTCAAGTATTTATATGGATAGAAGTCTTAATTACATGTGTTAATTTGACCTTTAATGGATCAAATCTCAATCAAGTAAGTCATGGTTGTTGTTAACTTTATGTAGCCTTCAGTATTCACTTAAGTACTAATTTTTTATTAAAGTGTAGGGTGTACAATTTTGTCACAAAAGATTGTAGTTACACTAGTGTTGCCTTGTGTACCAATAGTTGCAAGGTTTATAATATTGATTTTACCTTGAACAAACTCCTAAGTTCGACTTCCACATGTTCACAATTGGTGATTTAAATTCTAGTGATTTTTGAGAAATCAATGTTTGATATGTATGATCGAATCAAGCAACTCAAACAAGACAAACTCATTCAAGACGCACTTCTTGAAGACTTCAATGCTTTGAATGAGTCATCACCGTGTAGAGATTGGGAGGAAATAGTCAGCATGTATAAAATCAATGATGCATTTTATAAAACCATTCTAATGCATGTGAGCAATGGATCAAAAATAGCTTGAAGTGTGGAACAAAGATAATGGATTTTCCGAATGAAGCTTTAAAATACATGCAATGGGCAATTCACCTTCACAAGGAGAAAATTGAGTCTCTTGATTTGCCATGGTCCATCTATGTGGTGAACCTACAGATGGAAGGAAATCTCTACTTGAAGCGCCACTTCAACAACCAAATTACTACTGGCTTATGCATTTTAGACTTGACAAAACACAATGGGGATAACTTGCAGTGGAGTGAGGAGATATTAGCAATGCTTTGGATGGGATGTTGGCTATTTCTGGAGGCTCAATTGATCCTCGATTTGTGTTTCTTGCATTTATAGATTTCTCTAGAGTCACAAAATTGCAATGTGCGCTCCAGAGTATGGGAGATAATGTGAGCTACCGTTGTTGTGGTGTCTTGCATCACTTTCCATTAGCACCTTGCAAAGGAGCATTTCAATTCCTTGTGGTTATTGTCTTCATGGGACAAGGTAATGCATTTGAAGACTTGAGAAGGAGATCAGAACAACATTCCATGCCGATTGATTGTTCTTTGCTTCAAGTAGAAAATAAAGGCATGTCAGATTTGCAATATCTGGAAGCCAAAAAAAGAGTTTTCGTCAAGCACTACATTCATACATTTTGTTTTGAAGATTGCAAACTTGTAGATCTCTTTAGTGATGGCTCTCTGGTTGCACAAGAAGGATTACAACAAAAAAAAGACGTCATCTGCTAGTTTAGAGCGTGCAAGATCAATGAACCTTAGCAACCAGGCTTCTTGAATTTGCTAAGGCCCATGTTGATATAGAAAAGTGGGATGGCCTTCAAGATCAACAACCTACTTTGCAATTAGGTGATGATGTGCCAATCAAAGAAGAGATTTCTCCATAAGAAGAAGAAGGAGAAGAAGACCAACCTCCTTTGTCAATGGAGGCCTACTTTGAAATAGAAGGACGTATGTTTTGAACTTCTTGTGTATGTTAACATCTATTCTTGTTGATTTGATACTCTTAATGTTAGGTTTTGTGTTATGTTGTATTTTTTCAGTCCATATTTTTCATCTCTTCAAGAATTAAAGGTTTAAATGTAGAGAATAATCTTATAATTTTTGAGTGATGAACCCTTAGATTTTAAAAAAACACTAACCTAGACTAAAGAGCTTGAATTGATGAGTTTTAGACCTCGTGCTATCCCCTTTATTTTATACTTTCAAGGCTAGCATGGGTAGGTGAACCATACATAGATCCCAATCTCAAGAAGTGTGTTAGACCTTCAAACAACCCCATATAGCTTGGACAAGTGGTGGACCTTCCATGGAGGCTAGTTCAAACAAGTGTGGTGGTAAACCTTTAGTGGACCTTTAGTGGAGTCTAATTGTGGTAGACTTAAAACAATAGCCATTTCCTTGCACTTGCTTGGACAAGTGTAGACCTTGCTTCTATTAAGGTCTCTATTGAGAGAAGAATTGAATATAGAAAAAGAGAGAGGTTAACTAGGTATGGATTTGCAAATTTGTAGAAAAGGGAAACATGTTGGATTAGAAAAATACCTCTCATTGTACGAGAGTCCACAATGTATCTATATATTTTATCCAAAAGTAATACCTTTGGATAAAGGCTTATCTTTAGACATTAAATCAAGAGGTTATGGCTATGCATGTGTTGAGACTATTGGTCGACTTGAATGAGGAGACACATAGTTTGTTGGCTATGACTTTATTTGATGTTTTAAAGTATTTATATGGATAGAAGTCTTAATTACATGTGTTCATTTGACTTTTAATGGATCAAATCAGAATCAAGTAAGTCATGGTTGTTGTTGACTTTATGTAGCCTTCAGTATTCACTTAAATACTAATTCTTTATTAAAGTGTAGGGTGTACAATTTTGTCACAAAAGATTGTAGTTACACTAGTGTTGCCTTGTGTACCAACAGTTGCAAGGTTTATAATATTGATTTTACCTTGAACAAACTCCTAAGTTCGACTTCCACATGTTCACAATTGGTGATTTAAATTCTAGTGATTTTTGATAAATCAATGTTTGATATGTATGATCGAATCAACCAACTCAAACAAGACAAACTCATTCAAGACGCACTTCTTGAAGACTTCAATGCTTTGAATGAGTCATCACCGTGTAGAGATTGGGAGGAAATAGTCAGCATGTATAAAATCAATGATGCATTTTATAAAACCATTCTAATGCATGTGAGCAATGGATCAAAAATATCTTGAAGTGTGGAACAAAGATAATGGATTTTCCGAATGAAGCTTTAAAATACATGCAATGGGCAATTCACCTTCACAAGGAGAAAATTGAGTCTCTTGATTTGCCATGGTCCATCTATGTGGTGAACCTACAGATGGAAGGAAATCTCTACTTGAAGCGCCACTTCAACAACCAAATTACTACTGGCTTATGTATTTTAGACTTGACAAAACACAATGGGGATAACTTGCAGTGGAGTGAGGAGATATTAGCAATGCTTTGGATGGGATGTTGGCTATTTCTGGAGGCTCAATTGATCCTCGATTTGTGTTTCTTGCATTTATAGATTTCTCTAGACTCACAAAATTGCAATGTGCGCTCCAGAGTATGGGAGATAATGTGAGCTACCGTTGTTGTGGTGTCTTGCATCACTTTCCATTAGCACCTAGCAAAGGAGCATTTCAATTCCTTGTGGTTATTGTCTTCATGGGACAAGGTAATGCATTTGAAGACTTGAGAAGGAGATCAGAACAACATTCCATGCCGATTGATTGTTCTTTGCTTCAAGTAGAAAATAAAGGCATGTCAGATTTGCAATATCTGGAAGCCAAAAAAAGAGTTTTCGTCAAGCACTACATTCATACATTTTGTTTTGAAGATTGCAAGCTTGTAGATCTCTTTAGTGATGGCTCTCTGGTTGCACAAGAAGGATTACAACAAAAAAAAGACGTCATCTGCTAGTTTAGAGCGTGCAAGATCAATGAACCTTAGCAACCAGGCTTCTTGAATTTGTTAAGGCCCATGTTGATATAGAAAAGTGGGATGGACTTCAAGATCAACAACCTACTTTGCAATTAGGTGATGATGTGCCAATCAAAGAAGAGATTTCTCCATAAGAAGAAGAAGGAGAAGAAGACCAACCTCCTTTGTCAATGGAGGCCTACTTTGAAATAGAAGGACGTATGTTTTGAACTTCTTGTGTATGTTAACATCTATTCTTGTTGATTTGATACTCTTAATGTTAGGTTTTGTGTTATGTAGTATTTTTTGAGTCCATATTTTTCATCTCTTCAAGAATTAAAGGTTTAAATGTAGAGAATAATCTTATAATTTTTGAGTGATGAACCCTTAGATTTTAAAAAAACACTAACCTAGACTAAAGAGCTTGAATTGATGAGTTTTAGACCTCGTGCTATCCCCTTTATTTTATACTTTCAATGCTAGCATGGGTAGGTGAACCATACATAGATCCCAATCTCAAGAAGTGTGTTAGACCTTCAAACAACCCCATATAGCTTGGACAAGTGGTGGACCTTCCATGGAGGCTAGTTCAATCAAGTGTGGTGGTAAACCTTTAGTGGACCTTTAGTGGAGTCTAATTGTGGTAGACTTAAAACAATAGCCATTTCCTTGCACTTGCTTGGACAAGTGTAGACCTTGCTTCTATTAAGGTCTCTATTGAGAGAAGAATTGAATATAGAAAAAGAGAGAGGTTAACTAGGTATGGATTTGCAAATTTGTAGAAAAGGGAAACATGTTGGATTACAAAAATACCTCTCATTGTACGAGAGTCCACAATGTATCTATATATTTTATCCAAAAATAATACCTTTGGATAAAGTCTTATCTTTAGACATTAAATCAAGAGGTTATGGCTATGCATGTGTTGAGACTATTGGTCGACTTGAATGAGGAGACACATAGTTTGTTGGCTATGACTTTATTTTATGTTTTAAAGTATTTATATGCATAGAAGTCTTAATTACATGTGTTCATTTGACTTTTAATGGATCAAATCAGAATCAAGTAAGTCATGGTTGTTGTTAACTTTATGTAGCCTTCAGTATTCACTTAAGTACTAATTCTTTATTAAAGTGTAGGGTGTACAATTTTGTCACAAAAGATTGTAGTTACACTAGTGTTGCCTTGTGTACCAACAGTTGCAAGGTTTATAATATTGATTTTACCTTGAACAAACTCCTAAGTTCGACTTCCACATGTTCACAATTGGTGATTTAAATTCTAGTGATTTTTGAGAAATCAATGTTTGATATGTATGATCGAATCAACCAACTCAAACAAGACAAACTCATTCAAGACGCACTTCTTGAAGACTTCAATGCTTTGAATGAGTCATCACCGTGTAGAGATTGGGAGGAAATAGTCAGCATGTATAAAATCAATGATGCATTTTATAAAACCATTCTAATGCATGTGAGCAATGGATCAAAAATAGCTTGAAGTGTGGAACAAAGATAATGGATTTTCCGAATGAAGCTTTAAAATACATGCAATGGGCAATTGACCTTCACAAGGAGAAAATTGAGTCTCTTGATTTGCCATGGTCCATCTATGTGGTGAACCTATAGATGGAAGGAAATCTCTACTTGAAGCGCCACTTCAACAACCAAATTACTACTGGCTTATGCATTTTAGACTTGACAAAACACTATGGGGATAACTTGCAGTGGAGTGAGGAGATATTAGCAATGCTTTGGATGGGATGTTGGCTATTTCTGGAGGCTCAATTGATCCTCGATTTGTGTTTCTTGCATTTATAGATTTTTGTAGACTCACAAAATTGCAATGTGCGCTCCAGAGTATGGGAGATAATGTGAGCTACCGTTGTTGTGGTGTCTTGCATCACTTTCCATTAGCACCTTGCAAAGGAGCATTTCAATTCCTTGTAGTTATTGTCTTCATGGGACAAGGTAATGCATTTGAAGACTTGAGAAGGAGATCAGAACAACATTCCATGCCAATTGATTGTTCTTTGCTTCAAGTAGAAAATAAAGGCATGTCAGATTTGCAATATCTGGATGCCAAAAAAAGAGTTTTCGTCAAGCACTACATTCATACATTTTGTTTTGAAGATTGCAAGCTTGTAGATCTCTTTAGTGATGGCTCTCTGGTTGCAAAAGAAGGATTACAACAAAAAAAAGACGTCATCTGCTAGTTTAGAGCGTGCAAGATCAATGAACCTTAGCAACCAGGCTTCTTGAATTTGCTAAGGCCCATGTTGATATAGAAAAGTGGGATGGCCTTCAAGATCAACAACCTACTTTGCAATTAGGTGATGATGTGCCAATCAAAGAAGAGATTTCTCCATAAGAAGAAGAAGGAGAAGAAGACGAACCTCCTTTGTCAATGGAAGCCTACTTTGAAATAGAAGGACGTATGTTTTGAACTTCTTGTGTATGTTAACATCTATTCTTGTTGATTTGATACTCTTAATGTTAGGTTTTGTGTTATGTAGTATTTTTTGAGTCCATCTTTTTCATCTCTTCAAGAATTAAAGGTTTAAATGTAGAGAATAATCTTATAATTTTTGAGTGATGAACCCTTAGATTTAAAAAAAACACTAACCTAGACTTAAGAGCTTGAATTGATGAGTTTTAGACCTCGTGCTATCCCCTTTATTTTATACTTTCAATGCTAGCATGGGTAGGTGAACCATACATAGATCCCAATCTCAAGAAGTGTGTTAGACCTTCAAACAACCCCATATAGCTTGGACAAGTGGTGGACCTTCCATGGAGGCTAGTTCAAACAAGTGTGGTGGTAAACCTTTAGTGGACCTTTAGTGGAGTCTAATTGTGGTAGACTTAAAACAATAGCCATTTCCTTGCACTTGCTTGGACAAGTGTAGACCTTGCTTCTATTAAGGTCTCTATTGAGAGAAGAATTGAATATAGAAAAAGAGAGAGGTTAACTAGGTATGGATTGCAAATTTGTAGAAAAGGGAAACATGTTGGATTACAAAAATACCTCTCATTGTACGAGAGTCCACAATGTATCTATATATTTTATCCAAAAATAATACCTTTGGAAAAAGGCTTATCTTTAGACATTAAATCAAGAGGTTATGGCTATGCATGTGTTGAGACTATTGGTCGACTTGAATGAGGAGACACATAGTTTGTTGGCTATGACTTTATTTGATGTTTTCAAGTATTTATATGGATAGAAGTCTTAATTACATGTGTTAATTTGACCTTTAATGGATCAAATCTCAATCAAGTAAGTCATGGTTGTTGCTAACTTTATGTAGCCTTCAGTATTCACTTAAGTACTAATTTTTTATTAAAGTGTAGGGTGTACAATTTTGTCACAAAAGATTGTAGTTACACTAGTGTTGCCTTGTGTACCAATAGTTGCAAGGTTTATAATATTGATTTTACCTTGAACAAACTCCTAAGTTCGACTTCCACATGTTTACAATTGGTGATTTAAATTCTAGTGATTTTTGAGAAACCAATGTTATCTGTGTTTTTTAGATTCGCAAATTGGGATAGATAAAGCCCCTGTGGTTGAGTCCACAATTGTTGAACCCCTTGATTCTATTATTTCTGACATGCCCAAGGTGGATGATATGTCTATACCAAAGTTTGGTGATGTGCACCTTGAGCAAGCTTGCAACAGTGAGAATGAAGAAATGCCTACTCCAACAATACAACCTACTTGAAAAGAGACTAAAACGTCTACTCAAGAGCCATTTCCATTTGTTGCTACTTCATCTAGTGCAGATGTTGAGAAGTCCATACTCACAATTATTTTGGACTTAAATGGTCTACTATTGAAACTTTCCCCTCAGTCGTCCTCACACCACCAGTTAGTGCAACTAGATCCAAAAAGATATATTATACTTAGGCCAGGTTGCATCCAATTCTTGAAGACTATATTACAGAGGTTTAATGTTGCAATTTGGTCGACGACTATTAGGAACAATGTGCCTTAAATTCTTAAAGCACTAGAGAGCTTAGAAAAAGGTACATTTCCTTTCTTTGCAATTTGGAATCAAGAAGGTTGCTACACTTGTCAAAGAAATAAATTATTTAGACCTGATAATCCAACCGTAGAGGCAATGTTCAAGCCTGTAGCTAAAATTGCCATGGGGTATGAATGTGACCCATGAAGAACAGTGCTTATTGATGACTCTCCTTACAAGGGATGCATTTCCCCTGCAAACAATTATTTTTTTCCATTCCAATTTGATGGTGAAAAATGGGTTGACAATATGCTCTTGGAGAGTTGCTTCCCTACTTGTTTGAGCTAGATGAGGTAAGGGATGTGCCGAATTTCATTGCCTCTAATCGTTACAGACATCCAACATTGAAAAATGAGAGTGAATATAAAGAAATCAAAGAGAATTGGAAGCAAAACAATGATGGTTGTTCAGCCAAGCTGTTCTTTACAAGAAGGATAACTCCTACAAAATATGACAAAGGTGAAGCTATCCTTGAAGGAAAACACAATGGAGCATGTGACAAAACTGACAACAATGACATCATACGAGCCCAAATACGAGAAATACTAGAAAAGGAAGGTACGACTGTTGAAAGCATGAAGCTAACACAATTGATCAATCTAGCTGGGAAATTGGGATGTACTACAAAGGGGCCTTTGAAGGCAACCACTGCAAAGGCTTATATAAACAAGGTCAAAGCTGAGAACAATCTTCTAAGGCTAAATAAAACACACCCCTAAGGTACCTTTTATGACTTGAACCTTGTTTCAGATACTTGAATATACATGTGCATGGTGTTCTTTTTGTTTCTTATTGAAGATCTAAAAAGAATATTTATAGATATTCCATTGAGCAAGCTTGGATAGGTGGTGGACCTTTCGGTAAAGCCCCTTATCACAAGTCCTCCATCAAGTGAGAAGGAAAACATTTAAGAAAGAGCCTAAAAGGTTGGACAGGTGGTGAACCTTGCACCTTTTCTCCCATTCCCAATCGAGTCTAGCTATACACCACTATATTGTATGAAGTGTAGCTTGGACAAGTGTTAGACCTTGAAACAAGAGACCCCTCATCATCAATCCTAGTTTTGACCTATGGTAGATCTTACTTTTCTCCCATTCATAGTGGAGCCTAGCCTAGCCAGATGGTAGACCTTACTTTTATCCATGCTTCAAAGAAGCATAGCTTGGAGAAATGTTGAAGCTTTGTAAGGTTTTCAATTTGGATTTGTTTATAGCAAAACGAGTAAGTTGAAGATGGACTTTGGCATCTAGTAATACCATAGTGTAGGAAATGTATAAATTGTTTGTATTATTTGAAACATAATAAATTTATTTATTTTCAATTGCAGAGCATCACTACAAGAAAGTGGGTCGACTATCTATAGGCATGATTTGAAGGAAGGTTTTGAAGCACCCAACCAACCTCTCCAAGGCCTTGTCGTATATATCAATCACCTCCATGTCGCCTACCACTTCCTATTAAGAATATCAAAAGAGTGCTTGTTTTGGACCTTGAAGGACTTCTTTTGAAAACAGTTGAAACAAAACATGGAGATTCTATGCCATCTTGGGCTCAACACATGCATCTTGTGGAGGACAAAGATGAAGTTTATCATGCGGTGCACCTAGACGCAGAAATGTTTTTGGATTTTTGTGGTGAATACTTTGAACTGTGGATATGGAGTTGCTATAACCTAATAAGAGTGCAACATATCACACAAAAATATTTCCCAAAGCATTATAGCAAGTTCAAGATCTTTATGAGTAACAAGTGTTTCCAAAATCCAAACATCATGTTAGGATTTAGAAGTGTTTATCATAAAAACTTGAGTGAAAAATTGGAAGATGTTTGAGAGCTTGGATGCAAAGAATACCATGATTTTTTATGATAGTCCATATAGGATGATGTGGAATATGCAAGGAACATATCTTATATTTCCAAAGATGTGGAGGCAAACACCTGAGCAGCTTCAAAGATTCTTGCAAGAAATGATTATTCCATGGTTACTTAGATGGTTTTATGCAAGAGACAAGAGAGATAAACCCGTAACACAATTGTAAATTGGTATAGTGATCTTGATATAAACCATGTCCTCCATGTGTATGTATTGATAGCCGTTTTTTGGCTTTCCATAATTGCCATAGTAAGTTACCTCACCCTATCAAATCACTCAAACATTTTGGTTATCCCTACCATTTCACTGTACATAGGCGTGTGTGAGTTAGGGGACTTTTCCCATATCTTCTTAAAAACCCTTAATTAGCTAGTCACTGGGCTAGTTGAGCCAAAAAATAAATAAAATAAAAAATATAAGTATATTATGGCCCATTTGTGTGTAAATATTTTATTGTATATAGTGTAACATTTAATGGCCTAAAATCTTATTTGTAGCGGAAATTAGCATGAACATAGTGGGCATTTCATTAGAATAGATTCCTAATGAGAATTACAAGAGTGCTTGGGTGGAGAGAGCAACAAAAAGCATAACACCTAGTTAGATAGCATCGACAATACTTTCAAAAGAGAGAGAGAGCAATTAAACTATTGACAACAGTTGAGGACCGGATTTGCATGGAGCCGGTCCCCCCTCCAAAAGGCTTTGTATTATGGTTTCTCCCATCAAGAGAGACATTGTACAATACAATTCTTTGTGTTCCTTCAAGACTAGCTAGTGCAATGAAGATGGAAGCTTCATACACCAAGCAAAACACTTAATCAAACACAACTTGAATTATCCCCGTTCTCAGACCCAAGACCTCACACACCTTCGAAGATGGTGAGAGCTAGCAGGGTATGAGAGTAGATTGAGAGGAAAAAGAAGTATCTTACGAGAAAGAAGTACATCTCCTCACATAATCACTCATATTAGCATAGCTTAGCTTAGTAATTAGCTTGGTAGAGAAGATGAGCATGCATTGAAGCTTGGCTCTTGGTTGGATTTGCATCCACATGCCAAGAGAGTGTTGATGTAGGCTTCTATCTCACAAGCTTGGAGTAGGTGATGAGCTCTCCATTAAAGCTTGGGAGGAGATAGAGTGTTTTTCCTTCACACATGGTCAAGTGTGAGAGTGTGAGAGTGAATGCCCAACAAAAATCAGCCCCCCCTCTCTCTTGGGCGAGCCCTAGCTGCTAAGTTAGGCTGGCTTTTTCCTCATTGGACCTCCCCAGGTCAAGCCAATAGGAATTAAGCAGCATAAGTGATAGCCTTCTGACATGTGTCCCCCTTTCCCCTTTTGTGAGAGCTTTAGATAATTAAATATTTAAACTAAACTCTCATTGGACCCCTTTGCCTCCTGGCCAATAGGAATCAGGCAAGCCATGGGGCTTCTGAATGCTCATTGGACCCCTTGGGAGACTGCCCAATAGTCTTCTAGGACACTTAATTCTTATTGGTTTCTTTTATTAAATGTTTTTAAATTAATTAAACTAGATTTACTCTAGCTTAATTCTCATTGGTCCACTTCAAGGGTCTTCCAATAGGAATTGGGCACACCTTGTGGGCATCTGGCCTAGGGAGCTGACATGTGTCCCTCATTCCCTTTGTGTAAAGGGAGCCTGTGTGTGTGTGTGTGGTTTTCTCTCTCATCCCCTAGCTTTGGGGCTTGCCCCCTCCCATGTAGGGATGCAGAAAGACTTTTTGGGCACACACACTAAGCATCCAATTTTCCCTAAGGTTGACCTTTGGACACAACCTTTGAATTTTGGAACCTTAGCATTTTGGAAGTCTTAATGGGCTGAACCTTAGGGTCTTTTTAGCCCGTTGTTTCACATGGATCTTTTGCAGATGGCCCCCCCTTTGGATCCCTATTTTCCCTCCTTTGGATCCCTACTGTGGCCGGTCTGCTAACTTAACCAATATTCTAGCTTTTTCTCCCTTGGCACTTCCCCACATTAAATGATCAGTTTAATATGAGAAAATCATTTAGGAGAATTAGATATTGATTATTATGACATTACCTCTCTCTTGAAATCATAGTCGTCCTCGACTATGGTGTAGAGAAGATAAAGCATATGCATGAGTCCTTTTCTTAGTGGGTAGAGGATCCCTATGTTACCCTACGACATCATTCCATAATGGATGACTAGTCCATTTGGCGCTTGAGAGCCTGAGGCTGCCGCAAGCATGTCTGCACATTAGTCCTATCAGTCTTCCAATAGTAGAGTGACAAGCTCTACTTGGTGTTTGGGAGACGTCGTCTCCACAAACTTGATCTAAGCATGCATACTACTTTATTTTTGTGCACAAATAAAGAAAAAGAGAGTCTTATAAGACAAAAATTTTTGTTCATTTTTTTTAACATTTTGTACATTTGCTTACTCTTGGGAAGCATTGTAAGCATTGACAAGGTTTAGGTTATCCTTTAATTGTATGCCTTGCATCCATCTGGCATCTTCAAAAGGATAATTCTTAAACTTAATAAGATATCGTCTGATAGTCTTACCGCCTCTTAATACCTTGTCTTCATGTCGGAGAATGGACTCGGGCTGCAGCATCTCCTCGTGGTCCTCGATCTCCGGTGGGTCTTCAATAGTTGGTTCTTGAGGTGGCTCTCCTTTGTAAGGCTTTAAGAGGCTCACATGAAAAGCATTGTGTATGAGCCAATGATTGGGCAACTTAAGTTGATAGGCCATCTCATTGATGGGCCTAAGAATCTAGAAGGGACCATAGTACCTTTTTGCTAGTTTAGCATAGTACTTTTGGTGGCCCGTAGGATTCTTGCCCGTCGTGTGCCTTAAGCGAGCCTTGGGAAACTTTAACAAGACCCAATCGTTTTCTTTAAAGGCTTGGGCTCTTCTGTGCTTGTCAGCAGCAGTCTTTTGCCTTTGCTGTGAGATAGAGATAGTATCCTTAATCTTTTGGAAAGATTCTTGTAGGTCTCGGCTATACTCATCTGCAGCGAAGATCTTCCCATGTACCTTAAGTAGCAAGGGACTTTTTGATCTTCCCTCAATTACCTCGAAAGGTGCTTTTCCTGTAGAAGTATGTACAGTGTTATTGTAAGCATACTCTACTAAGGGTAAGTACTTCTCCCATTGGGATCTTTGATCTACTTCCGTTACATAGGCTTTTAGTAGATCGAGAATAGTTAGGTTAGCTATTTCACTTTGGCCATCAGTTTGTGGATGATAGGCCGAAGAGAAGTTTAGCCTTGTTCCTAAATTCTCAAAGAGACCCTTCCAGAAATTACTGGTCATTCTAGGATCTCTATCCGACACTATGGACATTGGCAAGCCATGGTACTTGAAAATTTGTGAAATGAAGAGGGTTGCCATTTGATGGGCTTTGATAGTCTTTTTGACAGGTATAAAATGAGCTTGTTTACTGAACCTGTCTACTATCGTCCATATTCCCGTATTCCCATGGATAGACTTAGGCAATCCAAAGATAAAATCCATGGATATGCTCTCACACGGTGAATTAGGAATTGGCAAGGGTTGAAGCAATCCAAGTTGCTTCCCTCTATCAAATTTTGTCTTTTGACATACCACACATTTGGAAACATACTCATGTATGTTCACTTTCATGGTAGGCCAATAGAAATATGTTTCAATTCCCTTTAGGGTAGACTGAATCCCTCTATGCCCCGCATATGGGGGAGCATGAGATTCATACATTACTTTCTCACGTAGTGAGTTAGTAACGCAGAGTCTATTGCCATAGAGAAGATAGCCATCTTGTAAAGTAAATGGTTCTTCTTTCTTCCCTAAGGCAAGGGCTGAAATCACATCTCTAAAATCGGGATCAATAGCATACTCATCTATCATTAAAGATAGATCATTGTGAGTTGCTATGGAAACCGCATTCACTCTCGGTCGTCTTGAGAGTGCATCGGCTACTTGATTATGCTTGCCAGGAATGTGAGCAATATGAAAATGAAATTGCGAAAGGAAATTTGCCCACCTCATTTGTTTGTCGGAGAGCTTGGTCTGCGTCATGAAGTACTTAAGACTTTGGTGATCCGTTCGCAAAATAAAAGGAGTCCCCAATAAATAGTGCTTCCATGAGTCTAAGGCATGTAGAACTGCAAGGAGTTCTTTTTCATATATGCCTAGAGCTTGCTCAACAGGGTCGAGTCTTCGACTCTCATAGCCTATGGCGTGCCCTTCTTGGAGCAAAACAGCCCCAAGGCAATCACCACAAGCATCACATTGGACCTCAAATGGTTTTGAGAGATCCGGTAGTGTAAGCACAGGTTGAGAGATAAGCTTTTCTTTAAGCTTTTCGAAAGCATTGTTCTCCTTAGCAGACCACATATACCTAACATTTTTCTTTGTTAGGTCATGTAATGGTCCCGCAATTTGTGAGAACTTCTCTATGAAGCGTCTATAGTATGCACACATACCTATAAAGCTTCTTAGTTCATGAAGATTCCTTGGTTTAGGCCATCCTTTTATTACCTCTAATTTGGATGGATCCATTTGGATTCCATCTTGAGAGATAATGTGACCTAAATATTGAATCTCTTGCAAGAAAAATTCACTTTTCTTTCGATTAACATAAAGTTTATTCTCTCTTAAAACTTGAAATATTACCTGGAGGTGTTGCTTATGTTCCTCTAATGAATTAGAGTAGATGATAATATCATCAAAGAACACTCCAGTGAAGGTTCGATGAGGTCTGAACAGCTTCTCCATCAAGCGGTTAAATGTGGCTGGTGCATTAGTCAAGCCAAAAGGCATGACAATGTATTCGTAAAGACCAAATGTAGTACGAAATGCGGTCTTTACAATGTCTTGATCAACTATCCTTATTTGATGATAGCCACTTTTTAGGTCAATCCTACTGAAGTAGGTCGATCCTTGTAGCTTATCAAATAGGTCTTCTACCCGTGGCACGGGAAACCTATTCTTGATAGTGATCCTATTTAGTGCTCTATAGTCGACACACATACGATATGTGCCGTCTTTCTTTTGCACTAATAGCACAGGTGAGCAAAATGGAGATGAGCTAGGCCTAACCATGCCCTTCTCAATTAACTCATGCACTTGCCGCATAATCTCCTCTTGTTGAGCTTGAGAAACTCTATAAGGAGGTTTATTAGGCGGTGAACTTCCTGGAAGAAGTTCAATTGCATGGTCGTCATTACCTCGTTTAGGAGGTAGCTCACAAGGGATGTCGTCAATAAAGACATCTTGAAACCCCTTGAGAAAATTGGATAACTCTAATTCCTTTTGGTTGCTTTTATTTTCTTTTGCTAAAGCATTAGGTTCATTTTGAGAATCTTTAACAAAAATCATGTACACGGAAATAGAGCTCTTTATTGACTTGTTGAAAGCTGGTGAATGTACAATGGGGATGGTGTTACCCATCTCCCTAGCATCTATATACATGTCCTTTTCCCTGAACTTAAAGGAGATTCTCCTTTCAGGAAATTTAACATGGGCAGCCAAACGGTCAAACCATGGTGCCCCTAGGATTACATCCTCATGCTTGAGAGGAGAGATAAAGAAATCCTCTTTGTCCACATAGCCTTGGACATGAAGCCTCAATTTCCCGATTAAGGGAGTGACTGAAGCTTCTTGCCCCTTGAAGGCACTGTCTGCGGGTAGGATATCTCCCATCTCGTAGGATTGTATGCCTAGCTTGGTGGCTAACTCCATAGATATGAAATTGTGAGTAGAACCAGGGTCAAAGAGAATAAAAGCATCATGTTCTCTTACCTTTCCCCAAGCATGGCATAGAGGAGATCCTTTGTGGTGAGTTTGGTGAATCTCCTCCTCTTGGATTTCAACCAAAGAAGCTCTAGGAGGATCTTGGCGGTTGTTCTTTTGGGGACAAGCGCGGTACGCATGCCCTTGTTCGCCGCACTTGAAACACCGGTTATCTTTACGATAACGCTCAAGCTCTTCAGGAGAGAGTTTATTCTTTCCTTTGTAAACTCCCTTCTCTTTAGCTTTGTTGGAATTGCCCTTAGGAGACTTTTGGACATTGTCCTTCCCCTTAGGCTCATTGGTACCTTTGTTTTCCGGGGGCTTATTATTTCTTTTACCCCCCGTTTGGAAATTGATTCGCGAGGCCACCATAGTATGGTGTATTACCGCCGATATGGTACGTGGCCTTTGGGAGTTGACATACTCCGCCATTTCTTCGGTTAAGCCCGCACAAAATTGTTGCTTTTGCTCTCCAAAATCCAACTTTTTGAAGACAGTGGCTTTGAGTTGTAGGTCCCAAAACTTGTCTACATATTTGTGGATGGATTCATTGGGAGAGAGCTTTAAGCTTCGCCATTCGGTGAGTACTTTGTCTTTGGCATCGGTGGCCAAAAACTGCTTCATAATGGAAGCTCTTAAAGCCTTCCATGTTCGTGGAGCTTCACCGTTGGCTTGTAGGCTAGACCACCATTGTCTGGCGGACTTTTGAAAGTGCATAGCTACATGGCGTAGCTTAGAGGACTCCGTGAAGCCCTCATCTCCAAACGCCGCATCGAATTGCTGGATAAAGGCCAAAACTTTGTCTGTAGCACCGAAGGTGCCATCATAGGTAAGGAAAGAGATGCTCTTCCCTCCCTCTTTGAATTTCTTCAGCTTGGACGACCTCTTCCATGCGGCATAGGATTTCCTATGGCCTCTTCTTTTTGATGGTTCAAAAGTTGCACCATCACTTTCTTCAGAAGATGAAGAATTTGAAGAAGGTGGAGAAGAGGGTGACCTCTTTCTCGCCTTTTTCTTGTCTTGATCTTTGCCGTCTTCACCATAGCTTTCATAAGAGGAAGAGGATAAAGAAGATGGAGAAGAGGGTGTCCTCTTTCTCGCCTTTTTCTTCTCTTGCTTTTTATCATCCCTCTTTGAATTATGGCGTGGAGAAGAGTGTGATGGTCTTCTCCGCTTTGGTGGTGATGGAGAGCGTTTAGCCCGCCGTCTTCGTGGAGCCATCTCCGCCGAGGTGGCGGGAGACTCGCTTCTTTCTCGTTCCTTCGGTGGAGGCTCTTGAGTTCTCCTTTGGGAAGGAGATGCATCATCAAGAAGTAAGTTCTTGAGCCCTTCATATGGATTCTCTTCTTCTTCCCGAATCAGAGAGAGACCTCTTTTGGTAGTCTCACAAGGAGGCTTCCTAGGTGTTCTCTCGTCATGGTGATGAGCTGGGAGAATCCCGTGAGCACGGAGCTGCCATTGCACTTCACTTTGGAGAGATGGATTGCCCATGGCTTGTTGAAGCCTAGAAACAAGATAATTAACAAGCATTGAAGCATCATTAGTAGCTTGCTCATGAGCAAAATCAAAGTTATCAACATTAATTTCACTCTCTTTAATATTGTCAGCCATTCTAACAATTTTTAGGTGTAAACTTTTTAGGTGTACTTTGGCACTTCAAGCCCTAGTTGCTACTCCTCTTTACCCCTTTAGAAAAAGCACTCAAGCTACTGTACCCGCGGCTCGAATACCATTAATTGCAAGGAATAGAAGAGAGGGTCTTTCGACACCAAAACAGCACCGGCTCCTGTCAAGCTTCTAATAGCTCAATAGTGGTTAAGCCGTAGGCAAGCCCCGTAGGACTCCACTATTAAGACCATAGCTCTCGACAGTGATGCCCCGTTAACTGCACAAAGGCAGGCGCACTGCAAGGCTGAAAAATCCCTATTCTACTTACTCACAGGCAATTAATAATACCAACCATTTGTAGCTAGCTTGAGGACCTCCCTTCTTGAGCAAGAAAAGAGAAACCTTGAGCTCTGATACCAATGTAACATTTAATGGCCTAAAATCTTATTTGTAGCGGAAATTAGCATGAACATAGTGGGCATTTCATTAGAATAGATTCCTAATGAGAATTACAAGAGTGCTTGGGTGGAGAGAGCAACAAAAAGCATAACACCTAGTTAGATAGCATCGACAATACTTTCAAAAGAGAGAGAGAGCAATTAAACTATTGACAACAGTTGAGGACCGGATTTGCATGGAGCCGGTCCCCCCTCCAAAAGGCTTTGTATTATGGTTTCTCCCATCAAGAGAGACATTGTACAATACAATTCTTTGTGTTCCTTCAAGACTAGCTAGTGCAATGAAGATGGAAGCTTCATACACCAAGCAAAACACTTAATCAAACACAACTTGAATTATCCCCGTTCTCAGACCCAAGACCTCACACACCTTCGAAGATGGTGAGAGCTAGCAGGGTATGAGAGTAGATTGAGAGGAAAAAGAAGTATCTTACGAGAAAGAAGTACATCTCCTCACATAATCACTCATATTAGCATAGCTTAGCTTAGTAATTAGCTTGGTAGAGAAGATGAGCATGCATTGAAGCTTGGCTCTTGGTTGGATTTGCATCCACATGCCAAGAGAGTGTTGATGTAGGCTTCTATCTCACAAGCTTGGAGTAGGTGATGAGCTCTCCATTAAAGCTTGGGAGGAGATAGAGTGTTTTTTCTTCACACATGGTCAAGTGTGAGAGTGTGAGAGTGAATGCCCAGCAAAAATCAGCCCCCCCTCTCTCTTGGGCGAGCCCTAGCTGCTAAGTTAGGCTGGCTTTTTCCTCATTGGACCTCCCCAGGTCAAGCCAATAGGAATTAAGCAGCATAAGTGATAGCCTTCTGACATGTGTCCCCCTTTCCCCTTTTGTGAGAGCTTTAGATAATTAAATATTTAAACTAAACTCTCATTGGACCCCTTTGCCTCCTGGCCAATAGGAATCAGGCAAGCCATGGGGCTTCTGAATCCTCATTGGACCCCTTGGGAGACTGCCCAATAGTCTTCTAGGACACTTAATTCTTATTGGTTTCTTTTATTAAATGTTTTTAAATTAATTAAACTAGATTTACTCTAGCTTAATTCTCATTGGTCCACTTCAAGGGTCTTCCAATAGGAATTGGGCACACCTTGTGGGCATCTGGCCTAGGGAGCTGACATGTGTCCCTCATTCCCTTTGTGTAAAGGGAGCCTGTGTGTGTGTGTGTGGTTTTCTCTCTCATCCCCTAGCTTTGGGGCTCGCCCCCTCCCATGTAGGGATGCAGAAAGACTTTTTGGGCACACACACTAAGCATCCAATTTTCCCTAAGGTTGACCTTTGGACACAACCTTTGAATTTTGGAACCTTAGCATTTTGGAAGTCTTAATGGGCTGAACCTTAGGGTCTTTTTAGCCCGTTGTTTCACATGGCTCTTTTGCAGATGGCCCCCCCTTTGGATCCCTATTTTCCCTCCTTTGGATCCCTACTGTGGCCGGTCTGCTAACTTAACCAATATTCTAGCTTTTTCTCCCTTGGCACTTCCCCACATTAAATGATCAGTTTAATATGAGAAAATCATTTAGGAGAATTAGATATTGATTATTATGACATATAGGGCCTAAATAAAATGATTTTTCATAATTATTTTGGTATTTATTTAAATATTTATACTTATGGTGTGTTATTTATGCTATGTACATTGACGCACCATTACCATATTTTTTCTTACCATTTTGCATACTCTTTATTCCATATAAAAATAATTTCATGCAAGCTTCTCTTATTTTTGGTGTTACTCCATCCCAACAAAAATCCAAAAAAACTAGTTCTATTTATGTGTATATTTTTTCACTATTGTGATTTTTCCTTCCTACATCTATTCTCTTTTACTCTCATAAATTAGAACACCAAAAATATTCATCTTTTTATGGTAGACTTATAATGGGAGAGATTTATTTTGACCCCTTTATATTTTTCCACCTATATTATTTATATTTGACATGAACATATTTTTTTAGACCCCTCAATATTTGATTTTCTTAGTTGTACTATTCACTTATATCATGATCTCAACAATATCTTCAATTATATACCTACCAAATAAGGTCAAGGGTATGTGGAATGCATGCATGCACCATGGGGCGCTCACTCTTGGAGGTATTCAAAAGAATCATCCAAAGAAGGACCTCACAAGGACCTTGTGCAGTGGAAAAAACAGTCGGTTTTGCTGAATTTTTAAAGATCACATGCTCCCCGAATTTGAAAAGGTGATACAAACCAAAGTTGTAGCTCGTGAGCTGAACTTTCATCTCAAATTTTTTCATATTTATTTGAGCTACGATCTATGAGCTATGATTTTATTGGTGGACCACAGTTTGCCCATGCTATGCATCCACACTCCCTCTTCCACTTTACCATTTTCCTCTTTCACACACACCTCTCCACTCATCATCCCCACCTCTCTCACCACTCCTCTCTACACCCTACTCACCTTCTTCTCAACCTTGAAGAATAAGAGAAACCATGGTGAACTCATGTCTCCTACACACACTTCTATTCCAAAATTGACCACCTAGTCTCATTTTTTCTCTTCTATATTACCCATATTTATAAAAAAACCACAAAATTCAGCCTCTTCTCTTGAAAGACAGCATCATGGTGATTGATTACTCATGTTCACTTACCTTGGCTCCCAAGGAAGGTCAAGAGTGGAGAAAAAACGTACCGTCAAAGCTAGTGGACCGTCAACAAGCGTCAAAATTGACCCTACTCAAGACACTTGGAGCATCGACATTGTAAGAAATCCACGTTTCTTACCTATTAAGAGTTTTTTCTTCCTTATTTGTATCCTACATGGATACTCCCATTGTAAATATCCAATTCCATTTGTAAATCAATAAAAATACTAACTCTACTAATTTACTAACACTAACTTAGTATGAAAAGTCCTATCACCTCCACTTCTCTCCTCTCTCTCTTCTTCATCTATCCCCACCAACTTCTTGATAATTCCAAGCAAAAGAAATTAGATAAGTGCTGAAAATCTAACCCAACCATGGTTAGAGGAGTAGCCCTAGCCCTCAAAATTGCTATAAAAGGAAGGTGTAGCTAGCACAAAAAGGGGAGTCACAAGCAAGAGCACTATGCTATAGCTTGAGAAGCCAAGCTCAGCCTCTCTAGAAGGAGCCCTTGAGTGGAAGCTCATTGCCTTATGCATGTGCATGTGTTGTAATAGGGGTGATTAGCAAGGGAACTCTATGCCATTGTAAGAGAGAGAGTGATCATTCAATTGAGAGTTGGAAATCTATCATTTCTCCTACTAGTGTAAGCCCAACATTTGTTGAATCAAGGAGGGTGGATTTTGACTAAGCTTGGATACTTTGTCTCTCTTCCAATGTGAAGTAATGGAAAACAATGATGTGTAAGTGTCTTGGTGTTTTTTTTAAGTTCTTGATAGCTTGTCTCTGGGTGTTGTCATCAATTTAGCCATAAATCCCACATACTGTAAGAGGGCGACAGGGTGGAGAGGACTCCCCTGGCCTTAAGACAGTGATTGGGGTGGCTTTCCTTGTGATGTGTTGTGGTGTAATTTACTCAAGCTATGTTGAAAAAATACTAATCTCACTTTGATTGGTCATGACTGATTTGTAAGAAGGTATTAATGCAACAAGCACCCCCTCCCCCTTCTCTCTCTTTCTTACATATATAATTGTGTTTGCTTGATCACTGCCGATACATTTCAAAGCAGCCCGAGCTCTCTCTCTCTCTCTCTCTCTCTCTCTCTCTCTCTCTCTCTCTCTCTCTCTCTCTCTCTCTCTCTCTCTCTCTCTCTCTCTCTCTCTCTCTCTCTCTCTCTCTCTCTCTTTTTACGCGTCCTAGTTCGCATCCAAAACTAGGTGGTGCCCCAAATTTGTGTAGGGTTAGGTTGCGGGTTTGTGTGTGTGTTTGTTGTTTTTTCCAACCCCAACCCAATTAAGCAGCACGGGATCCTAGAAGGGTGCTTAGAGGCCACTCTTCTTGTTGCCCGCCCCGGACCGCCTCAGTGTCAAGGCGATAACATTAAAGAATGTTGACAATGATCCTTTTTATGGCCATATGATGTTTCCTTTTATTATGATGTGTATTGTATTACTATATAATTCAAAGGTTATTTTTAAACAAATATGTGTCAATTTGATGAGCAGTTGCATGGAGTGCACCCTACTCTAAGGGGACTTGCATGTATTCTACATGGTATCCTACTATAAAGAAATTTACTTGTACACGGAGTGCACCCTTCTCTAAGGAGACTTGCACATATTACTCCAGTGTATGCTATTATAAGGAGAATCCTATATGATGGATTGTTCTCTGTTCTAAAGGACTTGTAATGGAGTGCACTCTACTCTAAGATGACTTCCATGTATTACTAGAGTGTATCCAATTCAAGAAGAATCCAATGTAATGACAAAGCATTCTACTTTATAACAAAAATGTGTCGATGAATTGTACCCTAGTCTAAGGGGACTTCACTATATTACTAGAGTGTATTCAAGTCTAAGGAGACTTCAATGTAGTTCTAGATTGCACCTTGTTTTTTGGGACTCATTTTACTAGATTATGGTTGTGTTTCATCATGATATATTTCTAAAAAATTATTTTTGTTCTTTAGCAATTCTATATCATTCCATCTCAAGGTTGCATCCATTTGTAACTAGGAGAAACTTATGTTTGATATCAAAATAAACCTTACAAGTATGGAATGGAGAATTCATGGATGTGCAAGAAATATCTTGGTCTTCGTATGCATGTTTTCCTAAAACATTTATTTTTGTGTCCCTCATATAAAAATAGTTTTAGAACCTACAAGTATTTGAAAGGAAAAATATAAAGTCTAATTATTTGCATTGGGAGAAAAGAAATCATGGACTTTGAATTGTGTGAGAGACCTTGTTTGTGGAGAAAAATGTTTGAATCAAGAATGGCTATTTTACATCCTCCGTGTAAGAGAGTTTTGGAAACTAAAATATGCTGAGAGGAAAACCATGGAGTCTAAGTGCATGTATTGAGATGTCAATGTATGCATGCATATATGTATTAGGGTCTAGGAATAATTGGATGCTTCTGGATGTTAACTTCTCCAATTTGGTATAAAATAACATATTTAATGTTTTCTTGTGGTGGGTAGTATTTATTTCATTATATATGTTTTGAGCCTAATTTCTTGAACTTCAAATTAAAACTTCTATGTTGCAATGGAGAAGTACTTAGATAAATTTTTATGTAAACACATTTGCTTACCCTTTCACTAATCGTAGCTTAGATAAGAAGTGGACTTTGCATTCCTCCATAGCCTATCCTAGACAAATGCACCTTGAAACGAGCCCTCCTATGTTGCAATTGACATATGCTACACATTTTATAAATGGCTCGTACCTTAAGTGCATAATTTATAGATTAGAGGTGTGTGTTGCTTTGATGTCATGCACAAGTGGGTTTATTTTTCAATGGGTGCTAGCTTGGACAAGTGGTGGACCTTGAGCTAAAAATTCAGGTACTCCATTTGACCTTAGCTTGAACAAGTTGTGGGCCTTCAAACCAATGTCTCCATGTTAAGATAAGTTGTAGGTAGGACAATAGAGTATAAACAATGACAATGGAGTCATGTACTAGTCTCTTGATGGTGCAACCACCCAAAACCATAATTTTTCTTGGCCAATGTTTCTTTCAAATGTTTAGTCTAGTAGAAAACATCAACACCTTGTACATGATATAATCAAAGTTGTCCAATATGGGAATTGGGATTTTCCCACTTTACCTAATATGGTCTTTATACCCTAACCTAACCTATATATAACCTAAACTTAACCTAATTGAAACCTATAACCTAAACCTCATCAACCGCATAATTTAAAAAACGACATAATTCAAAACGAATTTTCTTCAAAAGAAGATTTTTTCATAAACGTAAACGAAGTTTTTTCATAATTCAAAACAAAATTTCACAACACAAACCATAATTTCAAAACCATTTTTTTTCAAAGCATTACTTGAAAGCAAAATGGCATAAGTTTCTTATTTTCTCCATGTGTAGTAGGCCTTGAACTATAACCTCATGAAAGGATTTTACAAAATGAGTGGATCTACTATGGTTTTGGAGGTTCTTTTCAAAACCCTGAAAGGACACTTTTATGTCCTGCTAGGTTACCAACCTAGTGTTAAAAGTTCGAGCACTCACATGCGGCCTATTGACCAAGAAAGGGTGTTGTAAAACTCCTCGAACCTGCAGAAATGCACACACACACACATACACACTATGCTAAACCCTAAACCTACAAGCAAACTTGAAAACAATCTCACATTGGTGCTATGGAGTAGTCCACAAGCAAGATTTTTACATCCGGCAACTTGTTTTGCACCAGATTTGTACTAGGTGATGAAGAAGAGAGCAAGAGAAGAGGTGCAAAAGAAGAGAAATGTGCAGGTAAAGACCCGCGGGTTTGCTTTTTGCAGGGTCCGTCGGTGCAAGTTTAGGTACAGGCGTTGGAATATGTATTGAGGCGGTCCGGGGCGGGCAACAAGAACAGTGGCCTCTAGACACCCTTCAAGGCTCCCGTGCTGCTCAATGGGGCTGGGGCACAACACAACACAAACCAAAACAACAAACCCACCGCCAAATCCCAACTACACAAGGGGCACCACCTAGTTTAAGAGCGAACTAGGACGCAAAAGAGGAGAATCGTTAGAGCAACCCACAAACAAGCAAGGAATTTACACTAACCCTAACACCAATGGAATACTCTCACACACTAAAACACGAGAGAGAGAGAGAGAGAGAGAGAGAGAGAGAGAGAGAGAGAGATAGAAAGAGAGAGAGAGAGAGAGAGAGAGAGAGAGAGAGAGAGAGAGATAGTGCTCGGGCTGCTTTGAAACGTATCGGCAATGATCAAGCAAACACAACTATATATTTAAGAAAGAGAGAGAAAGGGGGAGGGGGTGCTTGTTGCATTAATACCTTCTTACAAATCTGTCCTGACAAATCAAAGTGAGATTAGTACTTGTTCAACATAGCTTGCGTAAATTTCACCACAACACATCACAAGAAAAGCCACCCCAATCACTGTCTTAAGGCCAGGGGAGTCCTCTCCACCCTGTCGCCCTCTTACAGTATGTGGGATTTATGGCTAGATTGATGACAACACCAGAGACAAGCTATCAAGAACATAACAAAAAGAAAAAAACACCAAGACACTTACACATCATTGTTGTCCATTACTTCACGTTGGAAGGGAGACAAAGTATCCAAGCTTTGTCCAAATCCACCCTCCTTGATTCAGCGAATGTTGGGCTTACACTAGTAGGAGAAATGATAGATTTCCTACTCTCAATTGAATGATCACTCTCTCTCTTACAATGGCATAGATTTCCCTTGCTAATCCCCTATTACAACACATGCACATGCATAAGACAATGAGCTTCCACTCAAGAGCTCCTTCTAGAGAGGTTGAGCTTGGCTTCTCAAGCTATAGCATAGTGCTCTTTCTTATGGCTCCCCCCCTTTTATGCTAGCTACACCCTCCTTTTATAGCAATTTTGAAGGCTAGGGTTACTCCTCTAACCATGGTTGGGTTAGATTTTCAGCAATTTATCTAATTTCTTTTGCTTGGAATTATCAAGAAGTTGGTGGGGAAAGAGAGAGGAGAGAAATGGAGGTGATAGGACTTTTCATAGTGGGTTAGTGTTAGTAGAGTTAGTATTAATTTACAAATGGAATTGGATATTTACAATGGGAGTATCCATGTAGGATACAAATAAGGAAGAAAAACTCTCAAGAGGTAAGAAAAGGTGGATTTCTTACAAGGTTGATGCTCCAAGTGTCTTGAGTAGGGCCAATTTTGACGCTTGTTGACGGTCCACTAGCTTTGACGGTACATTTTTTCTCCACTCTTGACCTTCCTTGAGAGACAAGGTAATTGAAGCTGAGTAATCAACCACCATGATGCTGTCTTTTAAGAGAAGAGGCTGAATTTTGTGGTTTTTTGATAGATATGGGTAATTTGGAGGAGGAAAAATGAGACTAGGTGGTCAATTTTGGAATGGAATTGTGTGTGGGAGGTATGAGTTCACCATGGTTTCTCTTATTCTTCAAGGTTAAGGAGAAGGCGAGTAGTGTGCAGAGAGGAGTGGTGAGAGAGATGGGGATGATGAGTGAAGAAGTGTGTGTGAAAGAGGAAAATGATAAAGTGGAAGAGAGAGTGTGGCTGCATAGCATGGGAAAACTGGGGTCCACTAAAACAATCATAGCTCACAGCTGGTAGCTCCAAAAATCATGAAAAAATTTGGGGTGATTATTCAGAGCGTGGGCTACATTTTCTCTTTTGACCACCACTCCAAATTCGGAGTGGAGATAGGTGCCAAAATTCTCACCAAAAAGCCTGTTTTTTATGCCTGCAAAAGTCTTTTAGTGGTCCCCTCCTTTGTTGAATTTGTACAATGCATCCAAGAGTGAGCCCCTCCTTTGTCATATTATAATACAAAGCATTCAAGTTGCCCTTGACCCATGCATGGAGGAGGATTATTGGTGAAATAAGAAATATATACATGGTGGGACTAGTGTATGGACTATTCATGGACTTTAGCTCAATGAGCACATGGTGTTAGAATAATGAGTAAAAATAATAATAAAAATATGGAGGAGTTATGGATATGGAAAGATATTGGAATCATATGATATGGTCCCTCCTTGAATTATTTTTGGTGAAAGAGGAAAATGTATGCAAGTAAATAATATAATAAAAGTAACCAATGAGTAGAAATCAATTTTTTGTTTTCACGAGGGTGAGGGTGAAAATGTGGGAGTGATTTGTATAAAGGAAAAATATGAGGTTAGAGTATGTACATATTGGCAAAAAAATATATATATATATATATATAATTATGGTGTAAGAGGATGAAAGAAGGTGTACATAGGTTTAATAAAACACACACCTAAGTAGAAATATTTAAATAATATATAAAAATAATTATAAAAAATCCCTATATTTAGGCCATATATACAATGAAATATTTACACACAAAGAGGCCATAATATACTTTTATTTTTTTATTTATTATTATTATTATTATTATTTTTTGGCTCACCTAGCCCAGTGACTAGCTAGCTGAGGGTTTTTAAGAAGATATGGGAAAAGTCCCGTGACTCACGCACGCCTATGTACAGTGAAATGGTAGGGATAGCCACAATGTTTGGGTGATTTTGGTAGGGTGAGGTAACTCACTGTGGCAATTACAAAGAGCCGAAAAAACGGCTATCATTAGCCCTCCCCCTGGATGATGGTATATTCGTGTACCATCATAGAGCATCTTTTCCAAAGAGAGTGCTTCAGAGTCCTTGACGAGATCTTCATTGTTTGGCCCCTCAGAATTTGGCTGGAGTTACACTCATGCTTCATGTAACAATACTTATATAAGACAGCGGCCTTTGGACAGATCTTTGGTAGATCCTTTGGTAGAAGGCGACTCAAATAGGGCTTCAAGCGATACCCGTTTACTTTCCTGGAGTGCTCTTTACCATTCAAGTCCATAAGCTGATAGTAACTTGAATTGAAAGCCTTCTTGACTATGTATGGCCCTTGCCATCTTGTTTCAAACTTGGCATCAAAACGACTGTCAAGTCGATTGTCATACCTTAGCACAAGCTCTCCTTCCTTGATGCCTTTGTCCTTCAGTTTCTTGTCGTGCGTTTCTTTCGCTTGTGTGGCTTTCCTCTTGTAGCACTCATATGCTGCTTCTCTTTTCCACTCAAGCTCCACTAACGTAAGAAGTCGATCCATCCATACCTCTTGATCATCTTGTGCTCCTTTGCCATGAAGTCGCATTGTTGGAATGTTGAGCTCGATAGGCTGCAAAGCCTCTTGACCATAGACCAAGTGAAATGGTGTGAACTCCGTGGCTTCCCTATATGTGGTTCGATATGCCCACAAGGCACCATCCAAGAAGTCATCCCATAATTTTGTCTTGTTTTGCACCATCTTTCTAATGATTCCTTCAATGACACCATTAGCCTTCTCCACCAAACCATTTGACTGTGGGTAGTATGGTGTGCTATGACGATGTAGAATGTGAAGCTCTTCACAAACTTCTGTGAGCAATCCTTTTCTAGACCCTGGACCATTATCAAAAACAATCTCCAAAGGTGTGCCAAATCTACAACAAATGTGAGTGTAGACGAATTTGCTCACTGTCTTCTCATTTACCTTTGCCACACTTTGTGCTTCCACCCACCTAGTCATATAGTCTACAGCCACTAGAATGTAGAGTTTACCATTTTTTGTCCTAGGCAGAGGACCCATAGCATCAATGCCCCACTTTTCAAAGGGTCCATTTGCAAGCACTATTTGCCTCGGGCCATGCACCAACCTTCTATTTCCATTTATCTGACAAATGTGACAGCTTTTACACCAATGTTGAACATCCACATGCAAACTTGGCCAAACATACCCCGAAAGCAAAATCTTCTTCACAGTTAATTCTTGGGCAAAATGACCACCACATGCCTCTTCATGCAAACCTTTTAGAATGGCTGGAGTTTCCTTGATAGTTGGTACTCGTCTGCACACTTGATCCTTCCCTCTTTGATAGAGGGAGCCTTCTAGGAAGAGATATACGCTTGCCTTCTTCATGAGTCTCCTCTTCTGAGCTTTTGTGAAGTCTGGTGGAAACTCACCCTCCAAAATGTAGCCAATGATGGGAGCCAATGACTCCAATCCCTGGTACCTCGGTTGCTTCACAGCAGCCGCCACCATGATGACCTGCACTTCTTTCTTTACACATGCAACGGCTTGTTGTGCAAGTAAATCAGCATCTTCATTCTGTTTCCTAGGAATATGATATAGTTGCACTTCTTCAAATTGATTAAACAATCTACGAATGGCATGAACTTTTGTCCGTAAGCTCTCATTCTTGCATGCCCAAATGCCTAAAATCTGTTTAACAATGAGAAGTGCATCTCCCTTTACCATGAGGCGTTGTATCCCTTGGCCAATGCACATCTTCAAACCATGAAGTAGAGTGTCATATTCTGCTTCATTGTTGCTAGCTGAACTTGGTAGATTGAACTTCTCTTTCATGACCACCTCTCCACTTGGGTTGAGCAACACTAGCCCTCCCCCTGCTTTTCCTGTGGCTCGATGAAAAGCTCCATCAAAGAACAAAGTAAAAGCATTAGGAATACTTTTTGGTGGTGGCAATGGTAGGGTCTTTACTTTAGGCACCTTAATCTCCTTTTCGTGCACCCTATAAGTGAGAATCCCTGCCAATTGTGCACGCACACTATCTTCTACCTTAAAAGAGTATTGAAACTCTTGCAACTCCATAATCCACTTTGAGATCCTAGTAATAAGATTCATTTGAGATGACACCCAAGGGAACAAATTTTCTGCAGTGAGAATTACAAAAGGTTTTGGTAGCAGGTAGGATCTAAACTTTCTCACCGCAAACATGAGAGAAAGCATCATGAGTTCTGCTTCTGTGTAGTCTCTCTCCAAAGCATTCATGACCCTACTAGCAAAGTAGATGGGTCGCATCCTTGTACTGTGGGGATCTTGTTGTAGCAACACAGCACCAATTGTTTCTTTCCCAGCACTAGAGCTAACAAAGAATGTGTACTCCCAACAAGGAGGCATGAGTGTTGGTAGCTCTGACAAAATGACTTTAATGTTACAAAAGTACTCTTCAAGCTCATCAGACCATGCAAATTCTACTTGTTGTGTCAACTTTTGCAAAGGGTGAAGTAACTCCGAGGCTAAGTGAATGAAGCGTGACATATACTTCACCTTTTGAATGAATGAGATGACCTCCTTAAGACTCTTGGGTGATGGTAGCTCAATAAGAGCCTTTGCCTTCGAAGGATCCACTTCAATGCCTTTGTAAGAAACTTTATGACCAAGCAAGATTACTTCATCCTCACCTATATGGCACTTGTCGGGGTTGAGTTGACCTCCCATGTCGTAGAGCTTCTTTAAACCTTCTTCTACCCTTTGTAGATGCAATGATTTTGAGCTATAAATACAGAAATCATCAATGAACACCCTTATTGACTTTCCAAAGAATGCTTGAAACACCATATTCATGAAACGTTGGAATGTTGCAGGAGCATTTGTCAGACCAAATGGCATGACTCTAAAAGCATAACAACCCCAAGGAGTGATAAAGGTTGTTTTCAATTGATCCTCCAGTGCAATCCCTATTTGAAAGTAACCTGAGTAACCATCGCACACAGTGTACTTCTCATGACCAGCTACCTCATTTAGTATCTCATCCTGGAATGGGAGGGGAAAGTGATCTCTCTTTGTTGCCTCATTGAGGGGATGGTAATCCACACACACCCTCCACTTGCCGTTCTTCTTAGGAGTGACAACAACAGGAGAGACCACTCCGAATTCTCCACTGGATAAATGAACCCTGCTGCTAGAAGCTTTCTTACCTCCTTGAGTAAAGCCTGCTCCTTGATGACTCCTAGCCTTCGTAGCTTTTGAGCCTTAGGTGTGGCCTCTGGCTTCAACTCAATTTTGTGTTGAACAGCATCTACTCCACGCACATCGGTGTAGTCTTTAGCAAAAAGCCTAGGAAACTTCCTTAGCACACATTTGAACTCCTCTCTTTCATCCTTTGTAAGTGTTGTTGATAGCATACCTTCCAGCATCCCTTCATCTTGATCACCTTCGTTCTCTTGAGGACCTACCTCCTCCAAGCCTTGACAAGAGGTCTCTTGGTTGCTTGGCTTAAACCTTACCCCCATGACTTCGATGGAAGACTCCTCTTCAGTAATGCTGCCGCTACTTTCTTCTTCTAAAGTGCTATCGGTCCAACCTTCTTCCGTCTCACTTTGAGATGATTCTTCATGGATCTCCTCTTGGCGTTTCTCCTTCATGTCAAAGACAACCTTCTTGTGATTGTCATTCCTGCAAATTAGCTTTCCACTCTCCCAATCCTGCAAAGCTCGCATTTTCATTAGCCATGGTCTTCCTAGGATAAATGGGTAACCATTTCCCTTGGTAGACATGACATAGAAATCCACTGCCTTCTTAATGCCAAAGGCCTCCACAAAAACATTTTTACAAATGCCTACGCACCTAGCCTTGCTATTGTTTGCCATCTTGACCCTAATTTCAGGTGTCTCATGGATGTGCATGCCTAGTTTTTGCATGAGTCCCTCTGTCATGATGCACATTTGTGCACCCCCATCCACTAGACCTTTCCTAACCAATCTCCCTTTGATGTAACAGTCTAGCACCGGTGTAATGTCCTCATTCATTTCAGCTTGTGCAATTTTTACAACAGGCACACTCTCTTTTACCTTTCTCCTAGTGCTAACTGCCCTTGTTAAATCCCTCCTAACTTGTGGACATAATGCAAGAAATTGAGGCCATGAAATATCAGGACCCTTACCTCTCATGTCTTCCAACAAGTTGTACGGAGCCATACCATGTCCAAGAGGGAAGTCTTGGAGGTTGATACGACGTCGAGTCCTCTTGGTTTCCTTGGTTCCCTTTGCCTTCTTGCCTTGTCCATGGTCACTCTGTGATGTGACTTCTTCTTTCTCTTTACCTTTTCCTCGGCCACGCTTAATTCCATTGGCTTCCATGTTAACCTCATTTGAATTTGTCACCTCTACCACATGCACATTTGGATCTGGCAAAGGTGGAACTCCTTCTACCCCTTGTGGAGGTGGTCTTGGTCCATTTGGCCTTTGTAGAAGCCTTGGTTGTTGACCAGTTCCTTCACCTGCATTCATCACTGGGTAATTCAAGCTAGGCCTCCCTGGCTCCCCACGGGGCCAAGGACAATTATACATCCCATGTCCAGACTCTCCGCAATTCCAACATTGCAAGACTCTCCTAGGTCGTGGGTCTCGCTCTTCAGACTTCTTTGCTTGTCCCTTTGGACCTACAGCTTGTGCAAGGTGAATTGAGAGGCTGCTTAAAGATTCGTTTAACTTCTCAATTACTTCCGTCATTACCTCAGGAAGCTCCCTCGATGTTGATGCTTGTGACTTACCTTTGGGTCTAAGACCTTCTATTGGAACCTCTCCCCTTAAGCACTTGAGTTTCCTATACTTCTCAGCAGCCCTAGTTTCAGCTGCATCAAAAGTAGCAGGTGCACCCGCCTCAACTTTTACCTTAAGGTCAGGAAAGAGTCCGGCTATGAACCTCTCCTTCTTTAAAAATTCTGCACCATCACCAGGGTTAGCAACATTTCGTATCCATAGAGCCCAAAGACGTAGAAACTCTTGCTTGTACAAGTAGTAGTCATCTAAGTCTTTTTGCTTATGAGAAACAATGTCTTGCCATAGTTTCTGAGTGTTTTGGGGATCAAAGAAGTATCTCTTAAAACGATTTAAAACTTCTGTGTAATTCCCCTTAACTTCCTCAGGCAAAGAGTCAAACCAAGTACTAGCATCTTTCCTAAGGACCACCTCAAACATTTCTACACGTTCTTGATCGGTTACTATCCTCTTGATACGGCAAGACATCTTGAAATTTGCTAAAAATAATTCTGCATCCTCTCCAGGCTCTCCAAAGAAAAGAGGATATCTAGACATTTGGCGTTGGCTCTCCATTATTATGAAAGATTACAACACGAGTTACAATAAGGGATACAATAGAGATCTAAAACCACTCGCCTGCAAATGAAGAAGTGAGAAAATACCACTCTAGGTTTTCTTCTTCAGCTATCCAAGCTTCAATAAGGTCTCGATTTGTTTGATCAAAACAAAAGGGTAGACTATTGATGAGCTCTAAGAAGGGTTGAAATTCTTCAAAGCTAAGGCGATAAACAGAAATCTCTAGAACTTCATTTTCTGGATCCAAAAGAGCAACCACGTCCCAAGTGATAAATTGCACTTGCTCTACAATTCCCAATGCACAAGCGGTTTGTATAAAAACTAGATCTTCATGCTCGTCGAAGGCCGTGAGAAAGTAGCAATTGACTAGGAGCTCCTTTCCTTCGAGTTCCACACAGTCGGAGTGAGGCAACCTTCTCACAATTTCATAAAGAACATCCTCATCAAGTCCAATCAAGTTTGCAAGATTTAAAGACTCCACTTGTGCTACAAAATTCCTGGACAAAAACTCCTTAGGATTATGGTTAAATCATTCAAAAGCATAAAGAGATTTACAATGTCTCTATGAACAAAGTGTCATAGAAAGTAGAGAAGGATGAGAATTTATACAAATTTGCAATCTTCTCTATGCTCTCTTTATTAAGACAAGCTCTGAATAGCTCCCTATCTCCTTTGTTGAAAGCGAAAGGAAGACTATTAATAAGACGCAAATGAGGGAAAATTCACCAAATGTGAGTCTATGAAGCATGAACTCTGGCCGCAAGTTTCCTGAAGAGTCTTCCTCAATGGTGAAATGCACTCGCCAAACGCCAAATTTCACTCTATTTACCAATCTTAGGGCACACACTAGTTGGATGAATGCGCGGTCTTCCTTAGTGCCCAACAACAAGAGGAAAATGGAATCCACGCGTAGGACCTTCCGTCTGAACTTCACCACCCTCTTGTTATGAGGGAGACGCCTTACTACTTGCTCCTGCAACTCAATTGGTAATAGAGCTAGATCTCTAAGGATTGAACTTTCACTGCACACACATTCCCAGTTAGAATAAATGATCGTTTTTTTGTTTCTTGTAACAACTTGGACAAAGAAAAAACAAACATACACACTACTTTGCCGGGCTGCACTTCATTTTAAAATAAAATGAACACATGTACATCAAAAGAAGTGTGGTAGTTGATGAGAGGTAGAATGACAGGGTTTGGTGATGCAAGAATTTCTCCTGCTCTTTGGGCACCAAACATGAACACCATTCGTTGTTGAAAATGGATCTTTCTACTAATTGCAACGTTTATTCTAATGTGTGGAGTAAAATGAAAGGGAAAAACCTCTATTCCTAGGCCATTATCCATGGCCTATGCATGTCCTAATGCTTAAAACAAAGCAAAAATATAGACGTCCAAACTAAGGTCGTACCTAATGAGAGGCAAAATAAAAGGATTTACTGAAGCGTTTATCTCGGCCAACCTAAGAGGACCTAAAATTCTACGAATGACACATTGAAATTGCAACTTAGTACTAGCAATTATGTGTACCTTTTGCCTTGCAATGGGAATGAAGGGATCATACAAAGCTTCGTGATTCATGCAAACTACTTGACTATGCTAAAGGTTGATTCTACACAAAAATACACAAGCCGTCCTCAGTTGTGGCACCAATTTGAGGCGGTCCGGGGTGGGCAACAAGAAGAGTGGCCTCTAGACACCCTTCAAGGCTCCCGTGCTACTCAATGGGGCTGGGGCACAACACAACACAAACCAAAACAACAAACCCACCGCCAAATCCCAACTACACAAGGGGCACCACCTAGTTTAAGAGCGAACTAGGACGCAAAAGAGGAGAATCGTTAGAGCAACCCACAAACAAGCAAGGAATTTACACTAACCCTAACACCAATGGAATACTCTCACACACTAAAACACGAGAGAGAGAGAGAGAGAGAGAGAGAGAGAGAGAGAGAGAGAGAGAGAGAGAGAGAGAGCGAGAGAGAGAGAGAGAGAGAGAGATAGTGCTCGGGCTGCTTTGAAACGTATCGGCCATGATCAAGCAAACACAACTATATATTTAAGAAAGAGAGAGAAAGGGGGAGGGGGTGCTTGTTGCATTAATACCTTCTTACAAATCTGTCATGAAAAATCAAAGTGAGATTAGTACTTGTTCAACATAGCTTGCGTAAATTTCACCACAACACATCACAAGAAAAGCCACCCTAATCACTGTCTTAAGGCCAGGGGAGTCCTCTCCACCCTGTCGCCCTCTTACAGTATGTGGGATTTATGGCTAGATTGATGACAACACCAGAGACAAGCTATCAAGAACTTAACAAAAAAAAAAAAACACCAAGACACTTACACATCATTGTTGTCCATTACTTCACGTTGGAAGGGAGATAAAGTATCCAAGCTTAGTCCAAATCCACCCTCCTTGATTCAGCGAATGTTGGGCTTACACTAGTAGGAGAAATGATAGATTTCCTACTCTCAATTGAATGATCACTCTCTCTCTTACAATGGCATAGATTTCCCTTGCTAATCCCCTATTATAACACATGCACATGCATAAGACAATGAGCTTCCACTCAAGAGCTCCTTCTAGAGAGGTTGAGCTTGGCTTCTCAAGCTATAGCATAGTGCTCTTGCTTATGGCTCCCCCCCTTTTATGCTAGCTACACCCTCCTTTTATAGCAATTTTGAAGGCTAGGGTTACTCCTCTAACCATGGTTGGGTTAGATTTTCAGCAATTTATCTAATTTCTTTTGCTTGGAATTATCAAGAAGTTGGTGGGGAAAGAGAGAGGAGAGAAATGGAGGTGATAGGACTTTTCATAGTGGGTTAGTGTTAGTAGAGTTAGTATTAATTTACAAATGGAATTGGATATTTACAATGGGAGTATCCATGTAGGATACAAATAGGAAAGAAAAACTCTTAAGAGGTAAGAAAAGGTGGATTTCTTACAAGGTTGATGCTCCAAGTGTCTTGAGTAGGGCCAATTTTGACGCTTGTTGACGGTCCGCTAGCTTTGACGGTACATTTTTTCTCCACTCTTGACCTTCCTTGAGAGACAAGGTAATTGAAGCTGACTAATCAACCACCATGATGCTGTCCTTTAAGAGAAGAGGCTGAATTTTGTGGTTTTTTGATAGATATGGGTAATTTGGAGGAGGTAAAATGAGACTAGGTGGTCAATTTTGGAATTGAATTGTGTGTGGGAGGTATGAGTTCACCATGGTTTCTCTTATTCTTCAAGGTTAAGGAGAAGGTGAGTAGTGTGGAGAGAGGAGTGGTGAGAGAGATGGGGATGATGAGTGAAGAAGTGTGTGTGAAAGAGGAAAATGATAAAGTGGAAGAGAGAGTGTGGCTGCATAGCATGGGAAAACTGGGGTCCACTAAAAAAATCATAGCTCACAGCTGGTAGCTTCAAAAATCATGAAAAAATTTGGGGTGATTATTCAGAGCGTGAGCTACATTTTCGCTTTTGACCACCACTTCAAATTCGGAGTGGAGATAGGTGCCAAAATTCTCACCAAAAAGCCTGTTTTTTATGCCTGCAAAAGTCTTTTAGTGGTCCCCTCCTTTGTTGAATTTGTACAATGCATCCAAGAGTGAGCCCCTCCTTTGTCATATTATAATACAAAGCATTCAAGTTGCCCTTGACCCATGCATGGAGGAGGATTATTGGTGAAATAAGAAATATATACATGGTGGGACTAGTGTATGGACTATTCATGGACTTTAGCTCAATGAGCACATGGTGTTAGAATAATGAGTAAAAATAATAATAAAAATATGGAGGAGTTATGGATATGGAAAGATATTGGAATCATATGATATGGTCCCTCCTTGAATTATTTTTGGTGAAAGAGGAAAATGTATTCAAGTAAATAATATAATAAAAGTAACCAATGAGTAGAAATCAATTTTTTGTTTTCACGAGGGTGAGGGTGAAAATGTGGGAGTGATTTGTATAAAGGAAAAATATGAGGTTAAAGTATGTACATATTGGCAAAAAAAAATAAAAATATATATATATAATTATGGTGTAAGAGGATGAAAGAAGGTGTACATAGGTTTAATAAAACACACACCTAAGTAGAAATATTTAAATAAAATATCAAAATAATTATAAAAAATCCCTATATTTAGGCCATATATACAATGAAATATTTACACACAAAGAGGCTATAATATACTTTTATTTTTTTATTTTTTTTTTATTATTATTATTATTTTTTGGCTCACCTAGCCATGTGACTAGCTAGCTGAGGGTTTTTAAGAAGATATGGGAAAAGTCCCGTGACTCACGCACGCCTATGTACAGTGAAATGGTAGGGATAGCCACAGTGTTTGGGTGATTTTGGTAGGGTGAGGTAACTCACTGTGGCAATTACAAAGAGCCGAAAAAACGGCTATCATTAGCCCTCCCCCTGGATGATGGTATATTCATGTACCATCATAGAGCATCTTTTCCAAAGAGAGTGCTTCAGAGTCCTTGACGAGATCTTCATTGTTTGGCCCCTCTGAATTTTGGCTGGAGTTACACTCATGCTTCATGTGACAATACTTACATAAGACAGCGGCCTTTGGACAGATCTTTGGTAGATCCTTTGGTAGAAGGCGACTCAAATAGGGCTTCAAGCGATACCCGTTTACTTTCCTGGAGTGCTCTTTACCATTCAAGTCCATAAGCTGATAGTAACTTGAATTGAAAGCCTTCTTGACTATGTATGGCCCTTGCCATCTTGTTTCAAACTTGGCATCAAAACGATTGTCAAGTCGATTGTCATACCTTAGCACAAGCTCTCCTTCCTTGATGCCTTTGTCCTTCAGTTTCTTGTCGTGCGTTTCTTTCGCTTGTGTGGCTTTCCTCTTGTAGCACTCATATGCTGCTTCTCTTTTCCACTCAAGCTCCACTAACGTAAGAAGTCGATCCATCCATACCTCTTGATCATCTTGTGCTCCTTTGCCATGAAGTCGCATTGTTGGAATGTTGAGCTCGATAGGCTGCAAAGCCTCTTGACCATAGACCAAGTGAAATGGTGTGAACTCCGTGGCTTCCCTATATGTGGTTCGATATGCCCACAAGGCACCATCCAAGAAGTCATCCCATAATTTTGTCTTGTTTTGCACCATCTTTCTAATGAGTCCTTCAATGACACCATTAGCCTTCTCCACCAAACCATTTGACTGTGGGTAGTATGGTGTGCTATGACGATGTAGAATGTGAAGCTCTTCACAAACTTTTGTGAGCAATCCTTTTCTAAACCCTGGACCATTATCAAAAACAATCTCCAAAGGTGTGCCAAATCTACAACAAATGTGAGTGTAGACGAATTTGCTCACTGTCTTCTCATTTACCTTTGCCACACTTTGTGCTTCCACCCACCTAGTCATATAGTCTACAGCCACTAGAATGTAGAGTTTACCATTCTTTGTCCTAGGCAGAGGACCCATAGCATCAATGCCCCACTTTTCAAAGGGTCCATTTGCAAGCACTATTTGCCTCGGGCCATGCACCAACCTTCTATTTCCATTTATCTGACAAATGTGACAGCTTTTACACCAATGTTGAACATCCACATGCAAACTTGGCCAAACATACCCCGAAAGCAAAATCTTCTTCACAGTTAATTCTTGGGCAAAATGACCACCACATGCCTCTTCATGCAAACCTTTTAGAATGGCTGGAATTTCCTTGATAGTTGGTACTCGTCTGCACACTTGATCCTTCCCTCTTTGATAGAGGGAGCCTTCTAGGAAGAGATATACGCTTGCCTTCTTCATGAGTCTCCTCTTCTGAGCTTTTGTGAAGTCTGGTGGAAACTCACCCTTCAAAATGTAGCCAATGATGGGAGCCAATGACTCCAATCCCTGGTACCTCGGTTGCTTCACAGCAGCCGCCACCATGATGACCTGCACTTCTTTCTTTACACATGCAACGGCTTGTTGTGCAAGTAAATCAGCATCTTCATTCTGTTTCCTAGGAATATGATATAGTTGCACTTCTTCAAATTGATTAAACAATCTACGAATGGCATGAACTTTTGTCCGTAAGCTCTCATTCTTGCATGCCCAAATGCCTAAAATCTGTTTAACAATGAGAAGTGCATCTCCCTTTACCATGAGGCGTTGTATCCCTTGGCCAATGCACATCTTCAAACCATGAAGTAGAGTGTCATATTCTGCTTCATTGTTGCTAGCTGAACTTGGTAGATTGAACTTCTCTTTCATGACCACCTCTCCACTTGGGTTGAGCAACACTAGCCCTCCCCCTACTTTTCCTGTGGCTCGACGAAAAGCTCCATCAAAGAACAAAGTAAAAGCATTAGGAATACTTTTTGGTGGTGGCAATGGTAGGGTCTTTACTTTAGGCACCTTAATCTCCTTTTCGTGCACCCTATAAGTGAGAATCCCTGCCAATTGTGCACGCACACTATCTTCTACCTTAAAAGAGTATTGAAACTCTTGCAACTCCATAATCCACTTTGAGATCCTAGTACTAAGATTCATTTGAGATGACACCCAAGGGAACAAATTTTCTGCAGTGAGAGTTACAAAAGGTTTTGGTAGCAGGTAGGATCTAAACTTTCTCACCGCAAACATGAGAGAAAGCATCATGAGTTCTGCTTCTGTGTAGTCTCTCTCCAAAGCATTCATGACCCTACTAGCAAAGTAGATGGGTCGCATCCTTGTACTGTGGGGATCTTGTTGTAGCAACACAGCACCAATTGTTTCTTTCCCAGCACTAGAGCTAACAAAGAATGTGTACTCCCAACAAGCAGGCATGAGTGTTGGTAGCTCTGACAAAATGACTTTAATGTTACAAAAGTACTCTTCAAGCTCATCAGACCATGCAAATTCTACTTGTTGTGTCAACTTTTGCAAAGGGTGAAGTAACTCCGAGGCTAAGTGAATGAAGCGTGACTAAAGAAATATATACATGGTGGGACTAGTGTATGGACTATTCATGGACTTTAGCTCAATGAGCACATGGTGTTAGAATAATGAGTAAAAATAATAATAAAAATATGGAGGAGTTATGGATATGGAAAGATATTGGAATCATATGATATGGTCCCTCCTTGAATTATTTTTGTTGAAAGAGGAAAATGTATGCAAGTAAATAATATAATAAAAGTAACCAATGAGTAGAAATCAATTTTTTGTTTTCACGAGGGTGAGGGTGAAAATGTGGGAGTGATTTGTATAAAGGAAAAATATGAGGTTAGAGTATGTACATATTGGCAAAAAAAATAAAAAAATATATATATAATTATGGTGTAAGAGGATGAAAGAAGGCGTACATAGGTTTAATAAAACACACACCTAAGTAGAAATATTTAAATAAAATATCAAAATAATTATAAAAAATCCCTATATTTAGGCCATATATACAATGAAATATTTACACACAAAGAGGCCATAATATACTTTTATTTTTTTATTTTTTATTATTATTATATTTTTTTTTGGCTCACCTAGCCCAGTGACTAGCTAGCTGAGGGTTTTTAAGAAGATATGGGAAAAGTCCCGTGACTCACGCACGCCTATGTACAGTGAAATGGTAGGGATAGCCACAGTGTTTGGGTGATTTTGGTAGGGTGAGGTAACTCACTGTGGCAATTACAAAGAGCCGAAAAAACGGCTATCAGTATCTATACAAGCGTCGAAAAGTGCTTCGATACACCCATGAAAAGCGCATCAAAATAGACGCCTAAAATTCAAAAATGAAAATTTAAAAAACTTCATCTCCCTCCACACTTACCTACACATATACCAGCGCCCGCCACTGACGTTGATAATTTGACCCCGGAATTTAAGTGTCCTCTTGTTGTGCATCTAAGCATCTTTTTTAATGCCACATACCGTCAAGGTGAAAGTGTACATCATTGCATTTGGAGAAATTCCCTCTCTCTGCATCTATTGAAAATCTCTCTCTCTCTCTCTCTCTCTCTCTCTCTCTCTCTCTTTGTGATCTGACCCTATTGGACATATCCTAAAACGAATGCACTCCTTGAGACAACATTACATCTGGAGAGACAGCCTCACTTTGCATCAAGGGAAAATAGCTCAAAGCATATGGGATTGAATATGCAGAGATACCCTCACTTCGCATCCACCAGAAACAGTCTAGAGCTTCTTAGCCCTGCTTGGGCATGCCCATGATCAATGCATTCCAAGAAACAACATCCCTGACTAGAGCTCCTCTAGGACGTTTTGTGCTTTATGAAGCACACCACATCTAGCATGCACGTCAACCAAGGAAGTGCATAAGCACGGTGTTTCATTCAACAACCCCAAAATTACTAACAATATCATCGTGATTTGTTTTGTCCATACGAGCATCTTGTGTAATTCCATATGCCTGCAAGATGTAAGTGTACATTATTGCATTTGGAGAGATTCCCTCTCTTTATATCTACTAAAAATAGCCTAGAGCTTCCTTACCCACCCTAACCCTTGCCTTCAAGATCCAAGCGTATGTGACTACATTTGAAGAGACAACCTCGCTTTGCATCCGTCAAAAACATCCTAGAGATTATTGGCCAAGCGTATTTGAGAGATACCTCACTTTGCATCCATCGAAGAGATGAAATCCACGACAAAAAGCTCCTCCAACATTTTTTGTGTTTTATGAAGTGCACCAAATTTGGCATACATGCCGACCAAGGTAGTGCCAAGCACTACATTTTCTTTCAACAACCCCTGACTAGCAATATCATCGTGAATTATTTTTCCCATATCAACACCTTGTGTAATTCCACATGCCTTTAAGGTGCAAGAAAACACGATTGCATTTGGAGAGATTCCCTCTCTTTCCATTTGCTGAAAATAGCCCAGAGCTTCCAACCCTCACCCTGTTGGACATATCATGCAATCATTGCACTCCATGAGTTGTAATCAATGCATTCCATGATACAGAATTGTATATAATAATCTCTTCAAGAACCCATTTCACTCTTCCCCTCCATGCTTTTGTGTAGCAGATATTGTTGCTTTCTTGACACTCCTCAGTGTTCACAAAATCATTGGTCCCTAGAGAAGGGCAAGAGATGGGGGCCATGGAAACATGGAAAATTGGATAGAGGCTACACTGAAAAGAAAGTTCTCTCATTCGGTTGCAGCCATAAACTCTCTCTCTCTCTCTCTCTCTCTCTCTCTCTCTCTCTCTCTCTCTCTCTCTCTCTCATACATGTCTCACTATGTAGCGCGCAATGAACACTCGCATAGAGGAAATGTTGACACGTATCCCGGAGGGAAAAAATCCCTCCCCCTCCATGCCCCATTTGAGTCAATTCCCTGAGTATTGACATTATTTTAGTACCACATAGCTATGCTATAGACGTCCATTGCAAGGACCCTCTAACATTGGTGCTGTTATTGGAAAATGATCCTAAGGTGATGAGTGACCTAGTCATATGTAGAGCCTTCTTTTCCAAGAATTTTATTATCCATTCCATTTGCACTTTAGCACTAAAGCAGCTAGACGTGGGTGTGGTGCTTGATAGAGTCTAGAGTCGAGGGACCAGCTAGATCTATCCTTTGAGGGACAAAGAGAGTTATGAGTGAGACACAAAAGGCATTTCATTCTTCAGATTTCTTGCTTCTTTGAAAGTACTATTCCATCTTTGCCCTTTATTTTAATTTGTATCATTTTGTTCATTTTCGTTCCTAGTTTCTTTCTAACGCATAGAACTAGGATAAGTAGTGTAAAGAAAGAGGATGCAAGAGAGCTACACAAGAGAAGCACAAAGCACACAGAGATGGAAATCTTCTACTTATTCTCACAAAAAAGAGAGTACAAAATGACTAAGTGCTAAAACTGAAAAGTAGCACATATGTACATGCGGTCACTAAGTGTGAACTCGCTAGAAGCGTACTAGGCTCGCACTATAAGTGTAGTCTAGCTGTAGAATCACTGGCAGAGATCCTCCGTGTCGGTCACCTAACGCGCTGTCAGGAGTTTTTTGGAGCAAGGGATTGCGCATATGTACATACCCATGCATGGTGCATCGAATAAAGGATTGCCCATTTTCTAGAGCCAGGTGGTTATGTGGGGCCCACATGTGTACAGGTAGGACAGCATGTACATAGTGCAGCGATTTTCACTATTATCAATACTAGTGTGTTTTTTCTACAATAAGGAGGATTTGGTAGCGCGTAAAACTTCTCGAGGAAGCTATCCGTGGGCCGACGACGTGAGGCCAGCAGGTGCGTCAGATGGCATAGAGTGGCGTCAGGAGGTCGAACGAGGTCAATATTTGCACGCGGATGAGGACGGACACAACGTGGGTGTTTTCTTGTGAGAGTTATGCAGAAAGGTCATCATTAGGACCACTTTTTGGGGCCACTTCACATGGTGGCGAGATGAATTATTGGAAAAAAGCTGAGTGCCAGGTGTGCAAATGATGCAAAAAGGTGACAACTATGCACTGCGAGGTCAGTTTTTGGCCTGTTCGGTGTCCGTTTGAGGTCATCTAAAAGGCCAAGGGTGCCCAACTAATAAAGCTAAGTGTGGGAACTGAAAAAGGAGAGAGAAGACCAGAAAAAAACGTGGAGAAGAGAGGAGGAACAGCCGCAGGTGTGTTTTTGCCCATTTTTGGAGCCTGTTTTGGCCCTAAACTGCTCATCCGAGGTCGGATTTGAGCACTTTGACATTGTAGACTGGGGTTTTGGGCCATTCCGAACGCAATGGCGCTGTCCATTTTGCAAAATTCCTCACTCTTTTCCTGCTGTTTTTCTGTGTAAGTTTCTCCTATGAGCGAAGTTTCTGCTCTAGTTTGTGATTGTATCTGGCTTATTTTACCCATATTGTGTGATCTATTTGCCCCATTGGTGTTGGCCCAAGCTCAATTGTATCTAAGCATCAAAAATTCTCCTCTTTTGAGCTGAGTTTTTTGAGTGTGTGTGTGTGTGTGTGTGTGTCTGTGTGGAGTGGGCAAGTGGATAGTCTCTCTCCTCTCACTCCAGAGGTGTGTTCCCTGTCTCGGCCAGGTGTGTTGTGTAAGCCGAGTGGTGCCCCATAGTGTGTGTGTGTATCTTCCCAAGAGTGTGTGTCGGGTTGTTATAGAGGCGCTGTGTGTGTTTTCATCCCGCTCACATTCTTTTGGCGCCCCCACGGAGGATCTTCTTCGAGTACCTTCTGCTTCGAGCTTCGAGCTTCGAGCTTCCGGATTACAGGTTGCAGGTTGCAGATTACATGTTACAGGTTATAGGTTACAGGGAGAGGTACAGGTACAGACGATTCACACAGCTACAGGTAGCTGGAGTACAGTGATATACTAGCAGTGATGTCACTTGCAGTTGTTGTGGGAATGCATCACTTGGCGCCTATTTGAGCGCATTGTCTACTGGATTGTACGTTACTTGTGGAAACTGCCATTGTACGCATTTGTGGAGCCATACTTGGTTGTATTTGGCAGTCCCAGCCATTTCTGAGACTTGGTCTGGAAGATAGTCATTTTTGAGACTTGACTATATGCGATTTGCATTAGCCTTCGTGTGAGGGTCGATAGCGTGAGGTTTTTATTGAGCTGGGGGATTCTCAAATGTGGAGATCCTTTCGGTGATACAGGTAGCTGGAGCACCCTTTTTGTGACCTCGCCATAGGCTATGTACTAGTGAGTCCTACTTGATGCTCGGGTTCTATTGTTGACAGTTTATGCATACATAGACAGTCTATATTTTGGGTTCCTACTGCTCTACTTCTGGGGAAACTCTGTCGAAATTTTCCCAAGTTATGATGGCTGGTTTTTTGGTATTTTGAGCCATTTATGCTGTTATGCTGCTGAAATTTGGGCAAAAATCAGAGGATAAGTCGGGTGTGTCTTCTTGGGAGCTTCATGGTTGGCTTTAATGGATGATCAAAATGGCCCTCATTTCACTCCTTTTCATTTAACTCAAAGGATTCAGATAAATGTTCATGTGTCCAGGAAGATCTTTTTCCAGCAGCACATAGTCTTCATGTTCGGGCCAAGAAGATTGAGAGAGATCCTGGAATGTCCTTTGCCTGTTGTCATTCCGATGATTAACTATGAAAACTCATTTGATGTGCATGTGTTTGTCCTTATCTAAAGTTGATCTCCATTGAAGTTTCTGGGGATTGGGTAGTGAAAAGTTTTGGGTTCTTGCACGTGTGTTCGAAGGGGTTCTTAAAGCATCATAATTTGGGTAGCCATGGATTTCTCTTATCCGGAGTTTCATGGAAGAAGTGATGAAGATGTGGAAGAATTTTTGGAAAAGATGGAGGTTGCCTGCATTAGCAACCAGATTCATGACCCTACGCAAATGTTACGCCTTCTCCAAATTTGTTTGAAGAGTGAAGCACGAGTTTGGTCTAAAGCATTTGAAGAGGAGTTGCGTGTGGCTGATCCACCTGTAAGGCTGAGTTGGGACAATCTACGACATGGGTTGGAAATGGAGTTTGTGAAGATAAGATCCTGACAAGGTGTGGCAAGAAGTACAGGCTTTGGTGCAAAAGGAAGGTGAGCCAGTAGATGCGTACATACGTAAGTTTTCATTGGCATGGGAACGAATGTGCAAGGCTTTAGCACCACAGGTACCCCCGCCTGACATGATGAAGAAGGACAAGTTCTTGGCTGGTCTTTGGGAGAATATACGTTGGAGAGTGGAGCTAAAGAAGCCTAGGACATATGAGGATGCACTAGAGGTAGCAAGGAACAAAGAGTGGAAGCTGAGGAAAATGAGCCAGTTAGGGGTGGAGTCTTTTCCAATGAGGTCTGAATTTCAGCCTATAGAGTCTTTACAAGGGCGCATGTCAGGGGTTCATCATGAACCAGTGGTTCCTGTTACTACTCAGGTTATGCCAACAGTGGTCACTACAGCAGTGCAAGATGATGGGCTAAGGCAAGATATGAGGCAAATGGTAGATTTGATGAAGAATCTCAGCCTAAACATGCTAGGTCAAGTGGGAAATAATCGAGGTCGAGGGAGGTTTGCAAATCAGCAAGGAGGTGAAGAAAGGCCTAGGAATGGTGTTGGACAAAGCAATGGTAGGTTTTGGAGGCAGACGCCCACATGTTATAATTGTGGAGAGTTGGGTCACATCAGCCCGCAATGTGATAAGCCACCAAGGATGGGGGGAGACATGTATCCATTGCCAAGACAGGTGCTAACTAGGTCAAATGATTATGGCATCGAAATTAAGGGAGACGAAGGAACCAGTGGACTGACCCAGGAGGAAAAAGGAAAGACAAAAGTGCTAAGTGTAGTCACCTTGGAGAAGGCATCAAAGCTAGAGGATACATTAGTGATGCCTATTGGGAAGAGGACCACAGAGGATAAGGAAGGAAGAAGTGCCCCAGGTCCTAGTAAGAAGAAAGGAAAGAGCCATGAAGGCGAGGATGTCAAGGCCAAGAGGAAAAGGAGAGCTCGTCGAAAGTTTCATGTTTCAGATTTTCCACTAGGGGATGGGCAATTAAGCTATGACTTGAAGGAGGATCTGACGAGCAGGAAGGCAGATGTTACTTTTGGGCAGCTTATAGAGATGGTGCCTAAGCTAAAGCGACAGTGGAAGAGGATGGTTAACCCAATGGAGAAAGAGCCAGAGAGAGGTTCAGTAAAGGTGTTGGCAATGGACGAGCTACCAGACATTTGTCCAATAGTAGATGTGTGGCATAAAAGAAAAATTTTGGGACAATGTTATGTGGATGGCGAAGCCCAAATATGCGTCATAACACACTCATGCGTTGAGAAGATGGGTCTCACAGTGGCTGGGGTGTCAGGTTTTTGGATCAGATTGGCAAACCATCAAAAAGTAAAATGCTTAGGTGTTGTAAAGATCTTAGAAGTGGAGGCATATGATGCAAAGGCAGTGGTTGATTTTCATGTGATGCCATCAGGGTTGGGAGAATATCCTATTATACTGGGAAGACCATGGTTACGTGCAGTGGGAGCTGTTCAAGATTGGCGACATGGTACGATTAGCCTCTATGGAAAGACAGGTACCAAGAAGCTTTATAATATGGACACAAGGAAACGATTAGAGGGGCTTTATGAAGATGAGGATGAGTCTAGTGATGAAGAATCTTCCACGGTGACAGAGGAGGACAGTGATAGCACTACCAGCAGTGATGAGGATGCTGATGTTGCATTTCTTTTGATGGACAAAGAAATCCAGGAGATTGGTTTAGTTGCATTTGCGAATGAGGTTGAAGATGAAAGTGATGGGCCTTATGAAGTGATTGAAGGGCTGATGCAAACCAAGGTTGAGTTATCAAAGAAGCAGGAATTAATGACGCAAATGATTAGTGGAGACCTCTCAGCTATGGAGAAGGATATATTTTTGCACATGCTGGCTAGTTTTCCTAATTTGTTCATTACTTCATATGAAGAGATCAGAGGGTTCAAGGGTGAAGAGATGCATATAGAGCTGAAAGAAGGTGCTAAGCCAGTGTGGCAAAGGCTAAGAAGGATGGGTCAAGAGAAAATGGAAGCCTTGCGGGTAGAGGTGGACAAGTTATTGAAGGCAGGGTTCATAGTCCCTGTGGAGACCACAGAATGGGTGAGTCCAGTAGTAGTCAGTCCAAAGAAGGATGGGAAGTGGAGGATTTGTGTAGATTTTAAACCCTTAAATGCAGCCACTAAGAAGAACCCATATCCTCTTCCATTCATCGATCAGATCTTGGATTCAGTGGCAGGTTTTGAGAGGTACAGTGTGTGTGATGGTTTTTCAGGCTATTTTCAATTGAAGATTGCTCTTAAAGACCGCACAAAGACATCGTTTATTACGCCATGGGGCTGCTATTGCTACACAGTATTGCCATTTGGGTTGTCAAATGGACCTTCCTTTTATCAAGAGAGAGCAAATTGGGTGTTGGAACCATTCATTGGTAGTTGTGTTAAAGCTTTTATGGATGACTTTTGTGTCTATAGCAGTAGGGCTGAACACCATGAGAAGTTGCAGATGATATTGGCTCGATATGATGAATGTGGAGGACAACTAAATCCAAAGAAATGTCATATAGCACAGCCAAGGGTGAAGTTATTGGGCCATATGGTGTCAGAAAATGGCATTGAGGCTGATCCAGATAAGGTGAAGTCTATTATTCTTCTTCCATCACCTATGAGTACGAAGCAATTGGCAACCTTTATACACAAAGTGAAGTACATGGCACGGTTTATTCCATTGTCTTCGCAGCTTCTTTATCCATTACAGCAAGTGGCAAAGCATGATCCATTGCAATGGGATGACAAGTGTGAAGAAGTGTTTCAAGAGGTGAAAGAGGTGTTAGGGGGGTTGTCAGCCATGCAGGCTCCTGATTGGGAGAAAGTTTTTTATGTAAATCCATCAGTAGGGGATGATGCCATTGGAGCCATGCTATTGCAAAAGGGGAAGGGCAACCATTATATGAGGCCAGTGTATTGTGCAAGCCGAGTGAAGTTGGTAGCGGAGAGAAAGTTATCGGAAGTAGAGCTAGTGATGGCCAGTGTAATATTTGCTTGTCGACGATTTCGTCATTACTTGCTACCACGGCCTTTTGTTTTCTTGACGAGTTATGCCTTTTTGCCACAGTTAATTAATGGTACTAACATGTCAAATGTGGTGAAGAAATGGGTAATTGAGCTGCAAGAGTTTGAGCTCTCTTTTCTAGTGGAAGATAGTACAAGGGCTACCCTAGCTGATTTGTTGACCTACAAGGAGAATCCCCTTATTGTTAAGGAAGAGGTGGTGAGAAAGGTAGTTGAAGAAGTGCCATAGATCAGCAATGCACATGTGTTGTTCTTTGATGGTTCATACAGAAAGAGCCATGATGCAGCTTCAGGGGGTATAGCACTTTATGATCTAGAGGGGAAGCTAGTATGCAAGAGAGGGTTCAAATTGGATGCCCATAGCAACAATGAGGCTGAATATGCTACTTTGGAAGCTGGATTACACATTTGTTTGAAGCATGGGATTCAAAGGTTGAGCATAAAAGGTGATGCCTTGTTAGTGGTGAAGCAAGTGCTGGGTGTGTGGAAGAGCAAGAACACCTCATTGAAGGAAATGTGCTTTAGAATTAAAGGCCTGTTAAAGAAGTTTGAAGCATGGAGCATCAGACACATTGAACGTGCTCTAAATGGAGAGGCACATGAAGCAGCTCAAGGCATGATTGGGGAGCTAATCGTGTTGAGGACCAATTTACCTCTTTATCATGGCCGGGAAAGTTTGGCTCAAGAAGAGGAGTTTTTGCTAACAGGAATCATTCCAAAGGAGATTCAAAAGTCTAAGAAGTATGGCTTTGTGCGTAGAGCATACATGTACAAATTGATTGGTGATGTCTTATACATGAAAGGAGATGATCTCGTGTTGAGACGTGTACCTTGGCGGGAGGGGCTTTACAGAGTGTTGGAAGAGAATCATGAAGGCGCATGTGGTGGCCATTTTGCTCTAAAGATCACCTTGCATAAGATTTTGCAAGAGGGGTATGTATGGCCTAGTTTGCACAAGGATGTTCACCATTGGTGTAGGTCTTGCAATAGATGTCAAGCATTTGGGAAGAGAGTGTTGAAGCCAGAGCTACGAAAAACCATTATGGCGTTTGATGTGTTTGAAAAGTGGGGGATTGATGCAATAGGCCCGTTACCTATCACAAGCAGGGGCAAAAGCTATATCTTGACGGCAGTGGACTATCTCTCTAGATGGGCAGAGGCTATAGCAGTAAAACAGATCACTGCAAAGGATGTGGCAAAATTTGTGTATGATGAAATATGTTGCAAGTTTGGGGTGCCATTAGAGCTACTTTCAGATAAGGGGCCAGGATTTAGAGCTAAACTGCTAGACTTCTTATGCACAAAGATGAAGATTAGGCACCAGCATACCACTCCTTATTACCCGCAGTGTAATGGCTTAAATGAAAGATTCAATGGTGAGTTGGTACAAATTCTTTCTAAAGTGACAGAGCACCAAGGAAAGAATTGGGATTTGGAATTGCCTAGTGCATTATGGGCTTACCGTACTTCGGTGAAGACAGGTACAGGGTTTACTCCATTTCATTTGGTGTATGGAAAGGAAGCACTATTGCCTGTGGAGGTAGAGTTGCCTACGGTCATGCCTACGGTCAAGATGTTAGAGAAGTTGCTTGGGCCGCCTAGTGATGCATTCAAAGAGAGGCTCTTGCAGTTACAAGAGGTCCAGTTGGATAGGATGAGCGCATTGGAGCATTATGGGCAGATGCAGGATAAGGCTTTGGCAAAGATAAATGAAAAGGTCAAAAGTAAGGGTATCAAGAAACATGACTTGGTTTTGCGCTACAACAGTAAGCTGGAAAACACCTTCCAAAAGAAGTTTCAAATTAAGTGGGAAGGCCCTTTCAAGGTAGTGGAGTGTTTTCCAAATGGCACATATCAGCTGGCTAACCTGGATGGTGTTCTACATAAGTCAAGGGTAAATGGATTGCGTCTTAAATTGTATCATGCTAGATTGATGATGGTGGAGCAAGATGAGCTGTCTGTGGAGTAAGCAATGTTGGTGAAGGATGAGGAGACATGTGATGCGGCGAGTCTCATATCTCTCTTTGCTGCTGCTGATCATGAATGATCTAGCAGGCTAGGGGATGGGCAAATTATGTCAGGAGTTTTTTGGAGCAAGGGATTGCGCATATGTACATACCCAAGGATTGCCCATTTTCTAGAGCCAGGTGGTTATGTGGGGCCCACATGTGTACAGGTAGGACAGCATGTACATAGTGCAGCGATTTTCACTATTATCAATACTAGTGTGTTTTTTCTACAATAAGGAGGATTTGGTAGCGCGTAAAACTTCTCGAGGAAGCTATCTGCGGGCCGACGACGTGAGGTCAGCAGGTGCGTCAGATGGCATCGAGTGGCGTCAGGAGGTCGAACGAGGTCAATATTTGCACGCGGATTAGGACGGACACAACGTGGGTGTTTTCTTGTGAGAGTTATGCAGAAAGGTCATCATTAGGACCACGTTTTGGGGACACTTCACGTGGTGGCGAGATGCATTATTGGAAAAAAGCTGAGTGCCAGGTGTGCAAATGATGCAAAAAGGTGACAACTATGCACTGCGAGGTCAGTTTTTGGTCTGTTCGGGGTCCGTTTGAGGTCATCTAAAAGGCCAAGGGTGCCCAACTAATAAAGCTAAGTGTGGGAACTGAAAAAAGAGAGAGAAGACCAGAAAAAAACGTGGAGAAGAGAGGAGGAATAGCCGCAGGTGTGTTTTTGCCCATTTTTGGAGCCTGTTTTGGCCCTAAACTGCTCATCCGAGGTCAGATTTGAGCACTTTGACATTGTAGAGTGGGGTTTTGGGCCATTCCGGACGTGATGGCGCTGTCCATTTTTCCAAATTCCTCACTCTTTTCCTGCTATTTTTCTGTGTAAGTTTCTCCTATGAGCGAAGTTTCTGCTCTAGTTTGTGATTGTATCTGGCTTATTTTACCCATATTGTGTGAGCTATTTGCCCCATTGGTGTTGGCCCAAGCTCAATTGTATCTAAACATCATAAATTCTCCTCTTTTGAGCTGATGTTTTTGGGTGTGTGTGTGTGTGTGTGTCTGTGTGGAGTGGGCAAGTGGATAGTCTCTCTCCTCTCACTCCAGAGGTGTGTTCCCTGTCTCGGCCAGGTGTGTTGTGTAAGCCGAGTGGTGCCCCATAGTGTGTGTGTGTATCTTCCCAAGAGAGTGTGTCGGGTCGTTATAGAGGCACTGTGTGTGTTTTCATCCCGCTCACAGCGCCAGTGAGTAAATGCCGTAAGTGGCCAAGACCCGTAGTGGATGCCAGCTCAAGATGTAGAGCTCGACATCTCAACACTCCCCCTCGAGCTCTGCATGTCGTAGAGTCCAAGTATAGTTCGGAAACGTCAAAGCTTCTCAGCTCCGAGAGCCTTGGTAAAGATATCCGCTATCTGCTCCTCTGTGCTGACGTAGACCAAGTCGATGTCGCCCGCCAACACTCTCTCTCGAACATAGTGGTAATGGACCTCTATGTGCTTGGTCGTGGCATGGAACAGTGGGTTCCTAGCCAACTGCATGCTGCTGAGGTTGTCACAATGGATGAAAATCTGTTGGTCCACCTACACTCCCAAGTCCTCAAGTAATGTGCGTAGCCAATCTACCTCACACGCCGCAACTGTTGCACCTTTGTACTCGGCCTCTGTGCTCGATAAAGCAACCATAGGCTATTTTTTGCTGCTCCAAGTAACAGCAGCACTCCCAAAAGAGAACATGAAGCCACTCGTAGATCTCTTATCAACAATGCTACCTGCCCAATCTGCATCTGTATACCCATACAATGCTAATGGCGCATCTGCTGCATAGAACAATGCGTAGTCAAGAGTTCCTTGCACATACCGAAGTGTGCATCGTACTCCATCCAAATGTGGCTTCCTCGGAAGCTGCATGAACCGGCTCTCCAAGCCTACCGTGTAGCTCAAGTCTGGCCTCGTGATAGTCAAGTAGATTAGACTACCCACAGTTTTCCTGTACATATTGACATCCTCAACAACATCACCCTTCTCTGCACTGAGCTTTGCATTCACATCCAAGGGAATAGAAATTGGCTTACAATCAGCCATACCATACTTTGACAACATGTCCAAAGCATATTGTCTCTGTGACAGCCATACACCCTCTGGAGTCCTGATCACCTCAATGCCAAGAAAGTAGCGCAACTCGCCCAAATCTTTCATTTCAAACTCCTGTTTGAGAAGACCCTTCACATGGTCAATCTCCATAGCATTGTCAACCACAATAATAAGGTCATCTACATATATGGTAATGACCACAATCCCCACATCACTCTCACGTACATAGAGTGAATGATCAGCATGAGCTCTCCTAAACCGAATACTGACAAGATACTTGGCAATCCTGTCATACCATGCTCGAGAGCCCTGCTTCAAACCATACAAAGCTTTGAGAAGTCTGCATACATAATCTGGGTAACCTGGATCGACATAACCAGGTGGCTGATCCATATACACTTCCTCTTGCAACTCACCATTCATGAAGGCATTCTTTACATCCATTTGATGCATAATCCATCCTCTAGATTCAGCCAGTGCTATGACAGCTCTCACAGTCGTCATCTTTGCCACTGGAGCAAAGGTCTCCTCATAGTCTATGCCATACGTCTGTGCATAACCTTTTGCGACCAGCCTTGCCTTGTGACGCTCAATGTTACCATCAGCCTTATGCTTGGTTTTATACACCCATTTACAGCGAATAGCTTTCTTGCCACTTGGCAATGACACCAACTCCCATGTGTCGTTTGCTTCCAATGTAGCCATCTCTTCATTCATTGCATCATCCCAATGCACATTTCCAACTGCATCCTCAAAACATGTGGGCTCCACATCCTGTATCACCTTAGCAATGTAGGCTTGGTGATGTGCTAGATACCCATCATAAGTCAATTTCTGAACTGGATTTCTGACTCTGTTAGATCTGTGCGGTCTTGGGTCACTCCTTTGCCCTCTAGCATCTTCTTGTACTTTCCTTACACCAGGTGTCCTGACAGCCCGAATTCCAAATTCCTCATCAAGACTTTGTTCAGAACCATCTGAATCCATGTCTACATGTGAAAACCCTGATGATGCATCAGCCATAAAGGGAGTTTCATCAACCTTTTCCTTTCCTTTTCGTGATACATTCCCTGTACCTGCTGGTGGAGTAACCTGCATACGTAGTCTACCATTCCATGGCTTCTCAACAAAGCCACGAGAAGAGGACTCTTGTGGTCCACTCAAAACCTGTGACTGTGGCCTCACATTTTGTACAACCACATCATCTTTTACATCAGCCCCAATAGTGCCATGTGCATTATTGTACCAGCTGCTCATCTCATCAAAGACTACATCTCTGCTCACTCGTAATTCTCGTGTAGTAGGATTGTAGCACCTGTACCCATTTTGTTCAAGGGAATATCCCACAAGAATACATTTCTCTGCTTTAGGATCCAATTTCCTACGCAACTCATCTGGTACATGCACGTAAGCTATGCAGCCAAACACTTTCAAGTGTGCCAAATCAGGCTTTGTACCTGTAACCTTTTTCCTCAGGTGTTACATCATGCACCGCAGCTGTAGGTGTCTAGTTCATAATGTACACAGCTGTATTTACAGCTTCAGCCCAAAAATGATGAGGCATGTTCTTCTCATTCATCAATGCACGTGCAACCTCTGCAATGTGCCTGTTTTTCCTTTCTGCAACCCCATTCTGCTGTGGAGTATATCTGCATGTAAACTGCCTGCGTATACCATGTATTCGCAAAAAATATGAAAAATCATTGGAGAAGTACTCTCCCCCTCCATCTAACCTCGATGTCTTGATTTGCATATCTGTCTCCTTCTCAATCATGACTTTGAAGTCCTGAAAGTGACCAAACACTTCACTTTTATTACGCATGAAGTAAACCCATACTTTCCTTGTATGGTCATCAATGAAAGAGACATAATACTTGCAACCATGTATACTTGCAGTATCGGTTGGACCCCAAACATCTGTGTGCACCACCTCAAGTGGCTTTTTACATACATTGCGCTCATGTGGAAATGAGCCCTTTAACTGTTTTCCAAACTAGCATGCTGCACACACTTTATGCATACCATCCACCTTGAATCTGGGCAAACCTTTTACAATCTGTTTTGATTGCATGCTGCGCAATCTCTGATCATTGACATTGCCAATGCGTTTGTGCCAAATGTCAACATCAGCCACAACACCTGTGCCTTGTGCAAATAATGCAGCTTTTACCTCACGCATTTCTACATTCAGCATAAACATTCTGCCCACACATTTGCCCTCTGTGATCAGCTTACAACCATTCTGGAAATCTTCTACATAACAGCCATTCGGATTGAAACGAACCTGCAAACCCTGCTCAACCATTTGTCCAACAGAAACTAGATTCTTTGTAATGTTTGGGACATGAAGTACATCTGCTAAGTACTTTGATTTCCCACTCTTCGTATTTAGAAGTATGTCCCCTACATGAGCAATGGGGTGAGCTATGTCATCTCCTGTCTGCACATAACCTGACACATCTGGTTTGCGCATATCTCTAAACCACTCTCCATGAGACGTCATGTGATTAGAGGCACCTGAATCCACATACCAAACATCATCTTGGGTGGAATTCTCTGTAGTCATTGTATTCATTACATGCTGCATAACAAACATGCGCTCGTTTTTGTTGTCATCTGCATCTCTGCTAGTAGATGCATAATTTCCCTGTTCTCTCTTTCCACTTGCTTTTCCCTTTGGACAGTCACGTGACATGTGACCTCTTTCACCACAAGTCCAACATTCTCTGCTATCTGCAGTATGTTGCTGCCTGCTTGATCCTGCACCACGACCTCTTTGACTCCCCCTGCCTTCAGACTAGTTTCCCCTGCCATCTGTATTGTTTTGATTTGATTGAACTTCTTGAAATTGGCCCCTGCAACCCCTTGGGCCTCGACCACGACCTCTACCTCTACCTCTGTTGGAGTTAGAATAGAAGTCCTGTTCAGAATTATTTCTACCATGAGAAGAAGATGAGTCAAGGTTCTTCTCCTCAAGAATAAGCATAGAAATCAAATCTTGGAACACGGGGATGTCGTCTCTTGTATACATGGAAGACCTAAAATGTACATACTCATCTCCTAGGCCATCCAAGCATGCACGGACAATGTCATCGTCTTCCACTGAGACTTTAATAGATCCAAGAGCCTCAATGATACTCTTGATCTTCAAGGCATAATCATTGATGGAGAGGTTGTTCCTCTTAACCTGATTTAGCTCCGACTTTAGTTGAAGCTTCCTGGCCTTGGTGTTCAGCTCGAACACTCTCCCTAAGTTTTTCCATGCAATGGCGGGGGTTTCAGCATCCTGTAGATAGCCCATCATTCCATCTGTGATGCTCATAGAAAGCCAATACATCACTTTGCTCTCGCCTTGTTGCCAGTCCCTCAAAGCTCTCCTTTGTTCTGTTGTAGCATTTATCTCGGGAATCTCTGGTTCCTTTTCATTGTCTCCTTCTACATAGTCCCAATAACCATTTCCTTTTAGGAAATTTGTTATTCTGAACTTCCATGCAGGGTAGTTATTTTTCTCAAGCTTCTCAGTGACAATCTGACTGAAACCATCAGACATCTTGAAGTACTAAGACAAAATAGCTGCAATCTGCAAAAACCTGCAAATCTGTTGAACCTGCTATCGTGGTACCTGTAACGCTTTCTACACTCAACGAGTGTCCACAATCAACCGTGCATACAACCACTATACTCGTACAGTAAATCTCTGTATACTGCACTTTGGAGACCTATTCAGAAACTTGTACGAAAAACTCGGCATCTGGTCATGGATTGCAAACGAAGGGATTGTGATGCTCTTGCTCTCTTAGCCTCTCTTGCCTGCACCAGGCTCTGATACCATGTAAAGAAAGAGGATGCAAGAGATCTACACAAGACAATCACAAAGCACACAGAGATGGAAAGCTTCTACTTCTTCTCACAGAAAAGAGAGCACAAAATTACTAAGTGCTAAAACTGAAAAGTAGCATATATGTACATGCGGTCACTAAGTGTGAACTCGCTAGAAGCGTACTAGGCTGGCACTATAAGTGTAGTCCAGCTGTAGAATCACTGGCGGAGATCCTCCGTGTCGGTCACCTAACGCGCTGGTGAGTAAATTGCATAAGCGGCCAAGACCCGTAGTGGATGCCAGCTCAAGATGTAGAGCTCGACATCTCAACAAGTAGAAACTACCACCATCAAATATGTACTGAAAGATCAAGACTAAAATCGCTGAAAACCATCTTTTGGCAAAAAACCATAGCTCTGAAAAGTATAAAATTTATGGTAATATCCTAAAAGCTAATCAAAACTCAAAAAGTTGGTGCCCAAGGGCATCAAAAAACTCATAGGAAGTAGTCTAATAAGTTTCATCACACTCTGTGGGGGAACATGGATCCTGATCCATATCCCTCAGAGAAAATTTACGTAGGAACAGGAACCATCTAACACATATTGCTTTCAAGCAATTGAAATCAAATTTTGGTGTCACATTAAAACCAAAATCACACTCAAAAAAATACATTTGAGAAAAATCACCAAAATCTAATGAAATTGACCAAAATTTAAGGATTTTCAACTTTCAATGAGCCAAATTGTTAGCGGGTTACCGTGACATATGTCTAAAGGATATCTATCTGGCATTAACATAATGTCAATACTCAAGGAAGTGACTCGGATAAAGTTATCGTAATGCAATGCTTATGTAATATACAAAATAAAATCCATCCTACCTCATGAATTTCCTCATCGATGCCTCGTGAGATGACCGGATTTCCTCTCTCATCGGTGCTTTACTGTTGTTCACCATGTTGCTAGTTCTTGCCTCACGGTCGTTAGCACCACCAAACTATATACTCTTGGGGCCATATCTCACTACTTTGGGTTAGAAAAACACCGAAGAAAGAAGGGATAAAATATGGTATCAAGTAACTATATCAACAATGATTAGGCATCCAGAAGGATTAGGAAAAAGAGTACCTAATCTTACTTATAACAATACTCTACATCTAGGAGGGTGCAATGAAATGCTTTTAAGCCATAGATTTATTCAAGTAGAAGTTAATTTGAGTTATGGATAATCACACATAAACTTGTGTAAAGCAACATTGACAAGGGGGAAACCAGTTAAGATTAATCGACATGCTGATATGCACAAGTGATTCAGAGTAAAAGAATTCTTTCCCTAATTACATATCTAATGTTACATAGAAAGGAGGTTAATTCTTCCCTAACTAGTCACTTGACCATGAATGAATAAAACAAGCTTATCATAAACACACATGCATAATCTTTACCATAATATTACCATAACTACATTCACCATAGTCAATATGTAGGAATCACATCCATGCGTCACTTTTGGCTCATCACTACTATGCAGTTTATGCCTATAACCATTCATAGACTTGGGTGAAAGAGAGGATCAAAATCTACTTTACCATGCACAAATATGTACAACTAGATTAGTACAAATAGAACTCTAATCATACATAATCTTAAATGCACAAGGGAACATAATTAGGCAGAAATTTAATGCACAAAGAGAGATTGATTTCACCTTTTAATCATGTGTTAGCTAGAGCATAAGAGGGAAGATGAATTTCTTCTTAATCATGTACTAAAATCACATAAGTGGGTAGGAAACAATTAAACATTGATCATGCAAAACTGAAAGAATTTAGATTTCCCTGAGAGATTATGGTAACTTTAATGCTCCTTAATACGGCAAGGAAGGGAAATGATCAATAGGTAGGAGTCGACTGATTATCAACCGCATTAATAGACACTAGACAGTAGAAATTATGTTGTAACCAGCTATAGCAGAATTAATAGAATAGGGTAAGCTCAACATAAGTCCTCTAGAGAGAAGAGGCTATGGAGAATTTTGAATAATATAACTTGAATTAAATCTCCTTGATTAAGCCTCCTTGTATTGATAGCCGTTTTTTCGGCTCTTTGTAATTGCCACAGTGAGTTACCTCACCCTACCAAAATCACCCAAACACTGTGGCTATCCCTACCATTTCACTGTACATAGGCGTGCGTGAGTCACGGGACTTTTCCCATATCTTCTTAAAAACCCTCAGCTAGCTAGTCACTGGGCTAGGTGAGCCAAAAAAAAATAAAAAAAATAAAAGTATATTATGGACTCTTTGTGTGTAAATATTTCATTGTATATATGGCCTAAATATAGGGATTTTTAATAATTATTTTGGTATTTTATTTAAATATTTCTACTTAGGTATGTGTTTTATTAAACCTATGTACACCTTCTTTCATCCTCTTACACCATAATTATATTTTTTTTTTTGCCAATATGTACATACTCTAACCTCATATTTTTCCTTTATACAAATCACTCCCACATTTTCACCCTCACCCTCGTGAAAACAAAAAATTGATTTCTACTCATTGGTTACTTTTATTATATTATTTACTTGCATACATTTTCCTCTTTCACCCAAAATAATTCAAGGAGAGACCATATCATATGATTCCAATATCTTTCCATATCCATAACTCCTCCATATTTTTATTATTATTTTTACTCATTATTCTAACACCGTGTGCTCATTGAGCTAAAGTCCATGAATAGTCCATACACTAGTCCCACCATGTATATATTTCTTATTTCACCAATAATCCTCCTCCATGCATGGGTCAAGGGCAACTTGAATGCTTTGTATTATAATATGACAAAGGAGGGGCTCACTTTTGGATGCATTGTACAAATTCAACAAAGGAGGGGACCACTAAAAGACTTTTGCAGGCCTAAAAAACAGGCTTTTTGGTGAGAATTTTGGCACCTATCTCCACTCCGAATTTGGAGCCGTGGTCAAAAGAGAAAATGTAGCCCACGCTTTGAATAATCACCCCAAATGTTTTCATGATTTTTGGAGCTACCAGCTGTGAGCTATGATTTTTTTAGTGGACCCAAGTTTTCCCATGCTATGCAGCCACACTCTCTCTTCCACTTTATCATTTTCCTCTTTCACACACACTTCTCCACTCATCATCCCCATCTCTCTCACCACTCCTCTCTGCACACTACTCACCTTCTCCTCAACCTTGAAGAATAAGAGAAACCATGGTGAACTCATACCTCCCACACACAATTCCATTCCAAAATTGACCACCTAGTCTCATTTTTCCTCCTCCAAATTACCCATATCTATCAAAAAACCACAAAATTCAGCCTCTTCTCTTAAAAGACAGCATCATGGTGGTTGATTACTCAGCTTCAATTACCTTGGCTCTCAAGGAAGGTCAAGAGTGGAGAAAAAATGTACCGTCAAAGCTAGTGGACCGTCAACAAGCGTCAAAATTGGCTCTACTCAAGACACTTGGAGCATCAACCTTGTAAGAAATCCACCTTTTCTTACCTCTTAAGAGTTTTTCTTCCTTATTTGTATCCTACATGGATACTCCCATTGTAAATATTCAATTCCATTTGTAAATTAATACTAACTCTACTAACACTAACCCACTATGAAAAGTCCTATCACCTCCATTTCTCTCCTCTCTCTTTCCCCACCAACTTCTTGATAATTCCAAGCAAAAGAAATTAGATAAATTGCTGAAAATCTAACCCAACCATGGTTAGAGGAGTAACCCTAGCCTTCAAAATTGCTATAAAAGGAGGGTGTAGCTAGCATAAAGGGGGGGAAGCCATAAGCAAGAGCACTATGCTATAGCTTGAGAAGCCAAGCTCAACCTCTCTAGAAGGAGCTCTTGAGTGGAAGCTCATTGTTTTATGCATGTGCATGTGTGTAATAGGGGATTAGCAAGGGAAATCTATGCCATTGTAAGAGAGAGAGTGATCATTCAATTGAGAGTAGGAAATCTATCATTTCTCCTACTAGTGTAAGCCCAACATTCGCTGAATCAAGGAGGGTGGATTTGGACTAAGCTTGGATACTTTGTCTCCCTTCCAACGTGAAGTAATGGACAACAATGATGCGTAAGTGTCTTGTTTTTTTTTTAAGTTCTTGATAGCTTGTCTCTGGTGTTGTCATCAATCTAGCCATAAATCCCACATACTGTAAGAGGGCGACAGGGTGGAGAGGACTCCCCTGGCCTTAAGACAGTGATTGGGGTGGCTTTTCTAGTGATGTGTTGTGGTGAAATTTACGCAAGCTATGTTGAACAAGTACTAATCTCACTTTGATTTGTCATGACAGATTTGTAAGAAGGTATTAATGCAACAAGCACCCCCTCCCCCTTTCTCTCTCTTTCTTAAATATATAGTTGTGTTTGCTTGATCATCGCCGATACGTTTCAAAGCAGCCCGAGCACTATCTCTCTCTCTCGTGTTTGTGTGTGAGAGTATTCCATTGGTGTTAGGGTTAGTGTAATTCCTTGCTTTTTTGTGGGTTGCTCTAAGGATTCTCCTCTTTTGCGTCCTAGTTCGCTCTTAAACTAGGTGGTGCCCCTTGTGTAGTTGGGATTTGGCGGTGGGTTTGTTGTTTTGGTTTGTGTTGTGTTGTGCCCCAGCCCCATTGAGCAGCACGGGAGCCTTGAAGGGTGTCTAGAGGCAACTCTTCTTGTTGCCCGCCCCCGACCGCCTCAAATTGGTGCCCCCACTGTGGACGGCTTGTGTATTTTTGTGTAGAATCAACCTTTAGCATAGTCAAGTAGTTTGCATGAATCACGAAGCTTTGTATGATCCCTTCATTCCCATTGCAAGGCAAAAGGTACACATAATTGTTAGTACTAAGTTGCAATTTCAACGTGTCATTCGTAGAATTTTAGGTCCTCTTAGGTTGGCCGAGATAAACGCTTCAGTAAATCCTTTTATTTTGCCTCTCATTAGGTACGACCTTAGTTTGGACGTTTATATTTTTGTTTTGTTTTAAGCATTAGGACATGCATAGGCCATGGATAATGGCCCAGGAATAGAGGTTTTTCCCTTTCATTTTACTCCACACATTAGAATAAACGTTGCAATTAGTAGAAAGATCCATTTTCAACAACGAATGGTGTTCATGTTTGGTGCCCAAAGAGCAGGAGAAATTCTTGCATCACCAAACCCTGTCATTCTACCTCTCATCAACTACCACACTTATTTTGATGTACATGTGTTCATTTTATTTTAAAATGAAGTGCAGCCCGGCAAAGTAGTGTGTATGTTTGTTTTTTCTTTGTCCAAGTTGTTACAAGAAACAAAAAAAACGATCATTTATTCTAACTGGGAATGTGTGTGCAGTGAAAGTTCAATCCTTAGAGATCTAGCTCTATTACCAATTGAGTTGCAGGAGCAAGTAGTAAGGCGTCTCCCTCATAACAAGAGGGTGGTGAAGTTAAGACGGAAGGTCCTACGCGTGGATTCCATTTTCCTCTTGTTGTTGGGCACTAAGGAAGACCGCGCATTCATCCAACTAGTGTGTGCCCTAAGATTGGTAAATAGAGTGAAATTTGGCGTTTGGCGAGTGCATTTCACCATTGAGGAAGACTCTTCAGGAAACTTGCGGCCAGAGTTCATGCTTCATAGACTCACATTTGGTGAATTTTTCCCTCATTTGCGTCTTATTAATAGTCTTCCTTTCGCTTTCAACAAAGGAGATAGGGAGCTATTCAGAGCTTGTCTTAATAAAGAGAGCATAGAGAATATTACAAATTTGTATAAATTCTCATCCTTCTCTACTTTCTATGACACTTTGTTCATAGAGACATTGTAAATCTCTTTATGCTTTTGAATGATTTAACCATAATCCTAAGGAGTTTTTGTCCAGGAATTTTGTAGCACAAGTGGAGTCTTTAAATCTTGCAAACTTGATTGGACTTGATGAGGATGTTCTTTATGAAATTGTGAGAAGGTTGCCTCACTCCGACTGTGTGGAACTCGAAGGAAAGGAGCTCCTAGTCAATTGCTACTTTCTCACGGCCTTCGACGAGCATGAAGATCTAGTTTTTATACAAACCGCTTGTGCATTGGGAATTGTAGAGCAAGTGCAATTTATCACTTGGGACGTGGTTGCTCTTTTGGATCCAGAAAAGGAAGTTCTAGAGATTTCTGTTTATCGCCTTAGCTTTGAAGAATTTCAACCCTTCTTAGAGCTCATCAATAGTCTACCCTTTTGTTTTGATCAAACAAATCGAGACCTTATTGAAGCTTGGATAGCTGAAGAAGAAAACCTAGAGTGGTATTTTCTCACTTCTTCATTTGCAGGCGAGTGGTTCTAGATCTCTATTGTATCCCTTATTGTAACTCGTATTGTAATCTTTCATAATAATGGAGAGCCAACGCCAAATGTCTGGATATCCTCTTTTCTTTGGAGAGCCTGGAGAGGATGCAGAATTATTTTTAGCAAATTTCAAGATGTCTTGCCGTATCAAGAGGATAGTAACCGATCAAGAACGTGTAGAAATGTTTGAGGTGGTCCTTAGGAAAGATGCTAGTACTTGGTTTGACTCTTTGCCTGAGGAAGTTAAGGGGAATTACACAGAAGTTTTGAATCGTTTTAAGAGATATTTCTTTGATCCCCAAAACACTCAAAAACTATGGCAAGACATTGTTTCTCATAAGCAAAAAGACTTAGATGACTACTACTTGTACAAGCAAGAGTTTCTACGTCTTTGGGCTCTATGGATACGAAATGTTACTAACCCTGGTGATGGTGCAGAATTTTTAAAGAAGGAGAGGTTCATAGCCGGACTCTTTCCTGACCTTAAGGTAAAAGTTGAGGCGGGTGCACCTGCTACTTTTGATGCAGCTGAAACTAGGGCTACTGAGAAGTATAGGAAACTCAAGTGCTTAAGGGGAGAGGTTCCAATAGAAGGTCTTAGACCCAAAGGTAAGTCACAAGCATCAACATCGAGGGAGCTTCCTGAGGTAACAGCGGAGGTAATTGAGAAGTTAAACGAATCTTTAAGGAGCCTGTCAATTCACCTTGCACAAGCTATAGGTCCAAAGGGACAAGCAAAGAAGTCTGAAGAGCGAGATCCACGACCTAGTAGAGTCTTGCAATGTTGGAATTGCGGAGAGTCTGGACATGGGATGTATAATTTTCCTTGGCCCCGTGGGGAGCCAGGGAGGCCTAACTTGAATTACACAGCGATGAATGCAGGTGAAGGAACTGGTCAACAACCAAGGCTTCTACAAAGGCCCAATGGACCAAGACCACCTCCACAAGGGGTAGAAGGAGTTCCACCTTTGCCAGATCCAAATGTGCATGTGGTAGAGGTGACAAATTCAAATGAGGTTGACATGGAAGCCAATGGAATTAAGCATGGCCGAGGAAAAGGTAAAGAGAAAGAAGGAGTCACATCACAGAGTGACCATGGACAAGGCAAGAAGGCAAAGGGAACCAAGGAAACCAAGAGGACTCGACGTCGTATCAACCTCCAAGACTTCCCTCTTGGACATGGTATGGCTCCGTACAACTTGTTGGAAGACATGAGAGGTAAGGGTCCTGATATTTCATGGCCTCAATTTCTTGCATTATGTCCACAAGTTAGGAGGGATTTAACAAGGGCAGTTAGCACTAGGAGAAAGGTAAAAGAGAGTGTGCCTGTTGTAAAAATTGCACAAGCTGAAATGAATGAGGACATTACACCGGTGCTAGACTGTTACATCAAAGGGAGATTGGTTAGGAAAGGTCTAGTGGATGGGGGTGCACAAATTTGCATCATGACAGAGGGACTCATGCAAAAACTAGGCATGCACATCCATGAGACACCTGAAATTAGGGTCAAGATGGCAAACAATAGAAAGGCTAGGTGCGTAGGGGTTTGTAGAAATGTTTTTGTGGGGGTCTTTGGCATTAAGAAGGCAGTGGATTTCTATGTCATGTCTACCAAGGGAAATGGTTACCCATTTATCCTAGGAAGAGCATGGCTAATGAAAATGCGAGCTTTGCAGGATTGGGAGAGTGGAAAGCTAATTTGCAGGAATGACAATCACAAGAAGGTTGTCTTTGACATGAAGGAGCAACGCCAAGAGGAGCTCCATGAAGAATCATCTCAAAGTGAGACGGAAGAAGGTTGGACCGATAGCACTTCAGAAGAAGAAAGTAGCGGCAGCATTACTGAAGAGGAGTCTTCCATCGAAGTCATGGGGGTAAGGTTTAAGCCAAGCAACCAAGAGACCTCTTGTCAAGGCTTGAAGGAGGTAGGTCCTCAAGAGAACGAAGGTGATCAAGATGAAGGGATGTTGGAAGGTATGCTATCAACAACACTTACAAAGGATGAAAGAGAGGAGTTCAAATGTGTGCTAAGGAAGTTTCCTAGGCTTTTTGCGAAAGACTACACCGACGTGCGTGGAGTAGATGTTGTTCAACACAAGATTGAGTTGAAGCTAGAGGCCACACCTAAGGCTCAAAAGCTACGAAGGCTAGGAGTCATTAAAGAGCAGGCTCTACTCAAGGAGGTAAGAAAGCTTCTAGCAGCAGGGTTCCTTTATCCAGTGGAGAATTCAGAGTGGGTCTCTCCTGTTGTTGTCAATCCTAAGAAGAATGGCAAGTGGAGGGTGTGTGTGGATTACCGTCCCCTCAATGAGGCAACAAAGAGAGATCACTTTCCCCTCCCATTCCAGGATGAGATACTAAATGAGGTAGCTGGTCATGAGAAGTACACTGTGTGCGATGGTTACTCAGGTTACTTTCAAATAGGGATTGCACTGGAGGATCAATTGAAAACAACCTTTATCACTCCTTGGGGTTGTTATGCTTTTAGAGTCATGCCATTTGGTCTGACAAATGCTCCTGCAACATTCCAACGTTTCATGAATATGGTGTTTCAAGCATTCCTTGGAAAGTCAATTAGGGTGTTCATTGACGATTTCTGTATTTATAGCTCAAAATCATTGCATCTGCAAAGGGTAGAAGAAGGTTTAAAGAAGCTCTACGACATGGGAGGTCAACTCAACCCCGACAAGTGCCATATAGGTGAGGATGAAGTAATCTTGCTTGGTCATAAAGTTTCTTACAAAGGCATTGAAGTGGATCCTTCGAAGGCAAAGGATCTTATTGAGCTACCATCACCCAAGAGTCTTAAGGAGGTCATCTCATTCATTCAAAAGGTGAAGTATATGTCACGCTTCATTCACTTAGCCTCGGAGTTACTTCACCCTTTGCAAAAGTTGACACAACAAGTAGAATTTGCATGGTCTGATGAGCTTGAAGAGTACTTTTGTAACATTAAATTCATTTTGTCAGAGCTACCAACACTCATGCCTCCTTGTTGGGAGTACACATTCTTTGTTAGCTCTAGTGCTGGGAAAGAGACAATTGGTGCTGTGTTGCTACAACAAGATCCCCACAGTACAAGGATGCGACCCATCTACTTTGCTAGTAGGGTCATGAATGCTTTGGAGAGAGACTACACAGAAGCAGAACTCATGATGCTTTCTCTCATGTTTGCGGTGAGAAAGTTTAGATCCTACCTGCTACCAAAACCTTTTGTAATTCTCACTGCAGAAAATTTGTTCCCTTGGGTGTCATCTCAAATGAATCTTAGTACTAGGATCTCAAAGTGGATTATGGAGTTGCAAGAGTTTCAATACTCTTTCAAGGTAGAAGATAGTGTGCGTGCACAATTGGCAGGGATTCTCACTTATAGGGTGCACGAGAAGGAGATTAAGGTGCCTGAAGTAAAGACCCTACCATTGCCACCACCAAAAAGTATTCCTAATGCTTTTACTTTGTTCTTTGATGGAGCTTTTCGTCGAGCCACAGGAAAAGCAGGGGGAGGGCTAGTGTTGCTCAACCCAAGTGGAGAGGTGGTCATGAAAGAGAAGTTCAATCTACCAAGTTCAGCTAGCAACAATGAAGCAGAATATGACACTCTACTTCAAGGTTTGAAGATGTGCATTGGCCAAGGGATACAACGCCTCATGGTAAAGGGAGATGCACTTCTCATTGTTAAACAGATTTTAGGCATTTGGGCATGCAAGAATGAGAGCTTACGGACAAAAGTTCATGCCATTCGTAGATTGTTTAATCAATTTGAAGAAGTGCAACTATATCATATTCCTAGGAAACAGAATGAAGATGCTGATTTACTTGCACAACAAGCCGTTGCATGTGTAAAGAAAGGAGTGCAGGTCATCATGGTGGCGGCTGCTGTGAAGCAACCGAGGTACCAGGGATTGGAGTCATTGGCTCCCATCATTGGCTACATTTTGGAGGGTGAGTTTCCACCAGACTTCACAAAAGCTCAGAAGAGGAGACTCATGAAGAAGGCAAGCGTATATCTCTTCCTAGAAGGCTCCCTCTATCAAAGAGGGAAGGATCAAGTGTGCAGACGAGTACCAACTATCAAGGAAATTCCAGCCATTCTAAAAGGTTTGCATGAAGAGGCATGTGGTGGTCATTTTGCCCAAGAATTAACTGTGAAGAAGATATTGCTTTCGGGGTATGTTTGGCCAAGTTTGCATGTGGATGTTCAACATTGGTGTAAAAGTTGTCACACTTGTCAGATAAATGGAAATAGAAGGTTGGTGCATGGCCCGAGGCAAATAGTGCTTGCAAATGGACCCTTTGAAAAGTGGGGCATTGATGCTATGGGTCCTCTGCCTAGGACAAAAAATGGTAAACTCTACATTCTAGTGGCTGTAGACTATATGACTAGGTGGGTGGAAGCACAAAGTGTGGCAAAGGTAAATGAGAAGACAGTGAGCAAATTCGTCTACACTCACATTTGTTGTAGATTTGGCACACCTTTGGAGATTGTTTCTGATAATGGTCCAGGGTTTAGAAAAGGATTGCTCACAGAAGTTTGTGAAGAGCTTCACATTCTACATCGTCATAGCACACCATACTATCCACAGTCAAATGGTTTGGTGGAGAAGGCTAATGGTGTCATTGCAGGAATCATTAGAAAGATGGTGCAAAACAAGACAAAATTATGGGATGACTTCTTGGATGGTGCCTTGTGGGCGTATCGAACCACATATAGGGAAGCCACGGAATTCACACCATTTCACTTGGTCTATGGTCAAGAGGCTTTACAGCCAATTGAGCTAAACATTCCAACAATGCGACTTCATGGCAAATCAGCACAAGATGATCAAGAGGTATGGATGGATCGACTTCTTACGTTAGTGGAGCTTGAGTGGAAAAGAGAAGCAGCATACGAGTGCTACAAGAGGAAAGCCACACAAGCGAAAGAAACGCACGACAAGAAACTAAAGGACAAAGGCATCAAGGAAGGAGAGCTTGTGCTAAGGTATGACAATCGACTTGACAATCGTTTTGATGCCAAGTTTGAAACTAGATGGCAAGGGCCATACATAGTCAAGAAGGATTTCAATTCTAGCTACTATCAGCTTATGGACTTGAATGGTAAAGAGCTCTCCAGGAAGGTAAACGGGTATCGCTTGAAGCCCTATTTGAGTCGCCTTCTACCAAAGGATCTACCAAAGATCTGTCCAAAGGCCGCTGTCTCATGTAAGTATTGTTACATGAAGCATGAGTGTAACTCCAGCCAAAATGCTGGGGGGCTAAACAATGAAGATCTCGTCAAGGACTCTGAAGCACTCTCTTTGGAAAAGATGCTCTATGATGGTACATGAATATACCACCATCCAGGGGGAGGGCTAATGATAGCCGTTTTTTCGGCTCTTTGTAATTTCCACAGTGAGTTACCTCACCCTACCAAAATCACCCAAACACTGTGGCTATCCCTACCATTTCACTGTACATAGGCGTGCGTGAGTCACGGGACTTTTCCCATATCTTCTTAAAAACCCTCAGCTAGCTAGTCACTGGGCTAGGTGAGCCAAAAAAAAATAAAAAAAATAAAAGTATATTATGGACTCTTTGTGTGTAAATATTTCATTGTATATATGGCCTAAATATAGGGATTTTTAATAATTATTTTGGTATTTTATTTAAATATTTCTACTTAGGTATGTGTTTTATTAAACCTATGTACACCTTCTTTCATCCTCTTACACCATAATTATATTTTTTTTTTTGCCAATATGTACATACTCTAACCTCATATTTTTCCTTTATACAAATCACTCCCACATTTTCACCCTCACCCTCGTGAAAACAAAAAATTGATTTCTACTCATTGGTTACTTTTATTATATTATTTACTTGCATACATTTTCCTCTTTCACCCAAAATAATTCAAGGAGAGACCATATCATATGATTCCAATATCTTTCCATATCCATAACTCCTCCATATTTTTATTATTATTTTTACTCATTATTCTAACACCGTGTGCTCATTGAGCTAAAGTCCATGAATAGTCCATACACTAGTCCCACCATGTATATATTTCTTATTTCACCAATAATCCTCCTCCATGCATGGGTCAAGGGCAACTTGAATGCTTTGTATTATAATATGACAAAGGAGGGGCTCACTTTTGGATGCATTGTACAAATTCAACAAAGGAGGGGACCACTAAAAGACTTTTGCAGGCCTAAAAAACAGGCTTTTTGGTGAGAATTTTGGCACCTATCTCCACTCCGAATTTGGAGCCGTGGTCAAAAGAGAAAATGTAGCCCACGCTTTGAATAATCACCCCAAATGTTTTCATGATTTTTGGAGCTACCAGCTGTGAGCTATGATTTTTTTAGTGGACCCAAGTTTTCCCATGCTATGCAGCCACACTCTCTCTTCCACTTTATCATTTTCCTCTTTCACACACACTTCTCCACTCATCATCCCCATCTCTCTCACCACTCCTCTCTGCACACTACTCACCTTCTCCTCAACCTTGAAGAATAAGAGAAACCATGGTGAACTCATACCTCCCACACACAATTCCATTCCAAAATTGACCACCTAGTCTCATTTTTCCTCCTCCAAATTACCCATATCTATCAAAAAACCACAAAATTCAGCCTCTTCTCTTAAAAGACAGCATCATGGTGGTTGATTACTCAGCTTCAATTACCTTGGCTCTCAAGGAAGGTCAAGAGTGGAGAAAAAATGTACCGTCAAAGCTAGTGGACCGTCAACAAGCGTCAAAATTGGCTCTACTCAAGACACTTGGAGCATCAACCTTGTAAGAAATCCACCTTTTCTTACCTCTTAAGAGTTTTTCTTCCTTATTTGTATCCTACATGGATACTCCCATTGTAAATATTCAATTCCATTTGTAAATTAATACTAACTCTACTAACACTAACCCACTATGAAAAGTCCTATCACCTCCATTTCTCTCCTCTCTCTTTCCCCACCAACTTCTTGATAATTCCAAGCAAAAGAAATTAGATAAATTGCTGAAAATCTAACCCAACCATGGTTAGAGGAGTAACCCTAGCCTTCAAAATTGCTATAAAAGGAGGGTGTAGCTAGCATAAAGGGGGGGAAGCCATAAGCAAGAGCACTATGCTATAGCTTGAGAAGCCAAGCTCAACCTCTCTAGAAGGAGCTCTTGAGTGGAAGCTCATTGTTTTATGCATGTGCATGTGTGTAATAGGGGATTAGCAAGGGAAATCTATGCCATTGTAAGAGAGAGAGTGATCATTCAATTGAGAGTAGGAAATCTATCATTTCTCCTACTAGTGTAAGCCCAACATTCGCTGAATCAAGGAGGGTGGATTTGGACTAAGCTTGGATACTTTGTCTCCCTTCCAACGTGAAGTAATGGACAACAATGATGCGTAAGTGTCTTGTTTTTTTTTAAAGTTCTTGATAGCTTGTCTCTGGTGTTGTCATCAATCTAGCCATAAATCCCACATACTGTAAGAGGGCGACAGGGTGGAGAGGACTCCCCTGGCCTTAAGACAGTGATTGGGGTGGCTTTTCTAGTGATGTGTTGTGGTGAAATTTACGCAAGCTATGTTGAACAAGTACTAATCTCACTTTGATTTGTCATGACAGATTTGTAAGAAGGTATTAATGCAACAAGCACCCCCTCCCCCTTTCTCTCTCTTTCTTAAATATATAGTTGTGTTTGCTTGATCATCGCCGATACGTTACAAAGCAGCCCGAGCACTATCTCTCTCTCTCGTGTTTGTGTGTGAGAGTATTCCATTGGTGTTAGGGTTAGTGTAATTCCTTGCTTGTTTGTGGGTTGCTCTAAGGATTCTCCTCTTTTGCGTCCTAGTTCGCTCTTAAACTAGGTGGTGCCCCTTGTGTAGTTGGGATTTGGCGGTGGGTTTGTTGTTTTGGTTTGTGTTGTGTTGTGCCCCAGCCCCATTGAGCAGCACGGGAGCCTTGAAGGGTGTCTAGAGGCAACTCTTCTTGTTGCCCGCCCCCGACCGCCTCAAATTGGTGCCCCCACTGAGGACGGCTTGTGTATTTTTGTGTAGAATCAACCTTTAGCATAGTCAAGTAGTTTGCATGAATCACGAAGCTTTGTATGATCCCTTCATTCCCATTGCAAGGCAAAAGGTACACATAATTGTTAGTACTAAGTTGCAATTTCAACGTGTCATTCGTAGAATTTTAGGTCCTCTTAGGTTGGCCGAGATAAACGCTTCAGTAAATCCTTTTATTTTGCCTCTCATTAGGTACGACCTTAGTTTGGACGTTTATATTTTTGTTTTGTTTTAAGCATTAGGACATGCATAGGCCATGGATAATGGCCCAGGAATAGAGGTTTTTCCCTTTCATTTTACTCCACACATTAGAATAAACGTTGCAATTAGTAGAAAGATCCATTTTCAACAACGAATGGTGTTCATGTTTGGTGCCCAAAGAGCAGGAGAAATTCTTGCATCACCAAACCCTGTCATTCTACCTCTCATCAACTACCACACTTATTTTGATGTACATGTGTTCATTTTATTTTAAAATGAAGTGCAGCCCGGCAAAGTAGTGTGTATGTTTGTTTTTTCTTTGTCCAAGTTGTTACAAGAAACAAAAAAAACGATCATTTATTCTAACTGGGAATGTGTGTGCAGTGAAAGTTCAATCCTTAGAGATCTAGCTCTATTACCAATTGAGTTGCAGGAGCAAGTAGTAAGGCGTCTCCCTCATAACAAGAGGGTGGTGAAGTTAAGACGGAAGGTCCTACGCGTGGATTCCATTTTCCTCTTGTTGTTGGGCACTAAGGAAGACCGCGCATTCATCCAACTAGTGTGTGCCCTAAGATTGGTAAATAGAGTGAAATTTGGCGTTTGGCGAGTGCATTTCACCATTGAGGAAGACTCTTCAGGAAACTTGCGGCCAGAGTTCATGCTTCATAGACTCACATTTGGTGAATTTTTCCCTCATTTGCGTCTTATTAATAGTCTTCCTTTCGCTTTCAACAAAGGAGATAGGGAGCTATTCAGAGCTTGTCTTAATAAAGAGAGCATAGAGAATATTACAAATTTGTATAAATTCTCATCCTTCTCTACTTTCTATGACACTTTGTTCATAGAGACATTGTAAATCTCTTTATGCTTTTGAATGATTTAACCATAATCCTAAGGAGTTTTTGTCCAGGAATTTTGTAGCACAAGTGGAGTCTTTAAATCTTGCAAACTTGATTGGACTTGATGAGGATGTTCTTTATGAAATTGTGAGAAGGTTGCCTCACTCCGACTGTGTGGAACTCGAAGGAAAGGAGCTCCTAGTCAATTGCTACTTTCTCACGGCCTTCGACGAGCATGAAGATCTAGTTTTTATACAAACCGCTTGTGCATTGGGAATTGTAGAGCAAGTGCAATTTATCACTTGGGACGTGGTTGCTCTTTTGGATCCAGAAAAGGAAGTTCTAGAGATTTCTGTTTATCGCCTTAGCTTTGAAGAATTTCAACCCTTCTTAGAGCTCATCAATAGTCTACCCTTTTGTTTTGATCAAACAAATCGAGACCTTATTGAAGCTTGGATAGCTGAAGAAGAAAACCTAGAGTGGTATTTTCTCACTTCTTCATTTGCAGGCGAGTGGTTCTAGATCTCTATTGTATCCCTTATTGTAACTCGTATTGTAATCTTTCATAATAATGGAGAGCCAACGCCAAATGTCTGGATATCCTCTTTTCTTTGGAGAGCCTGGAGAGGATGCAGAATTATTTTTAGCAAATTTCAAGATGTCTTGCCGTATCAAGAGGATAGTAACCGATCAAGAACGTGTAGAAATGTTTGAGGTGGTCCTTAGGAAAGATGCTAGTACTTGGTTTGACTCTTTGCCTGAGGAAGTTAAGGGGAATTACACAGAAGTTTTGAATCGTTTTAAGAGATATTTCTTTGATCCCCAAAACACTCAAAAACTATGGCAAGACATTGTTTCTCATAAGCAAAAAGACTTAGATGACTACTACTTGTACAAGCAAGAGTTTCTACGTCTTTGGGCTCTATGGATACGAAATGTTACTAACCCTGGTGATGGTGCAGAATTTTTAAAGAAGGAGAGGTTCATAGCCGGACTCTTTCCTGACCTTAAGGTAAAAGTTGAGGCGGGTGCACCTGCTACTTTTGATGCAGCTGAAACTAGGGCTACTGAGAAGTATAGGAAACTCAAGTGCTTAAGGGGAGAGGTTCCAATAGAAGGTCTTAGACCCAAAGGTAAGTCACAAGCATCAACATCGAGGGAGCTTCCTGAGGTAACAGCGGAGGTAATTGAGAAGTTAAACGAATCTTTAAGGAGCCTGTCAATTCACCTTGCACAAGCTATAGGTCCAAAGGGACAAGCAAAGAAGTCTGAAGAGCGAGATCCACGACCTAGGAGAGTCTTGCAATGTTGGAATTGCGGAGAGTCTGGACATGGGATGTATAATTTTCCTTGGCCCCGTGGGGAGCCAGGGAGGCCTAACTTGAATTACCCAGTGATGAATGCAGGTGAAGGAACTGGTCAACAACCAAGGCTTCTACAAAGGCCAAATGGACCAAGACCACCTCCACAAGGGGTAGAAGGAGTTCCACCTTTGCCAGATCCAAATGTGCATGTGGTAGAGGTGACAAATTCAAATGAGGTTGACATGGAAGCCAATGGAATTAAGCATGGCCGAGGAAAAGGTAAAGAGAAAGAAGGAGTCACATCACAGAGTGACCATGGACAAGGCAAGAAGGCAAAGGGAACCAAGGAAACCAAGAGGACTCGACGTCGTATCAACCTCCAAGACTTCCCTCTTGGACATGGTATGGCTCCGTACAACTTGTTGGAAGACATGAGAGGTAAGGGTCCTGATATTTCATGGCCTCAATTTCTTGCATTATGTCCACAAGTTAGGAGGGATTTAACAAGGGCAGTTAGCACTAGGAGAAAGGTAAAAGAGAGTGTGCCTGTTGTAAAAATTGCACAAGCTGAAATGAATGAGGACATTACACCGGTGCTAGACTGTTACATCAAAGGGAGATTGGTTAGGAAAGGTCTAGTGGATGGGGGTGCACAAATTTGCATCATGACAGAGGGACTCATGCAAAAACTAGGCATGCACATCCATGAGACACCTGAAATTAGGGTCAAGATGGCAAACAATAGCAAGGCTAGGTGCGTAGGCATTTGTAAAAATGTTTTTGTGGAGGTCTTTGGCATTAAGAAGGCAGTGGATTTCTATGTCATGTCTACCAAGGGAAATGGTTACCCATTTATCCTAGGAAGACCATGGCTAATGAAAATGCGAGCTTTGCAGGATTGGGAGAGTGGAAAGCTAATTTGCAGGAATGACAATCACAAGAAGGTTGTCTTTGACATGAAGGAGCAACGCCAAGAGGAGCTCCATGAAGAATCATCTCAAAGTGAGACGGAAGAAGGTTGGACCGATAGCACTTCAGAAGAAGAAAGTAGCGGCAGCATTACTGAAGAGGAGTCTTCCATCGAAGTCATGGGGGTAAGGTTTAAGCCAAGCAACCAAGAGACCTCTTGTCAAGGCTTGAAGGAGGTAGGTCCTCAAGAGAACGAAGGTGATCAAGATGAAGGGATGTTGGAAGGTATGCTATCAACAACACTTACAAAGGATGAAAGAGAGGAGTTCAAATGTGTGCTAAGGAAGTTTCCTAGGCTTTTTGCGAAAGACTACACCGACGTGCGTGGAGTAGATGTTGTTCAACACAAGATTGAGTTGAAGCTAGAGGCCACACCTAAGGCTCAAAAGCTACGAAGGCTAGGAGTCATTAAAGAGCAGGCTCTACTCAAGGAGGTAAGAAAGCTTCTAGCAGCAGGGTTCCTTTATCCAGTGGAGAATTCAGAGTGGGTCTCTCCTGTTGTTGTCAATCCTAAGAAGAATGGCAAGTGGAGGGTGTGTGTGGATTACCGTCCCCTCAATGAGGCAACAAAGAGAGATCACTTTCCCCTCCCATTCCAGGATGAGATACTAAATGAGGTAGCTGGTCATGAGAAGTACACTGTGTGCGATGGTTACTCAGGTTACTTTCAAATAGGGATTGCACTGGAGGATCAATTGAAAACAACCTTTATCACTCCTTGGGGTTGTTATGCTTTTAGAGTCATGCCATTTGGTCTGACAAATGCTCCTGCAACATTCCAACGTTTCATGAATATGGTATTTCAAGCATTCCTTGGAAAGTCAATTAGGGTGTTCATTGACGATTTCTGTATTTATAGCTCAAAATCATTGCATCTGCAAAGGGTAGAAGAAGGTTTAAAGAAGCTCTACGACATGGGAGGTCAACTCAACCCCGACAAGTGCCATATAGGTGAGGATGAAGTAATCTTGCTTGGTCATAAAGTTTCTTACAAAGGCATTGAAGTGGATCCTTCGAAGGCAAAGGATCTTATTGAGCTACCATCACCCAAGAGTCTTAAGGAGGTCATCTCATTCATTCAAAAGGTGAAGTATATGTCACGCTTCATTCACTTAGCCTCGGAGTTACTTCACCCTTTGCAAAAGTTGACACAACAAGTAGAATTTGCATGGTCTGATGAGCTTGAAGAGTACTTTTGTAACATTAAATTCATTTTGTCAGAGCTACCAACACTCATGCCTCCTTGTTGGGAGTACACATTCTTTGTTAGCTCTAGTGCTGGGAAAGAGACAATTGGTGCTGTGTTGCTACAACAAGATCCCCACAGTACAAGGATGCGACCCATCTACTTTGCTAGTAGGGTCATGAATGCTTTGGAGAGAGACTACACAGAAGCAGAACTCATGATGCTTTCTCTCATGTTTGCGGTGAGAAAGTTTAGATCCTACCTGCTACCAAAACCTTTTGTAATTCTCACTGCAGAAAATTTGTTCCCTTGGGTGTCATCTCAAATGAATCTTAGTACTAGGATCTCAAAGTGGATTATGGAGTTGCAAGAGTTTCAATACTCTTTCAAGGTAGAAGATAGTGTGCGTGCACAATTGGCAGGGATTCTCACTTATAGGGTGCACGAGAAGGAGATTAAGGTGCCTGAAGTAAAGACCCTACCATTGCCACCACCAAAAAGTATTCCTAATGCTTTTACTTTGTTCTTTGATGGAGCTTTTCGTCGAGCCACAGGAAAAGCAGGGGGAGGGCTAGTGTTGCTCAACCCAAGTGGAGAGGTGGTCATGAAAGAGAAGTTCAATCTACCAAGTTCAGCTAGCAACAATGAAGCAGAATATGACACTCTACTTCAAGGTTTGAAGATGTGCATTGGCCAAGGGATACAACGCCTCATGGTAAAGGGAGATGCACTTCTCATTGTTAAACAGATTTTAGGCATTTGGGCATGCAAGAATGAGAGCTTACGGACAAAAGTTCATGCCATTCGTAGATTGTTTAATCAATTTGAAGAAGTGCAACTATATCATATTCCTAGGAAACAGAATGAAGATGCTGATTTACTTGCACAACAAGCCGTTGCATGTGTAAAGAAAGGAGTGCAGGTCATCATGGTGGCGGCTGCTGTGAAGCAACCGAGGTACCAGGGATTGGAGTCATTGGCTCCCATCATTGGCTACATTTTGGAGGGTGAGTTTCCACCAGACTTCACAAAAGCTCAGAAGAGGAGACTCATGAAGAAGGCAAGCGTATATCTCTTCCTAGAAGGCTCCCTCTATCAAAGAGGGAAGGATCAAGTGTGCAGACGAGTACCAACTATCAAGGAAATTCCAGCCATTCTAAAAGGTTTGCATGAAGAGGCATGTGGTGGTCATTTTGCCCAAGAATTAACTGTGAAGAAGATATTGCTTTCGGGGTATGTTTGGCCAAGTTTGCATGTGGATGTTCAACATTGGTGTAAAAGTTGTCACACTTGTCAGATAAATGGAAATAGAAGGTTGGTGCATGGCCCGAGGCAAATAGTGCTTGCAAATGGACCCTTTGAAAAGTGGGGCATTGATGCTATGGGTCCTCTGCCTAGGACAAAAAATGGTAAACTCTACATTCTAGTGGCTGTAGACTATATGACTAGGTGGGTGGAAGCACAAAGTGTGGCAAAGGTAAATGAGAAGACAGTGAGCAAATTCGTCTACACTCACATTTGTTGTAGATTTGGCACACCTTTGGAGATTGTTTCTGATAATGGTCCAGGGTTTAGAAAAGGATTGCTCACAGAAGTTTGTGAAGAGCTTCACATTCTACATCGTCATAGCACACCATACTATCCACAGTCAAATGGTTTGGTGGAGAAGGCTAATGGTGTCATTGCAGGAATCATTAGAAAGATGGTGCAAAACAAGACAAAATTATGGGATGACTTCTTGGATGGTGCCTTGTGGGCGTATCGAACCACATATAGGGAAGCCACGGAATTCACACCATTTCACTTGGTCTATGGTCAAGAGGCTTTACAGCCAATTGAGCTAAACATTCCAACAATGCGACTTCATGGCAAATCAGCACAAGATGATCAAGAGGTATGGATGGATCGACTTCTTACGTTAGTGGAGCTTGAGTGGAAAAGAGAAGCAGCATACGAGTGCTACAAGAGGAAAGCCACACAAGCGAAAGAAACGCACGACAAGAAACTAAAGGACAAAGGCATCAAGGAAGGAGAGCTTGTGCTAAGGTATGACAATCGACTTGACAATCGTTTTGATGCCAAGTTTGAAACTAGATGGCAAGGGCCATACATAGTCAAGAAGGATTTCAATTCTAGCTACTATCAGCTTATGGACTTGAATGGTAAAGAGCTCTCCAGGAAGGTAAACGGGTATCGCTTGAAGCCCTATTTGAGTCGCCTTCTACCAAAGGATCTACCAAAGATCTGTCCAAAGGCCGCTGTCTCATGTAAGTATTGTTACATGAAGCATGAGTGTAACTCCAGCCAAAATGCTGGGGGGCTAAACAATGAAGATCTCGTCAAGGACTCTGAAGCACTCTCTTTGGAAAAGATGCTCTATGATGGTACATGAATATACCACCATCCAGGGGGAGGGCTAATGATAGCCGTTTTTTCGGCTCTTTGTAATTTCCACAGTGAGTTACCTCACCCTACCAAAATCACCCAAACACTGTGGCTATCCCTACCATTTCACTGTACATAGGCGTGCGTGAGTCACGGGACTTTTCCCATATCTTCTTAAAAACCCTCAGCTAGCTAGTCACTGGGCTAGGTGAGCCAAAAAAAAATAAAAAAAATAAAAGTATATTATGGACTCTTTGTGTGTAAATATTTCATTGTATATATGGCCTAAATATAGGGATTTTTAATAATTATTTTGGTATTTTATTTAAATATTTCTACTTAGGTATGTGTTTTATTAAACCTATGTACACCTTCTTTCATCCTCTTACACCATAATTATATTTTTTTTTTTGCCAATATGTACATACTCTAACCTCATATTTTTCCTTTATACAAATCACTCCCACATTTTCACCCTCACCCTCGTGAAAACAAAAAATTGATTTCTACTCATTGGTTACTTTTATTATATTATTTACTTGCATACATTTTCCTCTTTCACCCAAAATAATTCAAGGAGAGACCATATCATATGATTCCAATATCTTTCCATATCCATAACTCCTCCATATTTTTATTATTATTTTTACTCATTATTCTAACACCGTGTGCTCATTGAGCTAAAGTCCATGAATAGTCCATACACTAGTCCCACCATGTATATATTTCTTATTTCACCAATAATCCTCCTCCATGCATGGGTCAAGGGCAACTTGAATGCTTTGTATTATAATATGACAAAGGAGGGGCTCACTTTTGGATGCATTGTACAAATTCAACAAAGGAGGGGACCACTAAAAGACTTTTGCAGGCCTAAAAAACAGGCTTTTTGGTGAGAATTTTGGCACCTATCTCCACTCCGAATTTGGAGCCGTGGTCAAAAGAGAAAATGTAGCCCACACTTTGAATAATCACCCCAAATGTTTTCATGATTTTTGGAGCTACCAGCTGTGAGCTATGATTTTTTTAGTGGACCCAAGTTTTCCCATGCTATGCAGCCACACTCTCTCTTCCACTTTATCATTTTCCTCTTTCACACACACTTCTCCACTCATCATCCCCATCTCTCTCACCACTCCTCTCTGCACACTACTCACCTTCTCCTCAACCTTGAAGAATAAGAGAAACCATGGTGAACTCATACCTCCCACACACAATTCCATTCCAAAATTGACCACCTAGTCTCATTTTTCCTCCTCCAAATTACCCATATCTATCAAAAAACCACAAAATTCAGCCTCTTCTCTTAAAAGACAGCATCATGGTGGTTGATTACTCAGCTTCAATTACCTTGGCTCTCAAGGAAGGTCAAGAGTGGAGAAAAAATGTACCGTCAAAGCTAGTGGACCGTCAACAAGCGTCAAAATTGGCTCTACTCAAGACACTTGGAGCATCAACCTTGTAAGAAATCCACCTTTTCTTACCTCTTAAGAGTTTTTCTTCCTTATTTGTATCCTACATGGATACTCCCATTGTAAATATTCAATTCCATTTGTAAATTAATACTAACTCTACTAACACTAACCCACTATGAAAAGTCCTATCACCTCCATTTCTCTCCTCTCTCTTTCCCCACCAACTTCTTGATAATTCCAAGCAAAAGAAATTAGATAAATTGCTGAAAATCTAACCCAACCATGGTTAGAGGAGTAACCCTAGCCTTCAAAATTGCTATAAAAGGAGGGTGTAGCTAGCATAAAGGGGGGGAAGCCATAAGCAAGAGCACTATGCTATAGCTTGAGAAGCCAAGCTCAACCTCTCTAGAAGGAGCTCTTGAGTGGAAGCTCATTGTTTTATGCATGTGCATGTGTGTAATAGGGGATTAGCAAGGGAAATCTATGCCATTGTAAGAGAGAGAGTGATCATTCAATTGAGAGTAGGAAATCTATCATTTCTCCTACTAGTGTAAGCCCAACATTCGCTGAATCAAGGAGGGTGGATTTGGACTAAGCTTGGATACTTTGTCTCCCTTCCAACGTGAAGTAATGGACAACAATGATGCGTAAGTGTCTTGTTTTTTTTTTAAGTTCTTGATAGCTTGTCTCTGGTGTTGTCATCAATCTAGCCATAAATCCCACATACTGTAAGAGGGCGACAGGGTGGAGAGGACTCCCCTGGCCTTAAGACAGTGATTGGGGTGGCTTTTCTAGTGATGTGTTGTGGTGAAATTTACGCAAGCTATGTTGAACAAGTACTAATCTCACTTTGATTTGTCATGACAGATTTGTAAGAAGGTATTAATGCAACAAGCACCCCCTCCCCCTTTCTCTCTCTTTCTTAAATATATAGTTGTGTTTGCTTGATCATCGCCGATACGTTTCAAAGCAGCCCGAGCACTATCTCTCTCTCTCGTGTTTGTGTGTGAGAGTATTCCATTGGTGTTAGGGTTAGTGTAATTCCTTGCTTGTTTGTGGGTTGCTCTAAGGATTCTCCTCTTTTGCGTCCTAGTTCGCTCTTAAACTAGGTGGTGCCCCTTGTGTAGTTGGGATTTGGCGGTGGGTTTGTTGTTTTGGTTTGTGTTGTGTTGTGCCCCAGCCCCATTGAGCAGCACGGGAGCCTTGAAGGGTGTCTAGAGGCAACTCTTCTTGTTGCCCGCCCCCGACTGCCTCAGTATATGCTAATTGATGTAAGCAAGATCCTCCGATGGAAGCTCTAGTAGCAACACTTTCTTGTAAGTCATGGGAGGTTGTGTGTGCCTAGAGAGGTGAGCTACACCTATATAGGCATCCCCCTCAAGGAGGGTCAATTTGGCTTGCTAAAAATGCAACTGGAGAGCCCATGCACACACACACATGCACACACACACACACCTCCAAGTGCCCTGCCAAGTGTGGGGTGTCCCTAGTGAGGTTCCTCACTTGCCTAATACTCTCTCTCTCTCTCTCTCTCTCTCTCTCTCTCTCTCTCTCTCTCTCTCTCTCTCTCTCTCTCTCTCTCTCTCTCTCTCTCTCTCTCTCTCTCTCTCTCTTGCGCGTGCGCACACACACACTTGAAAAAATCCAACTCCACAATGGAAGGTAGTGATAGTTTCTTGCCAAATTTAGGGTTTGTGGTGTCCTAGTCCCATGCTCCCTTGCCCACACCTCACTCTTTGGCCCATGCTCTACCCTATATAGGCCACGCTTAGGTTCCCATGATACAATTTCCATGCCTATCCTAGCACTTGTCACAAGACTACCTATACACATGACCCATGGCCATACATGATTGGGATACATGACCATGCATGAACATCCACATACATGATTGGGATACATGACCATGCATGCACATCCACATACATGCCATACACATACCTTGGAAAATGATAACCTTAGGCTAACTTGCTCTATACTAACCCAAATTATGAAACTTGATAACTTGAGACAGACCTACAGGTAACAGATACGACTACCTTCCATAAATAGCAGACTTCGGTGCCCGAATCCTATTTTTAAGGAAATTTGGGTCGGTGCACAGTTTGACGAGCCGGTTGACCCTAGACCATGTCGGGGGTCAGAAACTTTATGTTTTTGGAATTTTTTCACAAAAATTGAATTTGACCAAAATTAAAAGATCGACAAGGATCACGATACAAAAATGACATCTGATCATTGAAACCTGCTAAAAATAGCATCTTTTGCCAAATTGATATTGAGGCTTAAAATTTTACATAGGTAACCCTCTTCTAAGGCAGGTAGAGAACTTACATTCTACCCAACATAAAATAATTGAGATGCCCTCATATCAAGGGTAAGTCTGGGTTATCCCTATGAAGCGTTAGTTGATCTTCCCACGTTGCGTCTTCTTCTGGAAAATCCTTCCACTTGACTAGAAGTTCCATGATGTTTCTATTCCTTAGTTTTCTTTCCCTCCTCTGAAGATATAATCAAGTTGCAGCTAGAGAACGCCTTGAGTAGGAATAAAAAATTGTTCTGCATCTACAAGATGATCGGGATTGGGAATATAGGGTTTAAGTAAACTCACATGAAAAACGTCATGAACTTTAAGGTTTGAGGGTAAGTGCAACTTGTAAGCTTGGTCACTTACAACCTTTACAATCTCATAAAGTCCAAAGTATCTTGGACTAAGCTTCTTGATTTTTCCCAAGGATAGATTACTCCTCTTCGGTCTAACCCTGAGAAATACTTTATCCCCTAACTTAAAAGTTCTTTTAGATCGTTTCTTCTCTGCATATTGCTTCTGTCTCTCTTGAGTTTCTTGAATATCCTTGCGAACTGCTCTAGTCTGTGCTTCCATGTCTTCTAACATTTTCTTTGAGGCCTCCACTTTAATAATTGGATCAGAAAAGTTCAATGGAGATATACACTCTTGTCCATAGAGTGCCTTGAATGGTGACATTTCTATGCTTCTATGATCGAAAGAGTTATAAGCATATTCTACTAAAGGAATATATTGAATCCATTTCCTTGGCTCTTGTGAACAATAAGCTCTAAGAATATCTTTGATTACTTGGTTTACTCTTTCAGTGTGCCCATCGGGTTGAGGCTCATATGTTGTATTGAAGCATAGCTGAGTTTCAATTGCTTGAAAAAGAGAAGTCCAAAACTTTGAATTAAACTTCACATCTCTATCACTTATGATTCTTCTTGGCAACCCGTGAAGTCTAAATATTTCCTTGATGAAAACCCTACTGATGTCAGAAGCACTGTAGGTCATCTTGAGAGGTATCAAGTGAGCCACCTAAGTGAGCATATCAACAACCACAAATACAGAATCCTAGCCTCCGACATAAAGTAATCTGGTGACAAAATCCATATTGATACACTCCTGTTTCATTTGAGGTATATCAAGAGGTTTGCATTGCCCGGGAAGCTTGATTTGTTTGGCTTTAATTCGCTGACAAGATAAACACTGCTTTACATAACGGATTGCATTCAAGGTTTTTCCATACCCTGGAAGTCTAGAAGTTGGTCTAGAGACTCAAATAAAATTTCTTTCTTTAGTGTTGGATCCTTAGGTACATAAAGTCTTTGACCAAGATAAAGAAATTCCCCTCGAGGAGAATAGTCTTTAGTCGATCTAGAAGTTACTTTAGATCCTTCACCTTGTTGAATCTGTGCTAGCAGTTGCTCTGATACTTTGGGTCGTTTGAAGAAGCTTCACTAATCCTTTATAGAATAGGATTATTGGGTATAGAGATAGCATTGAGGAAAGACTTATGAGACTGAGTCCATCAGCAAATACATTGTCCTTCCTAGGTCGGTACTTGATATCAAAATCATACTCTTGAAGAAGTTCAATCCACCTCCGTTGTCTCATGTTGAGGTTGGGTTTCATAAAGATCCACTTTAAGCTCTTGTAGTCGATAAACTAGCTAAAATGTGTGACTCAAAAGATATTGTCTCCATAGCTTCAATGCATGTATGACATCGACAAGGTCTAGATCGTGAGTTCGATAGTTCTTCTCATGATCTCTGAGCTTGCGAGAGGTAAAAGCTACTGGTCTCCCTTCTTGAGTAAGAACTCCTCCTAAGGCAAGACTGTTGGCGTCAGTCACAACTTCAAAATCCTTACTGAAATCTGGAAGCTTTAGAACAGAAGAAGACACTAAATATCTCTTTAACTCTGCAAAACTAGCTTCATGCTTTGCTTTCCAATCGATGCAAATTCCTTTCTTCAAGTCTTGTCAAAGGTGCAGCACGAAGAGCATAATCTTGTACCACCCTATAATTCCAAGAAATCCTATGACTTCACTGGTAGAAGAAGGTTGAGGCCAATCTACTATATCCTTGATCTTCTTTGGATCAACTGAAATTCCATCGAGGACGGATATAATGAAAGCTAAATAACTAACTTGAGGAGTACAAAAATTACACTTTCTTTCCTTAGCATAAAGCTGATACTGACGTAGAATTTCCAACACTTTCCTGACATGTTCTTCATGCTTTGCTTCATCTTTAGAGTAAACCAAAATATCATTAAAAAAGACTAGGACAAAGTCATCCAAGTAAGGTCTAAAGATATCCTGCACTAGTGGATTGAATCTTGCAGGTGCATTTTAAGACCAAAGGACATAACTGTGAATTCATAATGCCCATACCTAGTATTAAAAGATGTATTTGGTATGTATGATTCTTTGATTCGGATCTGGCAATCTTTGAAAAGATCTTGGATCCATGGAGTCTATCCAACAATTCGCCAATTCTCGGAATTGGATACTTGTGTTTGACAGTCACTTGGTTAAGGCCACGATAATCTATGCATAGCCGCAAAGATCTATCCTTCTTCTTTTGAAAAAGAACTGGTGCACCCCAAGGAGATGTACTAGGTCTAATGAACCCTTGCTCGATCAGTTGCCTAAGCTGTTCTTTAAGTTCTACAGCTTCTAGTAATGAATGATCTTGTATGATCTTTTAGAAACACGTTCACACCCTAGTATAGTTTCTTTCTCATGATATACCTCAGGATATAGTGGCAGATTGGTCAAAACTTATGGGAAAACATCGGCATATTCTTTCAACCATTATGGGTGAAAGTTTGAATCTCATTGCTCCACCTTGTTAAGCTTCACGGCGTAAATCTGTTCTCCCTTCTTAAGTCCCTTTAGCAGTCTACTGGCTTTAAGTAAATGAGCCTTGGGTATCCCATTTTTCCCTTGAACTAGAACTTCATTCCCAAGGTTATTTGTGAATGTAAAGTTTCCCTGAGCACAATGAATATGGGCTTGGTTCTTTTTCAACCAGTCCATGCCTAAAATTCCATCATAAATTCTTAAAGGTAAAGTACGGAACTGCGTAGAAGTAGCATAACCCACTAATTAAAAATCTATCAAGCCTGCAGAATGTTGAGATAACACTTCCTTCCCATTATCTAGTTCTACTACTAGTCTATTTTGCATGATACTGGCTTAGATTTAACTTTCTCATGAATCTAGGAGATAGAAATGAATGTGTGCTTCCACAGTCTACGAGGAATTCAACTTGATCACCTTGGTGCATTCGAGGAGCTTGAATTAAAATGAACTCCTAGCAAACACCAAGATTATCTATGGCAGCATGCAGCACTACCCTTTCATCCGCTTCATCTCCTATAGTAGTCGGTTGTCCAACTGCAGCATTTACCCTAGCAAGTGCACCACCTCCTCGTCCTCTGCCTCCTCTTCCTCGTCCTCCACGATTGTTCGGCTAACCTCTATCATTGGCATTGATAGGTACTGCATTTGCACAGGATGTACGAGTCTTTTTTGGACATTTGTTCTTGTAATGGCCGTACTCTTCGCATTCATAGCAACGCACATTGGGAAATTTGGTAGCAGTTGAAGTAGCTACCACACAAATTTTTTGATATAAGCAAGGTTTTTCGGTTTGTTATTCCAATTATTGCGTATGGCCCTCTTTGCTAATTAATTTCTTCTGCCCTGAGAAACCTTCATGATTTTCATAGCTAACGGCTTGGCTCTTAACAAAGCATCATGCAATGTTGTTGGTCTAAGAGCTTCCAATTTACTGTTCAATGGCTCAATGAGGCCTTGGTAGAACCTAGCCACTTGTTGTTCCAAGGTCATCTTTGGTGCATATCTCTTCACAGTCAGTAACTTGGAGTAATATCCCTCTACAGTCAAGGATAGCTTCTTGAGTGAGAAAAAATCGTTCATTTTGATGGCCCTATGAGCTCGCGGTAAGTAGCGTTCGATCATTGCAGTCTTAGTTTCTTCCCATGACTGAGAAGATCTAACAATGTCGGAGTCCCGGCAATGTTGTTTCCACCATATTTTGGCATCTCTGGTAAGTCGGAAAATAGCAAGCATAGTTTGATTTTGTAGTTCCCACAGCTTCAAAATAATCCACCATGGCTTCGATCCACACCTCTGCATCTCGTTCCACATTAACCCCTTCACCTTTGAAGTTGGGGGGTTGCGCTTGCTTGAGAATAAGTTTTTTCTCCTGAACCGTGGTATAAAGAGCAGAAGCAGGTACCTACATGATTTCATAAGATCAGTAGACTGACAAATTTAAAGACTTATCACACAACTAAGATTCAATCTTCAGAATAGTCACAAAATCAAGATACTCAATTCAAAAGACTTGGTTCTTTATTCATAAAGTGAATATTTACAAGGAAAGCCTTACAAAAGAGGCTTAGGGTATCTCATTCTAACTTATTACAAATTTCTACGGCAGAATCCGCATAGCTGGTTGACTTGGAATATGGTGATACAAATGATGGGTGTTTGTAGTCACATTTTTACAATCTTCTAATAACTGATTGGTATAATAGTTCCTATACCCATTTGAAATCAGGAAGTAAATTACAAGATCCATATTCTTAGGGGTATCCTTAGGGATAGAAAAAGTTATGATCCTTCGATATGGAATTATCTCCACCACTTTCTCCCATACCCATTTGTTCAAGATTTTCTTGTGCCTCCTGGATAAGTAGGAACAATGATACTCAAGTTTGTACCCAAGAAATAGTACAATTGAACTACTCTCAATTCCTCTGTCCAGCGTAGTTTCTTTAAGTCCGTGTTAAGACATCCCAGCTTCCGAGCATTGATGTAATAAGTCCCGCCTTCATTGCTCCGTTTGAGCTCCCAGACTTTATCTATCCGAGTCGAATGAGGAGTGTGAGCCTTCATCAGTAGCTCCATCATGCTCCATCAAAAAATATAGTTTGGAGAACGAAAGGCACTCTCATAAATAAGCTCGAAGACTCGAAATTTGTGATACTCAACCACAGGATTATCTTGAAATATCGATGCATAAGCCTTGGATTAGCTAACCAATTTTTCTTGTTTTAAAATTTTTTAGACAAACAGTACAAAATTTTCCAAACTAACCTAGGCTTTGATACCAACTGTCAGGTCCCGTCCCTATCTCATCTTGATGGAACTGGAGGACACCTGACGATCGCTAGATCCTATGTGGAAGCAAAAAAAAAAAAAGGCTAAAAAGAAAACTAGTGGATGGACTCTCATCACTAAGGTGAGTTGAGTCAACGCCACCAATGAAAGGAGTCTAGATCCACCCCACAGGGGAAGAGTAATTAGGTACTATCGGTCCTATTCTCATATTCCAGGAGAAGTAACCTCGATGCCTTTTTCCTCGTAGCTTTCAGAGGCATGTACACCGAGTTCCTTTCGCTTTGGTTTAATGAGATATCTAATGACTTACTCTATTGCATAGGGTAGAGAGTTCCCCAACCACTGATTGGGACCACCCGTATGGTAGTCTTTTGCAACCTAACCCAAGCCCCCGCACTCACACAGACTCTTGGTGCGGCCTAATTACTAACACATTGTTGTTCAACACTTAGGATTCCTTTTTATGGTTTCCAACATATTTCAATGAGTTTAAATATTCCTAAAGTTATCGTAATTCAATGCTTATGTAATATACAAAATAAAATCCATCCTACCTCATAAATTTCCTCACCGATGCCTCGTGAGATGACCGGATCTCCCTCTCTTATCGGTGCTTTACTGTTGTTCACCATGTTGCTAGTTCCTGCCTAGTGGTCTTCATCACCACCAAAACGTGTCCTCTTGGGGGCCATATGTCACTACTCTGGGTTAGAAAAACTCCAAATAAAGAAGGGCTAAACTATGGTATCAAGTAACCATATCAACAATGATTAGGAATCCACAAGGATTAAGAAAAAGAGTACCTAATCTTACTCATGACAATACTCTACATCTAAGAGGGTGCAATGAAATTCTTTTAAGTCATAACTTTCCTCAAGTAGAAGTTGATTTGAGTTATGGATAATCACACATAAACTTGTGTAAAGAAACACTGACAAGGGGGAAACTAGTTAAGATTAATGGACATGCCGATATGCACAAGTGATTTAGAGTCAAAGAATTCTTTCCGTAAACTAGGTATCTAATGTTACATAGAAAGGAGGGTAATTCTTCCCTAACTAGTCACTTGACCATGAATGAAGAAAACAAGCTTATCATAAAGACACATGCATAATCTTTACCATTATATTACCATAAGTACATCCACCATAGGCAATATATAGGAATCACATCCATGCATCAATTTTGGCTCACCATTACTATGCACAATATATGCCTATAACCATTCATAGACTTCGGTAAAAGAGAGGATCAAAATCTACTTTACCATGCATAAGTATGTGCAATTAGGTTAGTGCAAATGGAACTCTAATCATACATAATCTTTAGTGCACAAGGTAACATAATCAGGCAGAAATTTAATGCACAAAGAGAGATTGATTTCACCTTTTAATCATGTGTTAGCTAGAGCATAAGAGGGAAGATGAATTTCTTCTTAATCATGTACTAAAATCACATAAGTGGGTAGGAAACAATTAAACATTGATTATGCAAAACTGAAAGAATTTAGATTTCCCTGAGAGATTATGGTAACTTTAATGCTCCTCAATACAACAAGGAAGGGAAATGCTCAATAGGTAAGAGTCGATTGATTATCAACCGCATTAATAGACACTAGGGAGTAGAAATTATGTTGTAACCAGCTATAACAGAATTAATAGAATAGGGAAAGCTCAACATCGGTCCTCCAGAGAGAAAAGTCTATGGAGAAATTTGAATAATATAGCTTGAATTAAATCACCTTGATTAAGCCTCCTTGTATATGCTAATTGATGTAAGTAAGCTCCCCCAATGGAAGCTCCGGTAGTAGCACTTTCTTGTAAGTTTTGTGTGCCTAGAGAGGTGAGCTACACATATATAGCCCATGGACACACACACACACACACACACACCTCTAAGTGCCATGCTAAGTGTGGGGTGTCCCTAGTGAGGTGTCCTCACTTGCCTAATACTCTCTTTCTCTCTCTCTCTCTCTCTCTCTCTCTCTCTCTCTCTCTCTCTCTCTCTCTCTCTCACACACACACACACACACACACACACACACACACTTGCAAAAATCAAACTCCACAATGGAAGGTAGTGCTAGTTTCTTACCAAATTGAGTGTTTGTGGTGTCATAGTCCCATGCTCCATTGGCCACACCTCACTCTTTGGCCCATGGTCTACCCTATCTCGACCATGCTTAGGTTCCCATGCTACACTTTCCATGCCTAGCCTGACACTTGTCAAACGACTACATATACGCATGACCCATGGCCATACATGGGGATACATGACCATGCATGCACATCCATGCCCATGCATGCACATCCACATACATGCCATACACATACCTTAGAAAATGCTAACCTTAGGCTAACTTGATCTATACTAACCCAAATTCAATTCTGAAACTTGCTACCTCCAGAGAGACCTGCAGGTAACAGATACGACTACCTTCCATAAATAGCAGCCTTGTGCATCCGGATCCTATCTTTAAGGAAATCTAGGTCGATGCCCAGTTTGACGAGCCGGTCGACCCTAGACCATACCAAGGGTCAAAAACTTTTTAGTTTTGGAAAATTTTCACAGAAATTTAGTTTGACTAGAATTAAAAGTTCTACAAGGATTACAACACAAAAATGACATCTGATCACTGAAACCTGCTAAAAATAGCATCTTTTGTCAAACTGATATTTAGGCTTAAAATTCTACATAGGTAACCCTATTCTAGGGCACGTAAAGACCTTACAAGTTTGTTGAGCATCTGCTGTAGAAATTGAAACTATTTCTTATTCATCTACTTTCAGCTCCACTTTTTTTGGAGTTGGCTTCTTTGAAATAACTTTGGTCGATTCTTCTGATATGTCAATTGTAATGGAAATGGCCTATAAACTTTGAGAATAGCGGAATTAAGAGAACAATAGTGAGTAATTTTATGATACTACTTTTAGAACATAGAGGATGAACTTAATTAACGATAGAAACATAACCATTATACTTAATTAACTTGGCATGAACAATACTTTTGCAAGATAGAGAATTAGAGAACTTGACAACACTTGAGGACCGGATTTATGTGGAGCCGGTCCCCCCTCCAGAACCCTTTTGTATTATTATTTCCCCCATAAAGAGAGACTTGATACAATACAAGCTTTGTGTTCCTTAAGACCTTGATGGCGCAATGAAGATAGAGAGCTTCATGCACCACAATTATGCCGGTAGCTTAGCTAATTGAAAGCATTAACTTGTTCCGGTCTCAATCCCAAGACCGCAAACATCTTCAAAGGTGGAGAGAGGTATCAGGGAATGAGGGTATGTAAGAGGAACAAGAAAAATTCATATGAGAAAGAAATTGTTTCTCACTTATCATCACTCTTCTTGCTTAGCATAGCATAGTAGCATAGTAATGAAGATAGAGAAGCACTACAAGAGGTACTTCACATTAGCGATGCTTGTAGTGCGACACTCAAAAACGAAAATCCACGGCGTTTTTATAGGTATCGCTATTCTATTTGTTGCATAGCAACGCTCATAGTGATGCTTATAGCGACATCGATAGGGGTAAAAAAATAAACCGAGAGCGCCAGAAACTCAGATCACAGATCTGAGTTTTGGGCGCTCAAGCGAAAGAGGTAACCCACCCTCTCTTTCTCTCTCTCTCCACACACACACACACACACACACAAGGAGAGGAAGGAGAGCTAGGTATGCTCCTTCCCTCTCCTCTCTCTCATGTTCCCTTGCTCTCTTTCTCTCTCTCTCCCCCTCTCCCTCTCTCTCTCTCACACACACACATTGTGTCTTTGAGAGAGAGAGAGAGAGAAGAGAGAGAGAGAGAGAGAGATAAAGTGTAGAGAGAGAATGAGAGAGAGATATATAAAACAAAGAGAGAGAGAGAGAGAGAGAGAGAGAGGAGAAAACAAAGAGAAAGAGAAAGAGAAAGAGAGGGAGAGAGTAAGAGGGGGAGAAGACGAAAGAGAGAGGTAAGGGGAGAAAACAAAGAGAGAGAGATTAAGTTAAGATTGAAATTAAATTTAAGATTATGTTAGATTACATTTAGATTTATGGTTATGTTGAGTTTAAGATTAGGTTAGATTTAGATTTACATTAGATTAAGATTATGTTAGATTTAAAATTAGGGCAAGATTTAAGATTAGCTAGCTATGTTAGATTTTAGTTAGATTACATTTAGGTTTAGGATTTAAGATTGGATTAGATTTAGGTTTATGTTGAGTTTAAGATTAGATTACATTTATATTTAAGATTAACTAGATTAAATTTAGATTTAAGTTAGATCACATTTAGGTTTGGGTTAGATTTAAGATTAGATTAGATCTAGATTTATGTTTGGTTTAAGATTCGACTAGATTTAGGTTTATTTTGAGTTTAAGATTAGATTAGATCTAGACTTAGGTTTGATTTAAGATTAGATTAGATCTAGACTTATGTTCGATTTAAGATTAAATTAGATTTAGGTTTATTTTGAGTTTAAGATTAGATTAGATCTAGATTTATGTTCGATTTAAGATTAGATTAGATTTAGGTTAGATTTTAGTGCATGTCAATGAAGCTGCAATTTTCCCAAAGAGAAAACACTAGTTACACAACAATATGTATATTCCCATTAGAATCTGACACCTATTAACTCACACACTAACCATATTCAATTAGCCGCGAATCACCACATGTTCAATTAAGTTAGATTTAAGATTAGATTTTGGATTTAGTTTTTATACTAAAGTCTACCTTTGGGATTACGATTAAAAACATAGAGTTAGACGAACGGTCATCCCTCTCTTTCTCTCTAAGGATGCGACCTTAAGTTGGAAAGCTTTAAACGGCATGATACTTAGATTGGAGGCCAACATATAGTGTGCTAAGTAATCCTTCGAACAAAGATATGCTGTGAAGAGATGTTAAGATTCTTTGAATTGCTACAACTAGAGAAGAGGCAAAGGGGTTTTGTGCACTACATGCAATATCGTGTAGACGTGGGTGTGTAGATTTCTCGTATCCACAAATATAGGCATTGACCAATAAAGACGAGATTATAACCCAATGGATATGATCTCCATGCACCTCTAGACCGAGGTGTGCGGGGATTGGACATGACTAGAGAACGATAGTTTACAGTGTGAACAAAGAGAGAGAGAGAGAGAGAGAGAGAGAGAGAGAGAGAGAGAGTTATGGCTGCAACCGAATGAGAGAACTATCTTTTTGGTGTGCGGGGATTGGACATGACTAGAGAACGTGAGATAGTTTATAGTATGAACAAAGAGAGAGAGAGAGAGAGAGAGAGAGAGAGAGAGAGAGAGAGAGGGAGATAAAAGACGGAGGATGCCAATAGAAGATTAGATTTATGTCCAAGTTATAAGGTTTTTACCTTTATTATGAGTAGTGACGAGGATGTGGGGCCATCCAATCGAAACACCTATCTCTCAACAAGGATCTTATGTCCTTGTAATCAATGCAAGCATGCTATATGACAGGCAAGATGCATTTCTTTGCAGCACGTTCGCGAATTTAGCGAGTTCGATCCATCTTTTATAAATCAAGTTGTTTCCAATTATAACTCGTCGGACTCTGATGCTGGCCAATAGGCAGCAATCTTGCAACCCAATAGACGTGTTCGTCACAGGCGCTTTGGTCAAGCAACATACGTGAGGCCATAAGATGTAGCCTCTGACATCTCGGACGATGATCATGCAGATCACATTCCCAACGAGGCAATGTTTGAGCCCAAGATTGATGAAATGATCGAGACAAGCATGGATTCAGAAAGGCTTATCTATGATGATATGAAAAGTGAAGCCGATACACCATTGTATGATGGAGCTCATGTGTCTAGATTGAAGGTGCTCCTGGTTCTTCTCAACATGCAGGAAAAGTTTCGATGGAGTGACACTAGCATCACAACGCTTTTCAGATGATCTATTACAATGTGTTTACTTTAATAAAAAACTATAGATGTATAATGATTTGATAGATTACTTACACAAGTGTACCGCAGTTTTTTCGTTGTGTAGATTGCTCAAAGAGCACATACTTCCAGCTGATAATGTGATGCCAGATTTTAGAGAGGAAGCAAGAAAGATTTTTCAAAACTTGGGGATGGATCACAATTCGTTTCACCCTTGTACTAAACGATTGCATTCTTTTCAGAGGGGAATACATAGACATGGAAAAGTGTCCAAAATGTGATTATGAGAGATATCGAGTAGATCTCCACGGAACAAAAATTGGACAAAAGGTTTTGCGACATTTTCCTCTGCTTCCTCGCATCAAGCATTTCTTCGAATGTAAGTCCATGGCCACCCTAGCATCATGGCATGAGAAGAATAAATCTTCGGATGGTGTGCTACGGATTCGTGAAGATTGGGAAGCCTGGAAACATATAGACGAAACATGGCCGGATTTTGTCAGGGAAGCTCAAAATTTGCGCCTACTAAGCCTGGCTATGGATTGCGTAAATCCATTTGTTTAGAGATCAACGTCTTAGAGTGTATGGCCCGTTGTCATCATCAACTATAACATTCCCTCGTGGTTGACTACCTAGAAGGGGCACCTGTGGCTAAGCTTGATTGTGGGGGGGTGTATAAAGTGAAGAATATGGATGTGTATCTTCATCCACTATTGGAAGAGATACAATAATTGTGGATTGGCATAGAAGTGGTGGATATGAGTCGACACACAGGTCAACGAAACTCTTTGATCAGAGGCATTCTAATGTGGACCATGCATGACTATCCGGGACTAACAAAATGCTCAGGTGGTACGTCATAGAGGTAGACCCTCGTAGTGCACGGACGTATGAGGGCTACCATGTGCCAATCACAGCGGCATCAATGGAGGAGATCGGAGAAGATGCTTGGCCAGAAGTGGCTGAGGTGGTTCCAGACGAGCATCAAGCTGCTACTGTCTATGGGGTACATGCAGAGGATCTACAAAATGAAACGGAGGACATTTGTCTAAATGGAGAGCTCTATATAGATATAGGAAGTTATGCTGAGCTACGCGAGGATGAGAGAGAGACCTCTTAAAGACATAAACATTGTATTTGAACAATTTTGCTCCATTTTATAATATATATTGTATTCATGTGGATTTTTGTCCATTCATGTCTGTATGCATCATTGCATCATTGTATTTAATCATGGTTGCGTCCACTTCAAGTACACATGCTCCACGTATGTTCTCACAAGCACGGACGACGAGCACTGCGCTCCGGGTACAATGGAGACTGAAGTTGCAATCGCAAAGGAGGTGATCTATCTCTGCTCATAGATGCTCCTCGTCCCACCACTAGATCTAGTTGATCGGGTGAAAGAGAAGCTAAGAAGCCTTTCACCCGATCAACTAGATCTAGTGGTGGGATGGGCAACATCTATGAGCAAAGATAGATCACCTCCTTCACGGATGCTTCTTAGCGTCTCTTTCACCCAATCAACTAGATCTAGTGGTGGGACAAGCAGCATCTATGAGCAGAGACAAATCACCTCCTTCGTGATTGCAGCTTCAGTCTCCATCGCACCCGGAGCGCAATGCTTTTACAAATTCATAAGAACTTCAACGGAATCTCTCTAAGATCTCTCTGGATCCCCTGATAGTCGTCTCTTTTTCTTCTCCATTTATGTTTATTAAGATTTTTTTGTTAGTGTTGTATTTTGGTTTTGGTTGATGATGATGTGTTTTCTTCTTTGTCACCCGAGCAGCGGAGGTGGTACGAGGAGCGTCATTGCTCTAGAGCACCATCACATCATTCTACTCCTTCAACATCTCCCTCTATTTTTGAGCATTCAACACGCTCTGAAGCTTCGGTGTGCGACGAGACAGTCTTCACACTCGTCTAGGCACCGACGCTCTTGTGGTGGCGGTGACAGTTGTTGTGGGGATGCCGCCGCTGATGCCTCGACACCGCCTCGTGTTCGACAGGCTCTTTATCTTCCCCTTTTTTGCCTCCCCCCACACCAGCCACGGCATCGCCATATATGCCAGGTTTTGCGCGGCTATCAATCGTTCCTGGCTACACACCACTACCTACTCCTGGCTATCGATCGTTCCCAGCTACACACCACTACCTACTCCTCCGGGAGTCACCCTAGTTGACACTCCTCGCTTCGGGGCCTAGACTCCAATGGAGACACGTGACGTTCGTACCCCTATCAACATGCCGCTAGAGACCCTTGCCAAGACATCCTGGTTCACACGTCACAGGCGAGAGGGCTTGCCATACTCCGTTGACTTCAGGAGTGGCATCATCTTGGATGATGATGGCAAGAAGGGGATCTCACCTATACGTGGTCTTTGCTCTCAGGTGTTTGGACACTACATACTAAGCACCTGGAGTGAAGTACCAAGTGAATTAAAATATAGAGTCGTCAACATGCTGCATGACCCATTTCCCATGTCAACACGGGATGAGCGCTTCAATGAAGACCTGATGAAGGTTTGAATGCGGGAATATTGCAAGCACAAAGCATTTTGAAGTGCAAAAATCAATAAAGCATGGATGGAACAGACAAAATTGGTTGGCCAAAGAAGATTGGAAGAATAAAAAGCGAGCAGTGTGCGAGAATCCTGACAAGTGGAAGCAAAAAAAGGAGGTAGCCAAAGTGTAAGTAGAGGCAAGGAGCTCGCACCACTTGGAGAGCGGCGGGTGGTCATCATTTGAGGCCAATTTTGTAAGTGTTTTTGCATTGCTCTTTAGGTTTTGTAGTTACGTCCATTTGTACTTTTAAATTCTAACATAATGGATTCTTTGTATGTTTTGAACAGTGGTCGATGACAGGAGGTGACCCCACACCGTACGAGCGTGCGTACGCAGGTAGAAAGGGCTTAAGCCTTGATGGACACTCTGAGTTCTTGCGGCGGCATGGTTATTATTGGGGTTTACTCTTTTCTAGTTTTGTAAATTATATGTTTATACTTACAAAAAGTTGTCTTCTTTTTTTTTTTGCAAAATCCGACAGATATGTTGCTTGGACACGATGAGACGTTTGATTAGACGATGTGAGTCTAACTGTAGCTAGATAGCATTAGTTTTCTTTTGTCATACCATGTATAATGAGATGACATGTATACGTCTTTTTGTAACTATTGGAAAACCATGTATATTTTCTCAATAATGACAATGGTGTTGTAACTATTACATTTGCAAAGCTTAACAGTCAAGTGATTTTGCCTATGATGTGTACAATTATCATTTATTTACTTTTATCAGTTTTGTATCTTTATTCGAAAAACAATACTATGGATGATGGAGTTAATGGTTATATTGTCTTGTGGGTGACTACTTTGGGTCTATACCTTGTACTTTCTTTCAAAGGTAAATCTAGGCTTATCTTGGATTCATTTAGGTTTACTCTATTATTGAAATAATCAATATAGTTGATGGGTGAATGCCCTGCCACCCAATAAATTTTACTCTCAAGCGTCGCTATAAGCGTTTCTATATAAGGCTCTGCAACATCGCTATGAGCATTGCTATAGGTAGCCTGTAATCGTTGCTATAAGCGTCGCTATATAGTGATGAGTATACGATGCATATAGTGATAGCGTAGCGACGCATATAGTGACGTTCCCGTAGCAACACCGGGGAGTATAAAAACCCAATTTATTTCCGTCGCTAAAAACGTCACAAGTGCACACAACCTCTTGTAGTGAAGATAGAGAGCTTAAGCATTAAAAAATGGCTCTTGGTAGGACTTGCATTCTATAGCCAAGAGTGTTGGTGTAGGCTCTCAATTTTGCCACAAGCTTGGAGAAGGAGATGGAGTGCTTGCACTTTCACCAAGTAAGAATGAGCGTGTGAGTGTGTGTGAGAGAGAGTATACAAAGTAGTAATCGCTAACTGAAGCATCTGTTGGAATGAAGCCTGCTAGCTCGTAGAACCTCTATGTATCCACACCTGCTAGTCTTGATGCAAATAATTTATGAAGATCATTCCTCTCTGGGTGGGTGAGCACATCCCCAACTTGATTAAGGTCCTAGGTCGAAGGACTTTTAACACTAACCTTTGGAGAAACTTAAGGAAGCTAACCCTTAGGTCTTTCAAGCTCCATCAACTAGCATTTCTCTTTGACAGACCATCTCTCATTTCGACCCAATGACTTTGGACTCATGGTGTCGAGATAGATTCATAAGAACATGTTTATATTCTAGCTCTTGTTCCTGTTTATTCTCCCACATTAAATGATCAATTAAATATGAGAAAATCATTTTGTCTCGTTAGATATTGGATATTATGACATTACCTCTCTCTTGAAATCATAGTCTTCCTTGACTATGAGGTAGAGGAGATCAAGCCTTAGTCATTAGTCTACACTTCTTAGTGCGTAGAGGATCCCTTTTTACCCTACGAAATCATTCGAAGATGGATGACTATTCCATTTGGGGCTTGGGAGACTTAACTGCCACAAGCATGTCTGCTCTTTAGTCCATATCATAGCTCCAAAGCAAAGTGAAAATTTCTACTTGGTGTTTGAGAGACGTCGTCAACACAAACATGATCCTAATCATGCATACTACTAAAATTTATGCACAATAAAAATAAAATTAGTCTTATAAGAAGAAAACATTGATCATTTAAAGGAAACATTTACATTTCTTACTCTAATGTAGCATTGTAAGCATTGACAAGGTTCATACTATTATTAAGCTATATTCCTTGCATCCATCTAGCATCTCCAAAAGGATAATTTTTGACCTTCATAAAATACCGCTGGACAATATTACTGTAACATTTAATGGCCTAAAAGCTTGTGTGTAGAGGAAATTAGCATGAACATAGTGGGCATTTCATTAGAATAGATTCCTAATGAGAATTACAAGACTGCTTGGGTGAAGAGAGCAACAAAAAGCATAACACCTAGTTAGATAGCATCAACAATACTTTCAAAAGAGAGAGAAATTAAGCTATTGACAACAGTTGAGGACCGGATTTTCATGGAGCCGGTCCCCCCTCCAAAAGGCTTTGTATTATGGTTTCTCCCATCAAGAGAGACATTGTACAATACAATTCTTTGTGTTCCTTCAAGACTAGCTAGTGCAATGAAGATGAAAGCTTCATGCACTAAACAAAACACTTAGTAAACACAACTTTAATTATCCCCGTTCTCAGACCCAAGACCTCACACACCTTCGAAGATGCTGAGAGCTAGCAGGGTATGAGAGTAGATTGAGAGAAAGAAGGAGTATCTTACGAGAAAGATGTACATATCCTCACATAATCACTCATATTAGCACAACTTTAGATTAGTAATTAGCTTGGTAGATGAGATGAGCATGCATTGAAGCTTGGCTCTTGGTTGGATTTGCATCCACAAGCCAAGAGTGTGTCGATGTAGGCTTCTATCTCACAAGCTTAGAGTAGGTGATGAGCTCTCCATTAAAGCTTGGGAAGAGATAGTCTTCTCTTTCTTCACGCATGAGACCTTCGAAATGCTGAGAGCTAGCAGGTATGTAGTTATTGAGAGGAAGAAGAGAGTATCTTACGAGAAAGATGTACATATCCTCACTTAATCACTCATATTAGCACAACTTTAGATTAGTAATTAGCTTGTAGATGAGATGAGCATGCATTGAAGCTTGGCTCTGTTGGATTTGCATCCACAAGCCAAGAGTGTCGATGTAGGCAATCTATCTCACAAGCTTAGAGTAGGTGATGAGCTCTCCATTAAAGCTTGGAAAGATAGTCTTCTCTTTCTTCACGCATGAGATTGTGTGAGTGTGTGTGTGATAATGCCTTGCAAAATCAGTCCCCCTCTCTCTCTTGGGCGAGCCCTCTTGCTATATGCTCTTGCAGGCTCCCCATTGGACCTCCCAAGTCAGGCCAATGGCTATTACGTAGCATAAGTGATAGCCTTCTGACATGTGTCCCCTTTCCCTTTGTGAGAGATTTAGGTATTTAAATAATTAAACTAAACTCTTATTGGACCCCTTTGCCTCCTGGCAATAGGAATCAGGCAAGCCATTGGGCTCTTGAATGCTCATTGGACCCTTGGGAGACTGTCCAGTAGTCTTCTAGAGACTTGATAGCATCAACAATACTTTCAAAAGAGAGAGAAATTAAGCTATTGACAACAGTTGAAGGACCGGATTTGCATGGAGCCGGTCCCCCCTCCAAAAGGCTTTGTAATTATGGTTTCTCCCATCAAGAAAGAGACATTGTACAATACAAAATTCTTTGTGTTCCTTCAAGAATAGCTATGCAATGAAGATGAAAGCTTCATGCTCTAAGCAAAAACACTTAACAAACACAACTTAATTTATCCCCGTCTGAGAACCAAACTCACACTACTCACCTTCAAAAGATGGTTAATAGCTAGCAGGGTATGAGAGTAGATGAGAGGAAGGAGTATCTTACGAGAAAGATGTACATCTCCTCACATAATCACTCATATTAGCATAGCTTAGCTTAGTAATTAGCCTGGTAGAGGAGATGATCATGCATTGAAGCTTGTCTCTTGGTTGGATTTGCATCCACATGCCAAGAGAGTGTTGATGTAGGCTTCTATCTCACAAGCTTGGAGTAGGTGATGAGTTCTCCGTTAAAGCTTGGGAAGAGATAGTCTTCTGTTTCTTCACCATGAGCTTGTGTGGGTGTGTGTGTGTGATAATTCCTTGCAAAAATCAGCCCCCTCTCTCTCTTGGTCAAGCCCCCTTGCTATTTGCTCCAACTTCAGCCTCATTGGCCCTCCCCAAGTAAAGCCAATCACAATTAAGCAGCATAAGTGATAGCCTTTTGACATGTGTCCCCCTTTCTCCTTTTGTGAGAGCTTTAGGTAGTTAAATAATTAAACTAAACTCTCATTGGACCCCTTTGCCTCCTGGCCAATAGGAATCAGGCAAGCCATTGGGCTCTTGAATGCTCATTGGACCCCTTGGGAGATTGCCCAATAGTCTTCTAGGAGACTTACTTCTCATTGGTTTCTTTTATTAAATGTTTTTAAATTAATTAAACTAGATTTACTCTAGTTTAATTCTCATTGGTCCACTTCACGGGTTATCCAATAGAAACTGGGCACACCTTGTGGGCATCTGGCCCAGGGAGCTGACATGTGTGCCACATTCCCTTTGTGTAAAGGGAGCCTATGTGTGTGTGTGTGTGTGTGTGTGTGTGGCTTTCTCTCTCATCCCCTAGAAGAAGGGCTCGCCCCCTCCCATGTAGGGATATGCATTGTCTTTGGAGAGCACACAAAGCATCCACTTCCCCCTAAGCTTTAACCCTTTGGACACAACTTTTGAATTTTGGAACCTTAGCATTTTGGAAGTCTTAATGGGCTGAACCCTAGGGTCTTTTTAGCCCATTGGTTCACATGGCGCTTTTGCAGATGGCCCCCCCTTTGGATCCCTATTTTCCCTCCTTTGGATCCCTACTGTGCCCGGTCTGCTAGCTTAACCAATATTCTAGTCTTTTCTCCCCTGGAACTTCCCCACATTAAATGATCAGTTTAATATGAGAAAATCATTTAGGAGAATTAGATATTGATTATTATGACATTATCTCTCTCTTGAAATCATAGTTGTCCTCGACTATGGTGTAGAGAAGATAAAGCATATTCATGAGTCCTTTTATTAGCGGGTAGAGGATCCCTATGTTACCCTACGACATCATTCCACAATGGATGACTAGTCCATTTGGCACTTGAGAGCCTGAGGCTGCCGCAAGCATGTCTGCACATTAGTCCTATCAGTCTTCCATAGTAGAGTGACAAGCTCTACTTGGTGTTTGGGAGACATCGTCTCCACAAACATGATCTAAGAATGCATACTACTTCATTTTTGTGCACAATAAAGAAAAAGAAAGTAATATAAGACAAAAACTTTGTACATTTTTAACATTTTGTACATTTGCTTACTCATTGGGAAGCATTGTAAGCATTGACAAGGTTTAGGTTATCCTTTAATTGTATGCCTTGCATCCATCTAGCATCTTCAAAAGGATAATTCTTTAACTTAATAAGATATTGTCGGATAGTCTTACGGCCTCTTAGTACCTTGTCTTCATGTCGGAGAATGGACTCGGGCTGCAGCACCTCCTCTTGGTCCTCGATCTCCAATGGGTCTTCAATAGTTGGTTCTTGAGGTGGCTCTCCTTTGTAAGGCTTTGATAGGCTCACATCAAAAGCATTGTCTATGATCCAATGATTGGACAACTTGAGTTTATAGGCCATCTCATTGATTGGCCTAAGAATCTGAAAGGGACCATAGTACCTTTTTGCTAGTTTAGCATAGTACTTTTGGTGGTCCATAGGATTCTTGCCCGTGGTGTGCCTTAATCGGGCCTTGGGGCTCTTTTACAAGACCCAATCATTTTCTTTAAAGGCTTGGGCTCTTCTGTGCTTGTCAGCAGCAGACTTTTTCCTTTGCTGTGAGATAGAGATAGCATCCTTAATCTTTTGGAAAGATTCTTGTAGGTCTCCGCTATACTCATCTGGAGCGAAGATCTTCGCATTTATTTTAAGTAGCAAGGGACTTTTTTATCTTCCCTTAATGACCTCAAAAGGTGCTTTTTCCGTGGAAGTATGTACAGTGTTGTTGTAAGCATACTCCACTAAGGGTAAGTACTTCTCCCATTGGGATCTTTGATTTACTTCCATTACATAGGATTTTAGTAGATCGACAATGGTTAGGCAAGCCATGGTACTTGAGAATTTGTGAAATGAAGAGGGTTGCCATTTGATGGGCTTTGATGGTCTTCTTGACAAGTATAAAATGAGCTTGTTTATTGAACCTGTCTACTATCCTCGATATTCCCGTATTCCCATGTATAGACTTAGGCAATCCAAAGATAAAATCCATGGATATGCTCTCCCATGGTGAATTAGGGATTGGCAAGGGTTGAAGCAATCCAAGTTGCTTCCCTCTATCAAATTTTGTCTTTTGGAATACCACACATTTAGAAACATACTCTTGTATGTTCACTTTCATGGTAGGCCAATAGAAATATGTTTCAATTCCCTTTAAGGTAGAATGAATCCCTCTATGCCCTGCATAAGGTGGAGCATGAGATTCATACATTACTTTCTCACGTAGTGAGTTAGTAACGCATAGTCTATTGCCATAGAGAAGATAACCATCTTGTAAGGTAAATGGTTCTTCTTTCTTCCCTAATGCAAGGGCTGAAATCACATCTCTAAAATTGGGATCAATAGCATACTCATCTATCATTGAAGATAGATCATTGTGAGTTCCTATGGAAACCGTATTCACTCTTGGCCGTCTTGAGAGTGCATAAGCTACTTGATTATGCTTGCCAGCAATGTGAGCAATATGAAAATGAAATTGCGAAAGGAAATTTGCCCACCTCATTTGTTTGTCGGAGAGCTTGGTCTGCATCATGAAGTACTTAAGACTTTGGTGATCCCCAATAAATAGTCCTTTCAGTTCTTGGACTGATCCCCAGATTAATAGTCCTTTCATGATGTTAAGCATGTAGAACTGAAAGGAGTTTCCTATGTATATAGGACTAAAGATGCTCAACAGGTTGTGCTCGGACTCGTATAGCCTATGGGATGCCCTTCTTGGAGCAAAACAGCTCCAAGGCAATCACCACAAGCATCACATTGGACCTCAAATGGTTTTGAGAGATCCGGTAGTGTAAGCACAAGTTGAGAGATAATCTTTTCTTTAAGATTTTCGAAATCATTGTTCTCCTTAGCAGACCATGTATACCTAATGATTTTCATTGTTAGGTCATGTAATGGTTCCGCAATTTGTGAGAACTTTTCTATGAAGCGTCTATAGTATGCACACATACCTATAAAGCTTCTTAGTTCATGAAGATTCCTTGGTTTAGGCCATCCTTTTATTACCTCTAACTTAGATGGATCCATTTGGATGCCCCGTTAACTGCACAAAGGTAGGCGCACTGCAAGGCTGAAAAAACCCTATTCTACTTACTCACAGGCAATTAATAATACCAACCATTTGTAGCTAGCTTGAGGACCTCCCTTCTTGAGCAAGAAAAGAAAAACCTTGAGCTCTGATACCAATGTAACATTTAATGGTCTAAAAACTTATTTGTAGCGGACATTAGCATGAACATAGTGGGAATTTCATTAGAATAGATTCCTAATGAGAATTACAAGAGTGCTTGGGTGGAGAGAGCAACACAAAGCCTAACACCTAGTTAGATAGCATCAACAATACTTTCAAAAGAGAGAGAAATTAAGCTATTGACAACAGTTGGGGACCGGATATTTATGGAGCCGGTCCCCCCTCCAAAAGGCTTTGTATTATGGTTTCTCCCATCAAGAGAGACATTGTACAATACAATTCTTTGTGTTCCTTCAAGACTATGTAGTGCAATGAAGATGAAAGCTTCTTGCACTAAGAAAAAAACTTCACAAACACAACTTTAATTATCCCCGTTCTCAGACCCAAGACCTCACACACCTTCGAAGATGGTAAGAGCAAGCAGGGTATGAGAGTAGATTGAGAGGAAGAAGGAGTATCTTACGATAAAGATGTACATCTCCTCACATAATCACTCATATTATCATAGCTTAGCTTAGTAATTAGCTTGGTAGAGGAGATGAGCATGCATTAAAACTTGGCTCTTGGATGGATTTGCATCCACATGCCAAGAGAGTGTTGATGTAGGCTTTTATCTCACAAGCTTGGAGTAGGTGATGAGTTCTCCATTAAATCTTGGGAAGAGATAGTCTTCTCTTTTTTCACCATGAGCTTGTGTGAGTGTGTTTGTGATAATCCCTTGCAAAAATCAGCCCCCTCTCTCTCTTGGGCGAGCCCCCTTGCTATTTGCTCTCGCTCCAGCCTCATTGGCCCTCCCCAAGTCAAGCCAATCACAATTAAGCAGCATAAGTGATAGCCATTTGACATGTGTCCCCCTGTCCCCTTTTGTGAGAGCTTTAGGTATTTAAATAATTAAACTAAACTCTCATTGGACCCCTTTGCCTCCTGGCCAATAGGAATCAAGCAAGCCATTGGGCTCCTAAATGCTCATTGGACCCCTTGGGAGACTGCCCAATAGTCTTCTAGGAGCTTAATTCTCATTGGTTTCTTTTATTAAATGTTTTTAAATTAATTAAACTAGATTTACTCTAGCTTAATTCTCATTGGTCCACTTCAAGGGTCATCCAATAGAAACTGCGCACACCTTGTGGGCATCTGGCCTAGGGAGCTGACATGTGTCCCTCATTTCCTTTGTGTAAAGGGAGCTTGTGTGTGTATGTGTGTGTGTGGCTTTCTCTCTCATCCCCTAGAAGAAGGGCTCGCCCCCTCCCATGAAATCACATCCCTAAAATCGGGATCAATAGCGTACTCATCTATCATTGAAGATAGATCATTGTGAGTTGCTATGGAAACCGCATTCACTCTCAGACGTCTTGAGAGTGCATCAGCTACTTGATTATTCTTGCCAGCAATGTGAGCAATATGAAAATGAAATTACGAAAGGAAATTTGCCCACCTCATTTGTTTGTCGGAGATCTTGGTCTGCGTCATGAAGTACTTAAGACTTTTGTGATCCGTTCGCAGAATTAAAGGAGTCCCCAATACATAGTGCTTCCATGACCTAAATATTGAATCTCTTGCAAAAAAAATTCACTTTTCTTTTGATTAACATAAAGTTTATTCTCTCTTAAAACTTGAAATATTACCTGGAGGTGTTGCTTGTGTTCCTCCAGTGAATTAGAGTAGATAATAATATCATCAAAGAATACTCCAGTGAAGGTTCGATGAGGCCTGAACAGCTTCTCCATCAAGCGGTTGAATGTGGCTGGTGCATTGCTCAAGCCAAAAGGCATGACAATGAAGTCGTAAAGACCAAATGTGGTGCGAAATGATGTCTTTAGAATGTCTTGATCAACTATCCTTATTTGATGATAGCCACTTTTTAGGTCAATCCTACTGAAGTAGGTCGATCCTTGTAGCTAATCAAATAGGTCTTTTACCCGTGGAACGGGAAACCTTTTCTTGATAGTGATCCTATTTAGTGCTCTATAGTCGACACACATACGATATGTGCAATCTTTCTTTTGCACTAATAGCACAGGTGAGCAAAATGGAGATGAGCTTGGCCTAACCATACCCTTCTCAGCTAACTCTTGCACTTGCCGCATAATCCCGTCTTGTTGAGCTTGAGAAACTCTATAAGGAGGTTTGTTAGGCGGTGAACTTCCTGGAAGAAGTTCAATTGCATGGTCATCATTACCTCGTTTAGGAGGTAGCTCACAAGGGATATCATCAATAAAAACATCTTGAAACCCCTTGAGAAAATTGGATAACTCTAATTCCTTTTGGTTGCTTTTATTTTCTTTTGCTAAAGCATTAGGTTCATTTTGAGAATCTTTAACAGAAATCATGTACATGGAAATAGAGCTCTTTATTGACTTGTTGAAAGCTGGTGTATGTACAATGGGGATAGTGTTACCCATTTCCTTAGCATCTATATACATGTCTTTTTCCCTGAAATTAAAGGAGATTCTCCTTTTAGGAAATTTAACATCAGCAGCCAGGCGGTCAAACCATGGTGCCCCTAGGATTACATCCTCATGCTTGGGAGGAGAGATAAAGAAGTCCTCTTTGTCCACATAGCCTTGGACATGAAGCCTCAATTTCCCAATTAAGGGAGTGACTGAAGCTTCTTGCCCCTTGAAGGCACTATCTATGGGTAGGACATCTCCCATCTCGTAGGATTGTATGCCTAGCTTGGTGGCTAACTACATAGATATAAAATTGTGAGTAGAACCAGGGTCAAAGAGAATAAAAGCATCATGTTCTCTTACCTTTCCCCAAGCATGGCATAGAGGAGATCCTTTGTGGTGAGTTTGGTGAGTCTCCTCCTCTTGGATTTCAACCAAGGAAGCTCTTGGAGGATCTTGGCGGTTGTTCTTTTGGGGACAAGCGTGGTACGCATGCCCTTGTTCTCCGCACTTGAAACACCGGTTATCCTTACGATAATGCTCAAGGTCTTCAAAAGAGAGTTTATTCTTACCTTTGTAAACTCCCTTCTCTTTAGCTTTGTTGGAGTTGCCCTTAGGAGACTTTTGGACATTGTCCTTCCGCTTATGCTCATTGGAACCCTTGTTTTCCGGGGGCTTAATATTTATTTTCGCCCCCGTTTGGAAATTGATTCGAGAGGCTACCATAGTGTGGTGTATTACCGCTGATATGGTACGTGGCCTTTGGGAGTTAACATACTCCGCCATTTCTTCGGTTAAGCCCGCACAAAATTGTTGCTTTTGCTCTACAAAATCCAACTTTTTGAAGACAGTGTCTTTGAGTTGTAGGTCCCAAAACTTGTCTACATATTTGTGGATGGATTCATTGGGAGAGAGCTTTAAGCTTCACCATTCGGTGAGTACTTTGTCTTTGGCATCGGTGGCCAAAAACTGCTTCATAATGGAACCTCTTAAAGCTTTCCATGTTCTTGGAGCTTCACCGTTGGCTCGTAGGCTAGACCACCATTTTCTGGCGGACTTTTCAAAGTGCATAGCTACATGGCGTAGCTTAGAGGACTCCGTGAAGCCGTCATCTCCAAACGCCGTATCGAATTTCTGGATAAGGCCAAGACTTTGTCCGTAGCACCAAAGGTGCCATCATAAGTAAGGAAAGAGATGCTCTTTCCTCCCTCTTTGAATTTCTTTAGCTTGGACGACCTCTTCCATGCGGCATAGGATTTCCTATGGCCTCTTCTTTTTTAAGGGTTCAAAGGTTGCACCATCACTTTCTTCAGAAGGTGAAGAATTTGAAGAAGGTGGAGAAGAGGGTGACCTCTTTCTCGCCTTTTTCTTGTCTTGATCTTCGTCGTCTTCACCATCACTTTCATAAGAGGAAGATGATGAAGAAGATGGAGAGGAGGGTGTCCTATTTCTCGCATTTTTCTTCTCTTGCTTTTTATCATCCCTCTTTGAATTATGGCGTGGAGAAGAATACGATGGTCTTCTCTGCTTTGGTGGTGATGGAGAGCATTTAGCCCGCTGTCTTCGTGGAGCCATCTCCGCCGAGGTGGCGGGAGACTAACTTCTTTCTCGTTCTTTCGGTGAAGGCTCTTGAGTTCTCCTTTGGGAAGGAGATGCATCATCAAGAAGTAAATTCTTGAGCCCTTCGTTTGGATTCTCTTATTCTTCACGAATCGGAGAGAGACCTCTTTTGGGAGTCTCACAAGGAGGCTTCCTAGGTGTTCTCTCGTCATGGTGATGAGCTTGGAGAATCCCGTGAGCATGGAGCTGCCGTTGCACTTCGCTTTGGAGAGATGGATTGCCCATGGCTTGTTAAAGCCTAGAAACAAGATAGTTAACAAGCATTGAAGCATCATTAGTGTCTTGCTCATGAGCAAAATCAAAGTTATCAACATTAATTTCACTCTCTTTACTATTGTCAGACATTCTAACAACTTTTAGGTGTAAACTCTTTAGGTGTGCTTTGTCACTTCAAGCCCTAGTTGCTACTCGTCTTTACCCCTTTAGAAAAAGCACTCAAGCTACTGTACCCGTGGCTCGAATACCATTAATTACAAGGAATAGAAGAGAGAATCTTTCTACACCAAAACAGCACCGCCTCCTGTCAAGCTTCTAATAGCTCAATAGTGGTTAAGCAGTAGGCAAGCCCCGTAGGACTCCACTATTAATAGCTCAATAGTGATTAAGCAGTAGGCAAGCCCCGTAGGACTCCACTATTAAGACCATAGCTCTCGATGGTGATGCCCCGTTAACTGCACAAAGGAAGGCGCACTGCAAGGTTGAAAAATCCCTATTCTACTTACTCACAGCCAATTAATAATACCAACCATTTATAGCTATCTTGAGGACCTCCCTTCTTGAGCAAGAAAAGAGAAACCTTGTGCTCTCATACCAATGTAATATTTAATGGCCTAAAAACTTGTGTGTACAGAAATTAGCATGAACATAGTGGGCATTTCATTAGAATAGATTCCTAATGAGAATTACACGAGTGCTTGGGTAGAGAGAGCAACAAAAAGCATAACACCTAGTTAGATAGCATCAAAAATACTTTCAAAAGAGAGAGAAATTAAGCTATTGACAACAGTTGAGGACCGGATTTTCATGGAGCCGGTCCCCCCTCCAAAAGGCTTTGTATTATGGTTTCTCCCATCAAGAGAGACATTGTACAATACAATTCTTTGTGTTCCTTCAAGACTAGCTAGTGCAATGAAGATGAAAGCTTCATGCACTAAACAAAACACTTAGTAAACACAACTTTAATTATCCCCGTTCTCAGACCCAAGACCTCACACACCTTCGAAGATGCTGAGAGCTAGCAGGGTATGAGAGTAGATTGAGAGAAAGAAGGAGTATCTTACGAGAAAGATGTACATCTCCTCACATAATCACTCATATTAGCATTTATTTAGCTTAGTAATTAGCTTGGTAGAGGAGACGAGCATGCATTGAAGCTTGGCTCTTGGTTGGATTTGCATCCACAAGCCAAGAGTGTGTCGATGTAGGCTTCTATCTCACAAGCTTGGAGTAGGAGATGAGCTCTCCATTAAAGCTTGGGAAGAGATAGTCTTCTCTTTCTTCACGCATGAGATTGTGTGTGTGTGTGTGTGATAATGCCTTGCAAAAATCAGTCCCCCTCTCTCTCTTGGGCGAGCCCTCTTGCTATTTGCTCTTAGCAGGCTCCCCATTGGACCTCCCCAAGTCAAGCCAATGGCTATTAAGCAGCATAAGTGATAGCCTTCTGACATGTGTCCCCCTTTCCCCTTTTGTGATAGATTTAGGTCATTTAATAATTAAACTAAAATCTCATTCGACCCCTTTTCCTCCTGGCCAATAGGAATCAGGCAAGCCATTGGGCTCCTGAATGCTAATTGGACCCCTTGGGAGACTGTCCAATAGTCTTCTAGGAGACTTTATTCTCATTGGTTCTTTTATTATGTGTTTTTAAATTAATTAAACTAGATTTACTCTAGCCTAAATCTCATTGGTCCACGTCCAAGGCCATCCAATAGGAATTGGGCACACCTTGTGGGCATCTGGGCTAGGGAGCTGACATGTCTCCCTAATTCCCTTTGTGTAAAGGGAGCCTGTGTGTGTGTCACTTTCTCTCTCATCCCCTAGAAGAAGGGATCTCCCCCTCCCATGTAGGGATATGCAAAGACTTTTTTTACACACACAAAGCATCCAATTTCCCCTAGGGTTGACCTTTGGACACAACCTTTGAATTTTGGAACCTTAGCATTTTGGAAGTCTTAATGGGGTTAACCTTAGGGTCTTTTTAGCCCATTGTTGCACATGGATCTTTTTCATATGGCCCCCCCTTTGGATCCCTATTTTCCCTCCTTTGGATCCCTATTGTAGTCGGTCTGCTAGCTTAACCAATATTCTAGGTTTTTCTCCCTTGGCACTTCCCCACATTAAATGATCAGTTTAATATGAGAAAATCATTTAGGAGAATTAGTTATTGATTATTATGAAAATTACCATGTCATACTACCTTGTACTCATACCAAAGGATAGCTTTAGGCTGTAGCACCTCTTCTTGATCTTTGATCTTTGGTAGGTCTTGAAAAATTGGTTCTCTCGTTGGCTCTCCGTTTTAGGGCTTAAGTATGCTCACATGAAAAGAATTGTGTATGAGCCAATGGTTGGGCAAAATTGAGTTGAAAAGCCATGTCATTGATTGTCTTCGGTATTTAAAAAGGACCATAGTATCTTTTTTCTAGTTTAGCATAATACTTTTGATGGCCCGTATGATTTTTTCCCGTCGTTTGCCTTAATCGAGCCTTGGGAAACTTGAGTAATACCGAATCATTTTCTAACATTAAGGCCCTTATGTTCTTATCAACAACATCTTTTTGCCTTTTTTTAGAGACGGACATAGCCTCCTTAATCTTTTGGAAGATTCTTGTAGGTCACATCTATACTCATTGGCAGTGAAGATCTTCCCATGCACGTTAAGTAGCAAGGGACTTTTAGGTCTTCCCTCTATGATCACTGTGAGTTGCAATACACACCACATTGACTCTTAGTCGTCGCGTGAAAGTGCATTGGCTAGCTGATTATGCTTACTAGCAATGTGAGCAATATGAAAATAAAATTGCGAAATAAAATTTGCCCACCTCATTTGTTTGTTGGAAATCTTGGTTTTCATCATGAAGTACTTGAGAATTTGGTGGTCCATTTGCAGAACCAATGGAGTTCCCAATAGATAGTGCTTCATGTGTCTATGGCATGTAGAATAGCTAAAAGATCTTTTTTGTATATGCCCAAGACCCGTTCATTTTCATTGATCCTTTGGATCTCATATGTTATGGCATGTCCTTCTTGAAGCAATATTGCTTCAAGGCAATCACCACAAGAACCACATTGGACCTCAAACGGTTTTGAGAGATCTAGAAGCATAAGGACTGGTTGGGAAATAATCTTCTCTTTGAGCTTGTCAAAAGAATTTTTATCTTTAGCAGTCCATGAGTACTTAAGGTTCTTCTTTGTTATTTCATGCAATGGTCCTGCTATTTGAGATAATGCTGCTATGAAGCGTATATCATATGTACACAAACCAATAAATCTTCTTAGATCTTGTAGATTCCTTGCATCGGGCCATGCTTTTACTACTCCAACTTTGATGGATCCATACGAATACCATCTTGAGAGATAATATGACCTAAGTATTTAATATCTCGAAGGCAAAATTCACTCTTCTTTTGATTGATAAAAAACTTGTTCTCCCTTAAAGCTTGAAAAATTACTTGGAGATGTCGCTTGGGATCCTCCAAAGACATGGATTACATGATGATATCATCAAAAAACACTCCAGTAAACTTGTGGTAGGGTCTAAAAATTTTCTCCATTAAAAAATTGAATGTGGCTGATGCATTAGTCAAGCCAAAAGGCATGAATATATATTCATAAAGACCAGACATTGTACAAACCGCGGTCTTTACGATATCTTCATTCACTATCCTTATTTGATAATAAACACTTTTAATTAAGGTCAATCCTACTGAAGTAGATAGAGCCTTGTAGCTTATCAAACATATCTTTGACCCGCGGTACCCAAAATATGATTTTGATAGTGATATAGTTTAGCACGGATAGTCCATACACATGCAGTATCTTCCATCTTTATTGTTCACTAAAAGGTCTAGAGAACAAAAGGGAGAGGAGCTAGGCCTCACCATTCCTTTTGTCTACCAATTCTTGTACTTGCCTCATGATATCCTCTTGTTGAACTTGGGAAACTCAATAAGGAGGCTTGTTAGGTGGTGAGATATCTAGTGGGAGCTCAATTCGATGGTCATCATCCCCTCGTTTTGGAGGTAGGTCCATAGGGATATCATCGATAAAAACATCTTTGAATCCATTTTGAAAATTAGACAAGCCTTACTCTTCTTGATTTCTACATTTTTATTTGAATAAACATTAGGACCTTTTATGGATTGTTTGACAAAAATTGTGTACGCAAAAATTGAGCTTTTCATTGATTTGTCAAAAGTAGGAGAACTTACAAGGGGTATAGTACAACCAAGCTCATTAGCATCTATGTACATGTTCTTTTTCTTGTAGCTGAAATACAACCTTCTTTAAGGGACTTTTACATTAATAGCCATATGGTCAAACCATGGTGCCCCTAGGATGATATCTTCATGTTTGAGAGGAGAGATGAAGAAATCTTCTTTGTCAACATAGCCTTGGACATGAAGCCTCAATTTCCCAATCAAGAGAGTAATTAAGGCTTCTTGCCCCTTGAAGGTTCCATCGGCTAGAACAACATCTTTCATCTCATGGGCTTGAATGCCTAACTTGGTGGCTAAGTGCATTGATATGACATTGTGAGTAGAGCCATGGTCAAACAAGATGAAGGCATCAAGCTCCCTTACCTTTACCGAAGCATACGAGAGAGGTGATTCTTTGCAATGAGAATCCTCTTTTGGAGCTTCGATCGTGGAAGCTCTAGGAATCTTATTGCGGGAATTTCTTTTGGGCAAGAACGATAGCCATGCCCTTGCTCTCCACACTTAAAATATTTGTGGTCCTTACAAAAATCTTCTAGGTCTTTAAGAGAGAGTTTATTTTTACCTTTGTAAACTCCCTTCTCCCTGGACCAATTGTTGTTGATGTTGTTATTGGAATTTCCCTAGGAAGAGTTTCGGGCATTGTTATTCCCAAAACTTGAGATGTAAATCCCAAAACTTGTCCACATAATTGTGGATGGACTCATTGGAGAGCAGCTTCAAACTTCTCCATTCAGTAAGCCCTGGGTCCTTTGTACTGCTTCCAAGGAATTGCTTTATGATGAAAACTTGTTGAGTTTTCCTCATCTTTGGGGCTTCACCGTTGCCACAAAGGCTAGCCCACCATTGACGAGAATATGTTTGGAAGTGCATAGCTACATGACCTAGCTTGGAGGACTTTGTGAAGCCCTCGTCTCCAAAGGCCGCGTCAAATTTCTGGATGAAGGCATCGATAGCACCAAAGGTGCCATCATAGGTGGAAAAAGATATTCTCTTTCCTCCCTCTTTGAACTTCTTAAGCTTTTGGGACCTTGTCCACGCAAGGTAGGATTTGTGATGTCCTCCCCTCTTGTATTCTCTAGGAGAATATCCGCTACTTGTGTTGGAAGAGTAGGAAGGTGAAGAAAAAGGAGAAGAGGGTGACCTATTTCTTGCCTTTTCATTCCTTTGTTTCCTCTCTTCCCTTTCAGAGTGACGAGACGAACAACCATGGATTGGCGGTTTCCTCTTGGGAGGAGTTGGCGATTGTCCAAATTGCTATCTTCGTGGTGGAACCACATCTTCAAAGGAGCTTAATGATTCACTTCTTTCTCATTATTTGGATTCCTTCTCTCTTATGGGAGAGGGTCTCATTATAGGAGTCTCATTAAGAGGATTCATAAGCTCTCTCTCCTCTTGGAGAGGAAGGGAAATCCCATAAGTAACTCCGTCTTGCAAAGTAAGGTTGCCCATAGCTTGTTGCAACCTAGTATTAACATAGTTAACAAACATGGGTGCATCATCATTAGCACCTTCATGTTCAAAATCAAAGTTTTAAATATTCATTCTACTCTCTTGATTATTGTTAGACATGCTAGATAAACTTATGTGTAAATTACTTTGTGCTTTGATACCCTCAACAACCTTAGTGGCTAGTCTTGTTTACCTTTAAAAATTAGTTCCTCTTGTTTAGCTTTAAAATTAGTTCTCAAGTAGCCACACCCATGGTTTAGAGACCCTTGATTGCAAAGACTAATAGAGAGAGTTTAGCGTTGCTCACTTGATTATGGTTCCGTTGAGATTGCTAGTAGCTCAATAATGGTTAATCCAAAGGCAAGCCCCAAGAGACTCCATTATTAAGGCTATAGTTCCCAATGGTGTACCTCGAGCTAGGTCCTTTTCAACCAAGATAATATTGTCAAAGTCGGCGATGCGGAAGCGTAGAGACCAAGGGGAGTGAGCAAGAGAGAGAGAGAGAGAGAGAGAGAGAGAGAGAGAGAGAGAGAGAGAGAGAGAGAGAGAGTCTCTTGAACCAATCAACCTTGGAAAAGAATAACTACATGTGAATACAATGGAGGCAAGGGGCTGCTTATATAGCAACCTCAATAGATTTCCCTATCCAAGACTTTGACAAATAAGTAAAAAAAATACCTAAAGTCCAAACTAAATAATCGGATCACATTGGGCAGTTCACTTGAGATGCCAAAACTTTAACACGCTGTCTACAAGTCATGGTGGAAATCAATAAGGAGACCAAGTTGATGAAGAAGCTAACATGGACACCCCGATAGTGGCCATCAGTTGGATACACCTCGGTGTTGCTCTCCTCAACTTTGTACCTAAAAGTAATGCCATCTTGAGCATCGGTTGCCTTTGTAGAAACTTTGAAGTGTAAACCATACTACGTTCAAACAATCCCCATTCAGGAATTGTGAACACATCATGTCCAAAATATAAAACTCCAAGACAATGAGTTGTTAAAACACATCTTGTCCATAATTGGACCAACAACAATGGATTGGTGCACTCATCCATAGTGCTTTAGACGTCTGATTGGTTTCCTGGCCGATGCATGTGCATTGTACTCCGACATACGGGTCCATCAAATTATAACTTGGACTCCAACTTAAGGGTCCAAAATAATTATAGAAAGCATTGCTTGTCCCTCTCTGCCACTCACAAGCCTCTCTTTGGTTGAAGCTAGTGGTGACACCTGTCATTTGACCAGAAATCTGACGTCGAGGCTATTGTGGCTACCTCCATGTGTGCCATGCCAATCTACCTCTATCAAGTATTTATTACCATAATCTATGTCCAACTTGCCTTTGTTATTGTCTATCTATGAGTTCTTGCTTTTTCCTTTGGCTTCAAACTATCTAGCCGAACAAAGCAGCGAGTCACATTCATGGAAATTTTGATCGTACCTCGTGAGTACCAAGGCAGCTAACTAAGTACTAGTATTGCCATCCTTATCCAGCTGACCTTTTTCATTGTCCTCTAGCGAATTCTTCCATTTGATTTTGACTTCAAAATCTCAAGCCAAACAATTTTCCGGGCTCCTTGCAAACTGTGCTATTGCGTAGGCCACTAAATGGATGGTTGACAATCCGTTATCTATAGCTTTTGGCCGATTTTGGTCGATGTCATCGAGGGTGCTCCAGCAAGGGGGTGCCTTGTTGAAGTTGCAAAACTTGGTAATCTCGTACCCTCTTGCACTCCAATAGGCCACACAAAATCTTCTCGCTACTCCAAATTGAAAAATGGTCTACTCATCTGCTAAAGAGCTCCGCATCGTCTACTATCTAGCTCTTCAAGTGCAATTACCCGTCCTTTTTGACTCCCAAGCCGCACCACTTTGGAAGATTGCACACAAAACCTCACCAACCCAATCTTCTTATTCCTCTTAGCCCCTAGCGTTTAAAAATGTTGGGCTCACAAGGTGGGTGATTCTCTAAACTTGGGCTTTCTACACCCTCACTGTTTCTTAAAAGGTGTCCTCCGTGGACCATAATGTTTTAAAATGCTTGGCTTAATGCTGGGGGACCACTTCCGTAATGCATTCCAAAATGTTGTCGGGTCCAAGAGGTTCCAAGGGGTGGCATTTTAGAACACTGAGGGTAGAGAGAGGAGCACCTAGCACGCACTATTGGGTAGTGTTTCAAAATGAAGCAAGGTGCAAGTGAGGGGGAACCTCCGGTGTAGGAGAGGGGGGGGGGGGGAAGGATAGTGAGTGGCCTTGTGGCTAGTGTTTTGAAACACTGCAGAGTTCTTAGGGAGGGGATCTGACGTTGCTACCACAGTAGCATTTTAAACCGTTGTGAGCAGAGGAGTATAGAGAGTTTCCGATTAAAAGGTTTACTTCTTCTCTTTGCTCCTCCATGCCAATCATTTCAATCACCAAGCTACACCAAGCTTTGATACCATGTCAAAGTTGACGATGCGGAATTGTAGAGACCAAGGAGATTGAGCATGAGAGAGAGAGAGAGAGAGAGAGAGAGATAGAGAGTTTCCTGAACCAATCAGCCTTGGTAGGCAAGGGGCTGCTTATATAAAAACCTCAGTAAATTCACCTACCTAATACTTATAAGTAAAATAAATACTTAAAAGCCAAACTAAGTAATGGGATCACATTGGGCAGTTGACTTGAGATGCCAACACTTTAACAAATATATTCCTGTCCCACTTACCCTATCGCAATGAACATGTCCAACATTTCATGAACAACTTAAGGACCTCTCTTCTTAAGAAATAAAGGAGAAACCAAAAGCTATGATACCAATGTAATTGAAATAGCCTATAAACATTGAGAATAGTGGAATTAAGAGAACTATAGTGAGCATTTTTATAAGACTACTTTGAGAACATAGAGGGTGAATTTAATTAGCAATAGTAACATAACCCTTATACTTCATTAACTTTGCATGAAAAATACTTTTGCAAGAGAGAGAACTAGAGAACTTGAAAACAATTGAGGACCGTATTTATGTGGAGCCGATTCCCCCTCCAAAAGGCTTTTGTATTATAATTTCTTCCATAAAGAGAGACTTGATACAATACAAGATTTTTGTTCCTTAAGACCTTGATGGTGCAATGAAGATAGATAGATTTTGTAACATTTAATGGCCTAAAAAACTTGTGTGTAGCGGAAATTAGCATGAACATAGTGGGGATTTCATTAGAATAGATTCTTAATGAGAATTACAAGAGTGCTTGGGTGGAGAGATCAACAAAAATCATAACACCTAGTTAGATAGCATGAACAATACTTTCAAAAGACAGAGAAATTAAGCTATTGACAACAGTTGAGGACCGGATTTGCATGGAGTCGGTCCCCCCTCCAAAAGGCTTTGTATTATGGTTTCTCCCATCAAGAGAGACATTGTACAATACAATTCTTTGTGTTCCTTCAAGACTAGCTAGTGCAATGAACATTAAAGCTTCATGCACTAATCAAAACACTTAGCAAACACAACATTAATTATCCCCGATATTAGACCCAAGACCTCACACACCTTCGAAGATGGTGAGAGCTAGCAGGGTATGAGAGTAGATTGAGAGGAAGAAGGAGTATCTTACGTGAAAGATGTACATCTCCTCACATAATCACTCATATTAGCATAGCTTAGCTTAGTAATTAGCATGGTAGAGGAGATGAGCATGCATTGAAGCTTGGTTCTGGGTTGGATTTGCATCACAAAGCCAAGAGTTGTTGGTGTAGGCCTTCCTTCTCACAAGCTTGGAGTAGGTGGTAAGCTTTCCACCATTAAAGCTTGAGAAAGAGAGAGATTCTTCTTTACTTCACACATGAGATTCTGTGCATGTGTGTGTGATAATGCCTTGCAAAAATCAGCCCCCTCTCTCTCTTGGGTGAGCCCGCTTGCTAATTACTCTTGTTGTACTCCCATTGGACATCCCTAGAGAGAGCCAATGACAATTAAGCAGTTTAATTGATAGCCTTCTGACATGTGTCCCCCTTTCCCCTTTTGTGAGAGCTTTGAGTAATTTAGTAATTCAACTAAACTCTCATTGGACCCCTTTCCTCCTGGCCAATAGGAATCAGGCAAGCCATTGGGTTGCTGAATGCTCATTGGACCCCTTGGGAGACTGTCCAATAGTCTTCTAGTGGAATTAATTCTTATTGGTTCTTTTATTAAGTGTTTTAAAATTAAATAAACTAGATTTACTCTAGCCTAATTCTCATTGGTCCACCTCCAAGGCCATCCAATAGAAATTGGGTACACTTGTGGGCATCTGGGTAGGGAGCTGACATATGTCCCTCATTCCCTTTGTGTAAAGGGAGCTTGTGTGTGTGTGTGTGACTTTCTCTCTCATCCCCTAATCCCAAGTCTCGCCCCCTTCTATGTAGAGATTTGTAAAGACTTTTTGTGTCACACACCAAGCATCCAACTCATCTATCATTGAAGATAGATCATTGTGAGTTGCTATGGAAACCGCATTCACTCTCGGCCGTCTTGAGAGTGCATCAGCTACTTGATTATGCTTGCCAGCAATGTGAGCAATATGAAGATGAAATTGCAAAAGGAAATTTGCCCACCTCATTTGTTTGTCGGAGAGCTTGGTCTGCGTCATGAAGTACTTAAGACTTTGGTGATCCGTTCGCAGAATGAAAGGAGTCCACAATAAATAGTGCTTCCATGAGTCTAAGGCATGTAGAACTACAAGGAGTTCCCTCTCATATATGCCTAGAGCTTGCTCAATAGGGTTGAGCCTTCGACTCTCATAGCCTATGGCGTGTCCTTCTTGGAGAAAAACAGCTCCAAGGCAATCACCCCAAGCATCACATTGGACCTCAAATGGTTTTGAGAGATCCGGTAGTGTAAGCACAGGTTGAGAGATAAGATTTTTGAAAGCATTGTTCTCCTTAGAAGACCATGTATACCTAACACTTTTCTTTGTTAGGTCATGTAATGGTCCCGCAATTTGTGAGAACTTTTCTATGAAGTGTCTATAGTATGAACACATACCTATAAAGCTTCTTAGTTCATGAAGATTCCTTGGTTTAGGCCATCCTTTTATTACCTCTAACTTGGATGGATCCATTTGGATGCCATCTTGAGAGATAGTGTGACCTAAATACTGAATCTTTTGCAAGAAAAATTCACTTTTATTTTGATTAACATAAGGTTTATTCTCTCTTAAAACTTGAAATATTACCTGGAGGTTTTGCTTGTGTTTGTCTAATGAATTAGAGTAGATGATAAGAACACTCCAGTGAAGCTTCAATGAGGCCTGAACAGCTTCTCCATCAAGCGGTTGAATGTGGCTGGTGCATTGGTCAAGCCAAAAGGCATGACAATGTATTTGTAAAGACTAAATGTGGTGTGAAATGTGGTCTTTACAATGTCTTGATCAACTACCCTTATTCGATGATAGCCACTTTTTTGGTCAATCCTACTGAAGTAGGTCGATCCTTGTAGCTTATCAAATAGGTCTTCTACCCGTGGAACGGGAAACCTACTTTTGATAGTGATCTTATTTAGTGCTCTATAGTCGACACACATATGGTATGTGCCATCGTTCTTTTGCACTAATAGCACATGTGAGCAAAATGGAGATGAGCTAGGCCTAACCATGCCCTTCTCAACTAACTCATGCACTTGCCGCATAATCTCCTCTTGTTGAGCTTGAGAAACTCTATAAGGAGGTTTGTTAGGCGGTGAACTTCCTGGAAGAAGTTCAACTGCATGGTCATCATTACCTCGTTTATGAGGTAGCTCACAAGGGATGTCGTCAATAAAAACATCTTGAAACCCCTTGAGAAAATTGGATAACTCTAATTCCTTTTGGTTGCTTTTATTTTCTTTTGCTAAAGCATTAGGTTCATTTTGAGAATCTTTAACAAAAATCATGTACACGAAAATAGAGCTCTTTATTGACTTGTTGAAAGCTAGTGTATGTACATTGGGGATAGTGTTACCCATTTCCTTAGCATCTATATACATGTCTTTTTCCTTGAACTTAAAGGAGATTCTCCTTTCAGAAAATTTAACATTGAAAGCCATGCAGTCAAACCATGGTGCCCCGAGGATTACATCCTCATGCTTGAGAGGAGAGATAAAGAAGTCCTCTTTGTCCACATAGCTTTGAACATGAAGCCTCAATTTCCCGATTAAGGGAGTGACTGAAGCTTCTTGCTCCTTGAAAGCACTGTCTGCGGCCGGTAGGACATCTCCCAGCTCATAGGCTTGTATGCCTAGCTTGGTGGACAACTCTATAGATATAAAATTGTGAGTAGAACCAGGGTCAAAGAAAATAAAAGCATCATGTTCTCTTACCTTTCCCCAAGCATGGCGTAGAGGAGATCCTTTGTGATGAGTTTGGTGAGTCTCCTCCTCTTGGATTTCAACCAAGGAAGCTCTAGGAGGATCTTGGCGGTTGTTCTTTTGGGGACAACGCGATACGCATGCCCTTGTTCTCCGCACTTGAAACACTGGTTATCCTTGCGATAACACTCAAGATCTTCAGGAGAGAGTTTGTTCTTGTCTTTGTAAGCTCCCTTCTCTTTAGCTTTGTTGGAGTTGCCCTTAGGAGACTTTTGGACATTGTCCTTCCCCTTAGGCTCGTTGGAACCTTTGTTTTCCGTGGGCTTATTATTTCTTTTAGCCCCCCGTTTGGAAATTGATTCCAGAGGCCACCATAGTATGGTGTATTACCGCCGCCGATATGGTACGTGGCCTTTGGGAGTTGACATACTCCGCCATTTATTCGGTTAAGCCCGCACAAAATTATTGATTTTGCTCTCCAAAATCCAACTTTTTGAAGACAGTGGCTTTGAGTTGTAGGTCCCAAAACTTGTCTACATATTTGTGGATGGATTCATTGGGAGAGAGCTTTAAGCTTCACCATTCGGTGAGTACTTTGTCTTTCGCATCGGTGGCCAAAAATTGCTTCATAATGGAAGCTCTTAAAGCTTTCCATGTTCGTGGAGCTTCACCGCCGTTGGCTCGTAGGCTAGACCAACATTGTCTGGCGGACTTTTGAAAGTGCATAGCTACATGGCGTAGCTTAGAGGACTCCGTGAAGCCGTCATCTCCAAACGCCGCATCGAACTGTTTGGTGAGTCTCCTCCTCTTGGATTTCAACCAAGGAAGCTCTAGGAGGATCTTGACGGTTGTTCTTTTGGGGACAAGCGTGGTACGCATGGCCTTGTTCGCCGCACTTGAAACACCGGTTATCCTTACGATAATGCTCAAGGTCTTCAGAAGAGAGTTTATTCTTACCTTTGTAAACTCCCTTCTCTTTAGCTTTGTTGGAGTTGCCCTTAGGAGACTTTTGGACATTGTCCTTCCGCTTATGCTCATTGGAACCCTTGTTTTCCGGGGGCTTAATATTTATTTTTGCCCCCATTTGGAAATTGATTCGAGAGGCTACCATAGTGTGGTGTATTACCGCTGATATGGTACATGGCCTTTGGGAGTTGACATACTCTGCCATTTCTTCGGTTAAGCCCGCACAAAATTGTTGCTTTTGCTCTACAAAATCCATCTTTTTGAAGACAGTGTCTTTGAGTTGTAGGTCCCAAAACTTGTCTACATATTTGTGGATGGATTCATTGGGAGAGAGATTTAAGCTTCACCATTCGGTGAGTACTTTGTCTTTGGCATCGGTGGCCAAAAACTGCTTAATAATGGAACCTCTTAAAGCTTTCCATGTTCTTGGAGCTTCACCGTTGGCTCGTAGGCTAGACCACCATTGTCTGGCGGACTTTTCAAAGTGCATAGCTACATGGCGTAGCTTAGAGGACTCCGTGAAGCCGTCATCTCCAAACGCCGCATCGAACTGTTGGATAAAGTCCAAGACTTTGTCCGTGGCTCCAAAGGTGCCATCATAGGTAAGGAAAGATATGCTCTTCCCTCCCTCTTTGAACTTATTCAGCTTGGATGACCTCTTCCATGCGGCATAGGATTTCATATGGCCTCTTCTTTTTGATGGTTCCAAGTTTGCACCATCACTTTCTTTAGACGGTGAAGAATTTGAAGAAGGTGGAGAAGAGGGTGACCTCTTTCTCACCTTTTTCTTGTCTTGATCTTCATTGTCTTCACCATCACTTTCATAAGAGGAAGAGGATGAAGAAGATGGAGAAGAGGGTGTCCTCTTTCTCGCCTTTTTCTTCTCTTGCTTTTTATCATCCCTCTTTGAATTATTGTGTGGAGAAGAGTGCGATGGTCTTCTCCGCTTTGGTGGTGATGGAGAGCGTTTAGCCCGCCGTCTTTGTGGAGCCATCTCCGCCGAGGTGGCCGGAGACTCACTTCTTTCTCGTTCCTTCGGTGGAGGCTCTTGATTTCTCCTTTGGGAAGGAGATGCATCATCAAGAAGTAAATTCTTGAGCCCTTCCTATGGATTCTCTTCTTCTTCCCGAATCGAAGAGAGACCTCTTTTGGGAGTCTCACAAGGAGGCTTCCCAGGTGTTCTCTCGTCATGGTGATGAGCTTGGAGAATCCCGTGAGCACGAAGCTTCCGTTGCACTTCACTTTGGAGAGATGGATTTCCCATGGCTTGTTAAATCCTAGAAACAAGATAGTTAACAAGCATTGAAGCATCATTAGTGTCTTGCTCATGAGCAAAATCAAAGTTATCAACATTAATTTCACTCTCTTTACTATTGTCAGCCATTCTAACAACTTTTAGGTGTACTTTGGCACTTCAAGCCCTAGTTGCTACTCCTCTTTACCCCTTTAGAAAAAGCACTGAAGCTACTGTCCCATGGCTCGAATACCATTAATTGCAAGGAATAGAAGAGAGGATCTTTCAACACGAAAACAACACCGGATCCTGTCAAGCTTCTAATAGCTCAATAGTGGTTAATCCATAGGCAAGCCCCGTAGGAATCCACTATTCAGACCATAGCTCTCGATGGTGATGCCCCGTTAATGCACGAACGCACCCGCACTGCAAGGCTGAAAAATCCCTATTCTACTTACTCACAGGCAATTAATAATACCAACCATTTATAGCTTGAGGGCCTCCCTTCTTGAGCAAGAAAAGAGAAACCTTGTGCTCTCATACCAATGTAAAAATTAATGGCCTAAAAAACTTGAGTGTAGCCGAAATCAGCATGAACATAGTGGGAATTTCACTAGAATAGATTCCTAATGAGAATTACAAGAGTGCTTGGGTGGAGAGAGCAACAAAAAGAATAACACATAGTTAGATAGCATGAACAATACTTTCAAAAGAGAGAGAAATTAATCTATTGACAACAATTGAGGACCCGATTTGCATGGAGATGGTCCCCCCTCCAAAACGCTTTGTATTATGGTTTCTCTCATCAAGAGAAACATTGTACAATACAATTCTTTGTGTTCCTTCAAGACTAGCTAGTGCAATAAAGATGAAAGCTTCATGCACTAAGAAAACACTTAGCAAACACAACATTAATTATCCCCGGTCTCAGACCCAAGACCTCACACACCTTCGAAGATGGTGAGAGCTAGCAGGGTATGAGAGTAGACTGAGAGGAATAAGGAGTATCTTACGAGAAAGATGTACATATCCTCACATAATTACTCATATTAGCATAGATCAGCTTAGTAATTAGCATGGTAGAGAAGATGAGCATGCATTGAAGCTTGGTTCTGCGTTGGATTTGCATCACAAAGCCAAGAGTTGTTGGTGTAGGCCTTCCTTCTCACAAGCTTGGAGTAGGTAGTAAGCTTTCCATTAAAGCTTTAGAAGGAGAGAGAGTCTTCTTTACTTCACACATGAGATTCTGTGAATGTGTGTGTGATAATGCCTTGCAAAAATTAGCCCCCTCTCTCGCTTGGGCGAGCCCCCTTGCTAATTGCTCTTGCTGTCCTCCCATTGGACCTCCCTAGAGCTAGCCAACAAAAATTAAGCAGCATAAGTGGTAGCCTTCTGACATGTGTCCCCCTTTCCCCTTTTGTGAGACCTTTAGGTAATTTAATGTCCTCCCATTGGACCTCCCTAGAGCTAGCCAACGACAATTAAGCAGCATAAGTGATAGCCTTCTGACATGTGTCCCCCTTTCCCCTTTTCTGAGACATTTAGGTAATTTAATAATTTAACTAAACTCTCATTAGACCCCTTTGCCTCCTGGCCAATACGAATCAGGCAAGCCATTGGGTTGCTGAATGCTCATTGGACCCCTTAGGAGACTGTCCAATAGTCTTCTAGTGGACATACTTCTCATTGGTTCTTTTATTAAGTGTTTTTAAACTAATTAAACTAAATTTACTCTAGCCTAATTCTCATTGGTCCACCTCAAAGGCCATCCAATAGAAATTAGGTACACCTTGTGGGCATCTGGGCTAGGGAGCTGACATGTGTCCCTCATTCCCTTTGTGTAAAGGGAGCTTGTGTGTGTGTGGGTGACTTTCTCTCTCATCCCCTACTCCCAAGGCTCGCCCCCTCATATGTAGGGATTTGTAAAGACTTTTTGGGTCACACACCAAGCATCCAATTCCCCTATGGTTGACCTTTGGACACAACCTTTGAATTTTGGAACCTTAGCATTTTGGAAGTCTTAATAGGCTGAACCTTAGGGTCTTTTTAGCCCCTTGTTGCACATGGAAAGCATTGTGTATGAGCCAATGATTAGGCAACTTGAGTTGATAGGCCATCTCATTGATTGGCCTAAGAATCTGGAAGCGACCATAGTACCTTTTTGCTAGTTTAGCATAGTACTTTTGGTGTCCCAGAGGATTCTTGTCCATTGTGTGCCTTAATCGAGCCTTGGGAAACTTTAATAAGACCCAATCATTTTCTTTAAAGGCTTGGGCTCTTCCATGCTTGTCAGCCAATAGCCTTTTGCCTTTGCTGTGAGATAGAGATAGCATCCTTAATCTTTTGGAAAGATTCTTGTAGGTCCCGGCTATACTCATCTGTAGCGAAGATCTTCCCATGTACCTTAAGTAGCAAGGGACTTTTTGATCTCCCCTCAATTACCGCAAAAGGTGCTTTTCCCGTGGAAGTATGTACAGTGTTATTGTATGCATACTCCACTAAGGGTAAGTACTTCTCCCATTGGGATCTTTGATCTACTTCCATTACATAGGCTTTTAGTAGATCGAGAATTGTTAGGTTAGCTATTTCACTTTGGCCATCCGTTTGTGGATGATAGGCCGAAGAGAAGTTTAGCCTTGTCCCTAAATTCTCAAAGAGACCCTTCCAGAAATTACTGGTCATTCTAGGATCTCTATCCGCCGACACTATGGACATTGGCAAGCCATGGTACTTGAAAATTTGTGAAACGAAGAGGGTTGCCATTTGATGGGCTTTGATAGTCTTTTTGACAGGTATAAAATGAGCTTGTTTACTGAACCTATCTACTATCGTCCATATTCCCGTATTCCCATGAATAGACTTAGGCAATCCAAAGATAAAATCCATGGATATGCTCTCCCATGGTGAATTAGGGATTGGCAAGGGTTGAAGCAATCCAAGTTGCTTCCCTCTATCAAATTTTGTCTTTTGGCATACCACACATTTAGAAACATACTCTTGTATGTTCACTTTCATGGTAAGCCAATAGAAATATGTTTCAATTCCCTTTAAGATAGATTGAATCCCTCTATGCCCCGCATAAGGTGGAGCATGAGATTCATACATTACTTATCATCACTCTTCTTGCTTAGCATAGCATAATATCATAGTAATGAAGATAGAGAAGATGGAAATATTAGGAATTGAAGCATGGCCCTTGGTTGGATTTGCAGTCCATAGCCAAGAGTGTTGGTGTAGGATATTAACTTCTCCACAAGTATGGAGAAGGATATGAAGTTCTTGCACTTTCACTAAGTGAGAATGAGCATGTGTGTGTGTGTGTGGGAGAGTATACCCCCCAAGCACCCCCCCAACTTGCTTTTGTCGACCCCTCCTTGTAGCTCATGCGTGCATTTGATTGGACCTCTACAAGCCTAGCAAATCACATGCATATTGCATATCAAGAAGCCATGCTAGCATTAGGACAAGTGTCATCCTTTCCCCTTTGAGAGAGAGGAATTGATAAATGCATAAAAAATTAAATTTTCTAGATAAATTATCATTGGAACCAATACGCTTTAGGCACACTATGAGGGCAACCAAGCTAGGTGCTTGACATGTTTCCCATTTTACTCTTTGAGCAAGGGGTGTCCTTTGGGTGAATAAGGAGCCATTCAACACACCCCACTATGCTTGGGGCTCGCCCATTTTTTGTAGGCATATGCTTGACTTTTTGGAACACCTTAGTCATTACACACCTCAAGTACCTTAGTGAGCAAGCATGACAAGCACCTCAAGCTTGGGCCGGGTTTCCACCTCAAGCACAACCATATCTTGCCTAAGGTCTTAGGTCTAAGGACTTTTAACACTTACCTTTGGAGTGTTTTAATGAAGCTAGCCCAAAGGTCTTTTAAGCTCCATTAGCTAGCATTGCTCTTTGGCATATCATCTCTCATTTGGAACCATTGACTTTGGCACCGTGTCGAGATAGATCCATGAGCACATGTCTTTATTCTAACTTTGTTCCCATTTATTCTCCCACATTAAATGATTAGTTTAATATGAGGAAACTATTTGGGTTAGTTAGATATCATATTTTATGCCATCAATGATGACATAGTCTTGTGGTTTCTCATCCTTCTTTGTTTGCACTTTTGCATCACTCTCCATGAGGTAGCTATATGTCTCAACTTTTCTGCTTTCATACTCAGAATCTTTATTAGCCTCTTTCAATACCTTTATCATACAGTAGGGAGTCATGTCATATCCATTCTCATCTCTAAACTCTGTGGTCATTGTTTTATTTACGCACAAATCTAGAGTAGCCAGTATTTTTTCCCATCCAAAGGGTTTTATAAAATCTTTTGGGAGTGGTTCTCAAATGTAATCTTCATCCTCTACTAATCTCTCTAGGATTCAATCCTCTTTTCTCAAGCTGCTTCTCATAGTGCTAGTTTCCCAAACCCCAATGCTCAAGTACCGCCCAGAATCTTACACCATTCTCCCAGAGTGTTCTCCCAAAATGCTGCCCAAAAATCCCCTCTCCCTCCTTTGCCAGTATTGCCAGTCCCCTGATAGTGACCTCTCAGTGTCCTTTTATAGGTGCAGGCTACATTAGTTTAGGATAATCTGATTAGGTTAGGGTCCTAATGAGGAGAGACAAAGCAAGGAGTTGGGTCCCAGATGGTTGACCCTTGCTTTGTCTTATGAGAATTCTAAAATGATATCTCCTATGTGGGCCTCTGTGACCATCACCTAGAGAGAGGTGGCAATTTACAATGGGTTTTTTATAACAGATTTTGGCTTGAAACCGGAAAGTAATAATACCCTACGGATGTTATTGTGGAGATGCGTCGTGGACAAGATGTTCGAGAATGGAAGGCTTTGCTGGTGCATCGGTGTATCACGCTCGCCAGTTTCTGGGCTGGGGCATGCCTTCGGTGTCACTTCTTGATTTGGTGTCGCTATCGCGTGACTTGGTCGTCTTTCTCCTTTTGTATTGGGCATCAATTGCCGACCTTCTTTTGTTTATTTTTATTTTTTGTGTGTGCATATGGCATGCGTGTATTGTGTGTTTTATTGTGTATGAATGTGAGTATTTGAATGTGTGTGTGCATCTAGGCGTGTTATGTGAGCATTTGTATGTGCATGTGTGTATGGAGAGAGAGCGAAAGATGGTTGAGAGAGATTGAGGAGGGGTGAGTGGGTGTGCATATGGGGTTGTGTGTGTGTGTGTGTGAACAAGAATGTGCATATGGGGTTGTGTGTGTGTGTGTGTGAACAAGAATGTGCATGTGTGGGAATGATAGAGATGGGAATATTTATTATATATATTTTTTTATAATTTTATGTAGCTCAGCCAGCTTCACAAATAGCGTTACTGAGGGAGAGCGTGAGCGGGGAGAGAGAGAGTGATGGCGAGAGGCTGAGGGAGTTGAGGTGGGTGTGCATTTGTGTGCATCTGTGTGTGTGTATTGTGTGCTAAGAGAGAGAGAGAGCCATTGTGTTGCACCTGCGGGCCGAACGAGGGGAAGAGAGAGAGAGAGGGGATGTAGCGGGCTACGGAGAGATGGGAGGTGAGTAAGGGAGAGAGGGAGTGTTATGGCAGCCCACCTTTGTTGACAGATAGAGTAAAAGAAACCTATTTTCTTAAACCCTATGGGCTTGGTGACACAGAAACAAGGGAGAGAGAGAGAGAGATAGTGGGTTGGTGGAGCCAAGCAAGAGAGAGAAAGAGAGAGCTCGTCCTCTGATGATAATGGAGGAGTGTGGCCAAGAGGCGGCGCATTTCATGCAAGCATGGAAGGGGTGGTGGTGCATGTAAATTTATTTATTTTTTAAATCGTTTTCCTTGTATTATGCTCCCTCCTTGATGGGGGTTGGTTCTTGCGGCCGTGGTTTCAAAAACTGGCCGGTCACTACCAACAGATGAAACATACTATAAGAATCCTTTGCAACATCTCAAAATTGACCCAACTTACTATGGAATCAACAGATAGTGATCTTGGGACAACTTTTACTCTTGGCAAAGTAAAAGACTGGCAATGTTGAACTACCCCATCATAGCAAATCCAAGCAGTAACAACCCCCCTTCAGAGAAGTATATGGTTTAGATGCTCAGAGGGGTCATCAACATGATGAAGGAGATCCCACATCTCGCATGCCAAATTCTTGTGAAAATTGCCAAGATGCTAATCAGCTGCATAATTGCATTTAATGTAGACACAGCACAGCATCCCTGGTAGGTTTTTGTGCAAGTCACAAAAGGGCTCTATTGGAATATGGAGACAAAAAAATCCCAAGCAAAAATGTCATCATGGGATTCTATGTGAGACTCATGTTGCTGCCCTCCCACTACATGCAGACCTTTGAGGAGGCATTTATGATAGGATTCTTTGAGGTAGAGTCCTCTAGATTTAATCCCATGACCAAAGACCCGCCAGCCAGACACATAGCCTATCACAACACTCTTAACAATAATCCCTTCAAAGAGCTGGCGAAAAAAGTGGAGATTGAGGCAAGGGCACAAATGTTGTGAGAAGTTTTTTGGAGCAAGGGATTGCGCATATGTACATACCCATGCATGGTGCATCGAATAAAATATTGCCCATTTTCCCAAGCCAGGTGGTTACGTGGGACCCACATGTATACAGGTAGGAGAGGGTGTACATAGTGCATCGATTTCACTATTACCAGTACCAGTGTGTTTTTTCTACAATAATGAGGAGTTGGTAGTGCATAAAAATTCTCGAGGAGGCTACCCGTGGGCCGACGACATGAGGTAAGCAGGTGCGTCATATGGCATCTAGTGGCGTCAGGAGGGCGAATGGGGTCAATACTTGCACGCGGATGAGTATGGACACAACGTGGGTGTTTCCTTGTGATAATTATGAAAAAATCTCATCATGAGGACCATATTTTGGGGGTCTCTTCACGTGGTGGTGGGATGCATTATTGGAAAAAGTTGAGTGCTAGGTGTGCGGATGATGCAAAAAGGTGACAACTATGCACTGCGAGGCCAGTTTTTGGCCTGTTTGGGGTCCGTTTGAGGTCATCTAAAAGGCCAAGGGTGCCCAAGTAATAAATCTAAGTTTGGGAACTGAAAAAACTGAGAGAAGACCAGAGAAATAGTGGAGAGAAGAGGAACAACAGCCGCAACTGTGTTTTTGCTCATTTTGGAGCCTGTTTTGGCCGTAAACTGCTCATCCAAGGTTGGATTTGAGCACTTTGACATTGTAGACTGGGGTTTTGGGCCGTTCCGGACGCGATGGAGCTGTCCATTTTTCCAAATTACTCATTGTTTTTTTTTTTCTATTTTGGCTGTGTAAGTTTCTCCTATGAGCGAAGCTTCTGCTCCAGTTTGTATCTGGCTTATTTTACCCATATTGTGTGAGCTATTTGCCCCATTGGTGTTGTCCCAAGATATATTGTATCTAAACATCATAAATTTTCCTCTTTTGAGCTGAGTTTTTGGGTGTGTGTGTGTGTGTGTGTGTGTGTGTGTGTGTGTGTGTGTGTGTGTGTGTGTCTCTGTGTGTGTGTGTGTGTGTGTCTCTGTGTGGAGTGGGCAAGTTGATAGTCTCTCTCCTCTCAATCCATCGGTGAGTTCCATGTCTCGGCCAGGTGGGTTGTGTAATCCAAGTGGTCCCCCATAGTGTGTGTGTGTGTATCCTTCCAAGAGTGTGTGTCGGGTCATTATAGAGGCGTTCTGTGTGTTTCCATCCCGCTCACATTCTTTTGGCGCCCCCACGGAGGATCTTCTTCGAATACCTTCTACTTCCAGCTTCGAGCTTTGAGATTTGGGATTATAGGTTCTAGATTACAGGTTACATATTACAGGGACAGGTACAGGTACAGGTGATTCATAGAGGTACAGGTAGCTGGAGTTCATCAGTGATACATTGTCAAGTGGGAGTCACTTGCAGTTGCTGAGGGTATGCATCAGTTGGCCCCTGTTTGAGTGCATTGTCTGTTGGTACTGTACGTTACTTGTGGAAACTGCCATTGTACACCTTTGTGGAACCATACTTGGTTTTATTTGGCAGTCCCAGTCATTCCTGAGACTTGGTCTGGAAGATAGTCATTTCTGAGACTTGACTATACGCGATTTGCATTAGCCTTCGTGTGAGGGTCGATAGCGTGAGGTTTTATTGAGCTGGGGGATTCTCAAATGTGGAGATCCTTTCGGTGATACAGGTAGCTGGAGCACCATTTTTGTGACCTCGCCATAGGCTATGTACTAGTGAGTCTTGTTTGATGCTTGGGTTCTATTGTTGACAGTTTATGCATACATATACAGTCTATATTTTGGGTTCCTACTACTCTACTTCTGAGGAAACTCTGTCAAAAATTTTCCAAGTTATGATGGCTGGTTTTTTTGTCTTTTGAGCCATTTATGTTGTTATGCTGCTGAAATTCTGGCAAAATCAGAGGATAAGACAGGTGTGCTTTCTTGGGAGCTGCATGGTTGACTTTAATGGTGGATGATCAAAATGGCCCTCAATTCACTCCTTTTCATTTAACTCAAAGAATCTAGATAAATGTTCATGTGTCTAGGAAAATTTTTTTCCGGCAGCGCATAGTCTTTATGTTCGGGCCAAGAAGATTACGAGAGATCCTGGAATGTCCTTTGCCTGTTGTAATTCCGATGATTAACTATGAAAACTCATTTAATGTGCATGCGTTTGTCCTTATCTAAAGTTGAGCTCCATTGAAGTTTCTGGGAATTGAGTCAGTCAAAACTTTTGGGTTCTTGCACGTGTGTTCGAATGCACGTGTGTTCAAAGGGGTTCTCAAAGCATTAAACTTGGGTAGCCATGGCTTTCTCTTATCCAGAGTTTCATGGAAGAAGTGAGGAAGATGTGGAAGACTTTTTAGAAAAGATGGAGGTTGCCTGCATTAGCAACCAAATTCATGACCCAACGCAGATGTTACACCTTCTCCAAATTTGTTTGAAGAGTGATGCACGAGTTTGGTCCAAAGAATTTGAAGAGGAGTTGCATGTGGCTAATCCACCCGTAAGGTTGAGTTGGGACAATCTACGGCATGGGTTGGAAGTGGAGTTTGTGAAGATAGAAGATCCTGACAACGTGTGGCAAGAAGTACAAGCTTTAGTGCAAAAGGAAGGTGAGCCAGTAGATGCGTACATACGTAAGTTTTCATTGGCATGGGAGCGGATGTGCAAGGCCTTAGCACCACAGGTACCTCCACCTGACATGATGAATAAGTACAAGTTCTTGGCTGGTCTTTGGGAGAATATACATTGGAGAGTGGAGCTAAAGAAGCGTAGGACATATGAAGATGCACTAGAGGTAGCAAGGAACAAAGAGTGGAAGCTGAGGAAAATGAGCCAGTTAGGGGTGGAGTCTTTGCCCATGAGGTCTGAATTTCAGCCTATGGATTATTCGCAAGGTCGCATGCTAGGGGTTCATCATGAACCAGTGGTTGTTGTTACTCCTCAGGTTATGCCAACAGTTGTCACTACAGTAGTGCAAGATGATGGGCTAAGGCAAGTGGTAGATTTAATGAAGAATCTCAGCCTAAACATGCTAGGTCAAGTGGAAAATAACCGAGGTCGAGGGAGGTTTGCAAATCAGCCAGGAGGTGAAGAAAGACCTAGGAATGGTGCTGGACAAAGTAATGGTAGGTTCTAGAGGCAGATGCCCACATGTTATAATTGTCGAGAGTTGGGTCACATCAGCCCGCAATGTGATAAGCCACCAAGGATGGGGGGAGACATGTATCCATTGCCAAGACAGGTGCTAACTAGGTCAAATGATTATGGCATTGAAATTAAGGGAGATGAAGGAACCAGTGGATTAACCCAGGAGGAAAAGGAAAAGACAAAAGTGATAAGTGTAGTCACCTTGGAGAAGGCATCAAAGCTAGAGGATACATTAGTGATGCCTATTGGGAAGAGGACCACAGAGGAAAAGGAAGGAAGAAGTGCCCCACGTCCTAGTAAGAAGAAGGGAAAGAGCCATGAAGGCGAGGATGTCAAGGCCAAGAGGAAAAGGAGAGCTCGTCGCAAGTTTCATGTTTCAGATTTTCCACTAGGGGATGGGCAATTAAGCTATGACTTGAAGGAGGATCTGATGAGCAGGAAAGGAGATGTTACTTTTGGGCAGCTTATAGAGATGGTGCCTAAGCTAAAGCGACAGTGGAAGAGGATGGTTAACCCAATGGAGAAAGACCCAGAGAGAGGTTTAGTAAAAGTGTTGGCAATGGACGAGCTACGAGACATTTGCCCAATAGTAGATGTGTGGCACAAACTAAAAAATATGGGACAAGGTTATGGATGGCGGAGCCCAAATATGTGTCATAACATACTCATGCATTGAGAAGATAGGTCTTACAGTGACTGGGGTGTCAGCCTTTCAGATCAAATTGGCAAACCATCAAAATTTAAAATGTTTGGCTGTTGTAAAGAGCTTAGAAGTGGAGGCATATGATGCGAAGGCAGTGGTTGATTTTCATGTGATGCCAGCGGGGCTGGGAGCATATTCTATTATACTGGACAGACCATGGTTATGTGTAGTGGGAGCTGTTCAAGATTGGAAACGTGGTACGATTAGCCTCTATGGAAAGACAGGTGCCAAGAAGCTTTATAATATGGACACAAGGAAACGATTGGAGGAGCTTTATGAAGACGAAGATGAGTCTAGTGATGAAGACTATTCCACAGTGTCTGACGAGGATAGTGATAGTACTACTAGCAGTGATGAGGATGCTAATGTTGCATTTCTTTTGATGGACAAAGGAATCCAGAAGTTTGGTGTAGTCGCAGTTGAAGATGAAAGTGAAGGGCCTTATGAAGTGATTGAAGGGTTGATGTAAACCAAGGTTGAGTTGTCAAAGAAGCAGGAATTGATGACACGAATGATCAATGGTGGAGACCTCTCAGCTATGGAGAAGGAGATATATTTGCACATGCTAGCTAGTTTTCCTAATTTGTTCATTACTTCATATGAAGAGATTAGAGGGTTCAAGGGCGAAGAGATGCATATAGAGCTGAAAGAAGGTGCTAAGACAGTGCAGCAAAGGCTAAGAAGAATGGGTCAAGAGCAAATGGAAGCCTTGCGAGAAGAGGTGGACAAGTTATTGAAGGCAGGGTTCATAGTCCTTGTGGAGACCACAGAATGGGTGATTCTAGTAGTAGTCAGTCCAAAGAAGGATGGGAAGTGGAGGATTTGTGTAGATTTTAAACCCTTAAATTCAGCCACTAAGAAGAACCCATATCCTCTTCCATTCATTGATCATCTTGGATTCAGTGGTGGCAGGTTATGAGAGGTACAGTGTGTGTGATGGTTTTTCAGGCTATTTTCAATTGAAGATTGCTCTTAAAGACCGCACAAAGACAACTTTTATTACGCCATGGGGCTGCTATTGCTATACACTATTGCCATTTGGGTTGACAAATGGACCAACTTTCTATCAAGAGAGAGAAAATTGGGTATTGAAACCATTCATTGGTAGTTGTGTTAAAGCTTTTATGGGGACAACTTTTGTGTCTATAGCAGTAGGGCTGAGCACCATGAGAAGCTGCAGATGGTATTGGCTCAATATGATGAATGTGGAGGACAACTAAATCCCAAGAAATGTCATCTAGCAAAGCCAAGGGTGAAGTTATTGGGCCATATGGTGTCAGAAAATGGCATTGAGGCTCATCCAGATAAGGTTAAGTCTATTATTCTTCTTCCACCACCTACGAGTACAAAGCAATTGGCAACCTTTGTACACAAAGTGAAGTACATGGCACGGTTTATTCCATTGTCTTCGCAGCTTCTTTATCCATTACAACAAGTGGCAAATCATGATCCATTGCAATGGGATGACAAGTGTGAAGAAGTGTTTCAAGTGGTGAAAGAGGTGTTAGGGGGGTTGTCAGCCATGCTGGCTCCTGATTGGGAGAAAGTGTTTTATGTAAATCCATCAGTAGGGGATGATGCCATTGGAGCCATGCTATTGCAAAAGGGGAAGGGCAGCCATTATATGAGGCCAGTGTATTGTGCAAGTAGAGTGAAGTTGGTAGCGGAGAGAAAGTTCTCGGAAGTAGAGCTAGTGATGTGGCCAGTGTAATATTTGCTTGTCGTCTCGACGATTTCGTCATTACTTGCTACCACCACCTTTTGTTTTTTTGACGAGTTATGCCTTTTTGCCACAGTTAATTAATGGCACTAACATGTCAAATGTGGTGAAGAAATGGGTGATTGAGCTGCAAGAGTTTGAGTTCTCTTTTCTAGTGGAAAACAATACAAGGGCTACCCTAGCCGTTTTGTTGACTTATAAGGAGAATCCCCTTCTTGTTAAGGAAGAGGTGGTGAGAAAGGTAGTTGAAGAAGTGCCACACATTAGCAATGCACATGTGTTGTTCTTTGATGGCTCAAACAGAAAGAGCCATGATGCGGCTTCAGGGGGTATAGCACTTTATGATCCAGAGAGGAAGCTAGTATGCAAGAGAGGGTTCAAATTGGATGCTCATAGTAACAATGAGGCTGAATATGCTACTTTGGAAGCCGGATTACACATTTTTTTGAAGCATGGGGTTAGAAGGTTGAGCATAAAAGGTGATGCCTTGTTAGTTGTGAAGCAAGTGTTGGGTGTGTGGAATAGCAAGAACACCTCATTGAAGGAAATGTGTTTCAGAATTAAAGGCCTGTTAAAAAATTTTGAAGCATGGATCATCAGACACATAGAACGCGCTCTAAATGGAGAGGCACATGAAGCAGCTCAAAGCATGATCGGGGAGCTATTTGTGTTGAGGACCACTTTACCTCTTTATCATGGCCAGGAAATTTTGGCTCAAGAAGAGGAGTTTTTGCTAACAGGAATCATTCCAAAGGAGATTCAGAAGTCTAAGAAGTATGGTTTTGTGCGTAGAGCATACAGGTACAAATTGATTGGTGATGTCTTATACATGAAATGGGTTGATCTCGTGTTGAGACGTGTACCTTGGTGGGAGGAGCTTTATAGAGTGTTGGAAGAGAATCATGAAGGCGCATGTGGTGGACATTTTGTTCTAAAGATCACCTTGCATAAGATCTTGCAAGAGGGGTATGTCTGGCCTAGTTTGCACAAGGATGTTCACCATTGGTGTAGGTCTTGCAATAGGTGTCAAGCATTTGGGAAGAGAGTGTTGAAGCCAGAGCTACGAAAAACCATTATGGCGTTTGATGTGTTTGAAAAGTGGGGGATTGATGCAATAGGCCCATTACCTATCACAAGCAGGGGCAAAAGCTATATTTTGACTGCAGTGAACTATCTCTCTAGATGGGCAGAGGCTATAGCAGTAAAACAGATCACTGTAAAGGATGTGGCAAAATTTGTGTATAATGAAGTATGTTGCAAGTTTGGGGTGCCATTGGAGCTACTTTCAGATGAGGAGCCTGGCTTTAGAGCTAAACTGCTAGATTTTTTATACGCAAAGATGAAGATTAGGCACCAACATACCACTCCTTATTATCCGCAGTGTAATGGCTTAAATGAAAGGTTCAATGGTGAGTTGGTACAAATTCTTTCAAAAGTGACAGAGCACCAAGGAAAGAATTGGGATTTGGAATTTCCTAGTGCATTATGGGCTTACCGTACTTCGGTGAAGACAGGTACAGGGTTTACTCCATTTCATTTGGTATATGTAAAGGAAGCATAGATTGCATCACACGTTTTTGATAGTATAGCGTTTCTCTACAGTTTTCTAGAGTATTGTCACCATTTGCGTTCTTATTGGGAAGTCAAAGAGCGTATCTCTTAACTGAGGGATAGCCAGGGAGCCTCCGTCTCGTTGAGGTGGTCCACCATGAGGTTGAGGTATGGTTATATTATTTTGTTGTGTGTTTAGATTAGGTTTTATGGTTTGTGTGTTTTATTGTGACCTATGGCTGTGAGGAACTCGAAAGAAAAAAAAAACACAAAAGGTAAGCAGGAGGCTGTTTGCTTGCCAGAAAGAAAAAACAACCATTCAACCATCCAAAGTAGGACTTTGGGTAGTGTAGGACATCTGATGTTGATCTAGAGCAATTTTTGACATGAAAATGTGCTTGAAAACACAAAACGCGGAATTGTGCTGATTATGGTAAAAGTGCTCTAAAATGGTCGTTTGAAAGCTGATTTGAGTGCTTGTTTTTGCATTGCAGACCTTAAAGTAGGGGGAAAACACAGATTTGGTCCAATCCAAAAAAAAAAACTCTAAAAAAATCCAAAAAACAAAAATCTGAAACCAAATCTGTAATTTTTTTAAAAAAAAGTTTGACCTCAAGACCTTATTTTGCATATGCTCTAGAGATTGTATGTGAAATTTCAAAGCATTTGCATCAGTGCTTGTGCATCTAAGTGGGAATTTTCTTTTTCTAAGTGTAAGGAAGTGAACTGTGAAATGCTTGAATCCAAAGGAAAAAAAGTCCAAATTGAATGAAACTTTGGGGATAGGCTTCTAAGGGCATTGGGAACCAAACTGTCCAAAAATAGAGAAAAAAATCACTTCCCAGTGGCTCTCTACTCAGTCTATCGCGATAGACTGGTGTATTGGAGATAGACTCACAATCAGGAAAAATCCCTCATACCACAGGTAAAACACATCAATACAAGGCTGGTCCCAAAACATGAGTGTACTTGGACACCTACTTGACCACCAAACCTCAAGTCTAGTGTTTTGAGTCAGACTTCAGTGACAAATTGGGTAAAGGGACTTGACCAAATTACTAAACCTTGTGAAACTTGGTATACATGATCTACAGAGGGTAGGGAACACATCTGTGAAGAGAAAATTTGAAAAAAGTGTCATTTTAGCATAATTGGTGAGTCTATCGCGATAGACTAAGAACCCACTGATAGAAACTGATTTTTTCAAAAACCTGTGTGGCATAGCGCTATCAAGGACACATAAAAATTTTGAAGTCATTTGGACATCAGAAAGTGGGTCTAAGACCATTTGAGAGGATTCAACTTGTAGAAAACACCAGATCTGGTCTAACCGACAAAGTAAAAGTCCAAACCACTTGAAAATTGGTAGGAAGACTAAGGAGAGGTGTTGGAACACAGTGATATAGTCAAAGTTCAAGTTTGACCTATAAAAGGGATACTTGCTGAGTCTATCGCGATAGACTCAAAGTAGGGCCAAAGAAATTGAAATTTTCAAAACCCTTTGGAGCATAGCTTGTTTAGCCTCTCAGGAGGTTACACACAAAATTTGGTGGATTTTGGACATTGGGAAGTCATTCTTAGTCTATTTTGCAGTGATCAGATAGACTCAGAATTCTAGAGTTGGAGTTAGAGACCCAAGAAAAAGTCCAAAACAAGTGGAAATTGGTGAGCAAGGTGTAGAGAGCATAGGGAACACAGTGGTAAAGAGAAATCTGGAAAATTTTCAAAACTGAAGAATCTGTTGAGTCTATCGAAATAGACTGGGGTTTTTTCACAGAAATTGAAATTTGAGTAAATTTGGAGTATTGTAAGTGCATCTAAGAGGATTACTTCATAAGATCAGAAAAGAGACTGTTGTTTGATGCAAGTTACAAAGGAAAAGTATTCCAAATTGGTTGAAACTTGGTGAGTAGTATCTCAAGAGAAGGGGGAACTCAAATCTGTAAAAAAAGTTGAACAACAGTATCCCAGTAACACTCTGGTGAGTCTATCGCGATAGACTAAAAAATTCACTGTAGAAAAATCAGAATTCAAATTTGGCTTCATATTTGGGTTCAGAAGGCCCATTATACCCTGTACACAAAGTTTGAGTGCATTTGGACATCTGCAAGGGGTACTTGGTGAGCCTATCGCGATAGACAAGTCAATTTTTTTTTTTGAAACCAAGTATACCACTGGGTTTATCATTGCCTAAGGATTGCACACACCAATTTTGGGCTCAAACTGACCACTTGAAAAAACATCAGATAGAGCAATTTTCCAAATTACATCTCACTGTTTTGGTCATAACTTTCACATATGGACTCCGATTCCAAAAGTTATTCTATCAAAACGTAGCTTGAGAGAAGCACTACTGATCTTAGAGTAAAATGACCAAAATGGTTGCCAAAGGCATGCATTTTGGTCAGTTTTGAAAAAACGTTGTTTAAGGCCTCAAAATGCATCCGGTGTCAGGGGTGTCTAAAACCGACAATTTGAGAGAATAGTGAGAACGCTCATGGTTTTGAACATAGTTTTGGATTTTCCCTGACCAAAACACTTGAACACACTGAGAGAGGTATAACTACTGCAAGCTAGATCTGTTAAGCCTAGAATTCATGTCTACATCAGACTCAGACTCAGACTCAGCTTATACAAGCACATGGATTGCAGGGATAGATGAGCACCCGCCCAGAATAGATCTTCCAAATGTACAATACATAAAGACGAATTTTGTGGAGAGAGTTTGGACATATAACCATGAAAGTGAAGGACTATAAAGTTATATTAATGGAAATCAATTCAATCTTTACAACTGCTTAGAGCCTTACCCAGATGAGCTGACAGAATAAAAGCTCTTATATGTCTATACATACGAGGTCGATTGACAATGGACATCTTTATTTGTTGACAAGTATGGACGAGAATATAGAGCTACAGAAAGCACAAATCCGTGAACCAAATTAGAGATGAGTGGATATTTGGTCAATGAAGGACCTCAGATACATCCACCAAACACAGGAACCTCTAAGAGAATTCCAAAGAGGGAACCACCACTTGGATTTCCTCCTTGAGCGATAATGAGACATGAAACGATACCAGAGAGGAGTATGGTTCCATACATTGCACCCCAAAGTATAAGACCATCTCAGCTAAAGAAAATGGGTAAATAGAAAGTACAATGGAATAGGAGACCCATACGCCCATGTCTCGGCTTTCAAGCAAGTCCTACGAGCAGAACGAGTAGAGGACTTCCACACGCAGTATGAGGGTTTTGGACTTACATTGGAGGACAATGCACAAGCATGGTTTGAACTATTGAACCAGAGAGAGTTCACAACCATTGAGAAAATGTTGGATGAATTTGTTCAAGAATTCACCAAGAGGGGCATAAAACATAACACCCTTCCTAAGATTCAGGAATTTAAACAAGGCGAAACAGAAACATTGCGACATGCAATACTGCGTTTCAAGAAATATGTTACTAGATGTCCTACCGAAGAGTTACCCACACGAGAACATCAGATCCTATGCTTCATCAGAGGGCTTAGGAATGAGAATCTCCAAAAGGACCTATATGTAAAGGATACCAAACCTTGGAAGAGGTGACCAAAGCGGTTGTTGACCTAGTTGACAATTGCAAATTTTATGAAGAGGGTCAGAAGAAGATGAATGATGCGAGTGAGAAAAAGAAAACCGCTAATCTTGAGGATCAAAGAGGGAATCTAGAACAAAACCAAGTAAATGTTGAGGAGAAAATCATAGAGAATGTGATGCAACGCATCAACCACTCTGACAGAGTACCAGCCTATAGAATTCCTCAACGACGCAGGTGCATGACATGTGGAGGGGACCATCCGACGTAACATTGTCCTGACTATAGACCTAAGACTCCACTAGGGTTTGAGCATGTTATGTCTCAACCGCCTAGATATCATCCTGTAGCGGAACAAGTGTTCTTAAGTGAAAGACCCATAGCTGCTAGAAATGAAAATGTGAGTCATGAGCTTCAAATAGAAAGAAATGTGGTAGATCAGAGGTCACTTCAAGGTCAATATCAAGTATTTCCACAACAACCAAGACGTCCATGTGACAGATGTGGTAGTAGTGATCACTTGATTAAGGATTGTCCACACCATGATATCATGATAAATGTATATTGTAATGAGTGTGCAGTCACACATATAATTTTGGATTGTCCTAAGAATCCAAGAAAGAAAGGTAAAATGCAACCACATGTTACCTTTCCTTCTACCAGCAAATCAGAGAAAGAACGATCCGCAACAAAAGGAGAGACCACAACAACACCAAAGCAAGAAACCATTGTAAAAGAGCAGGTGCTTAAACAACAAGAAGATGAAAGTAAGCAAGTTGCTTCAGTAAACGTTTTCACAAGAGTACAAGAAAAAATGCAAGAGCAGAAGCCTACAGATGGAGAGACTAGTAAGAGTTCCAAAATCCGTAGAAACTCTAGACGAGCAAGAAGGACTAGAATGAAAGCGAGACTAGAAAGGAAGAAAGGAGAAGAAAAGGTTGTTATAGCTGAGTTGGAAACAACTCAAGAGCAATAGACACAGCAAAGGGAAGTTGAAACCCTTAAACCAGCTGAAGCACCCAAGAGTGCTAGTTCAGGAGGATCTGTCCTAGTTGACAAAGTGAATGAGCCTTTAGACACGATTTTACAGGCTTATGAGGCTAGATTGGCAAATAGACAGACCTTAGAACAAATATGGATGACCCATCCTTATCCCGAACTAGAGAAGCAGAGGCTAGAAATGTGTAAGCATCTCATTAAAACTGCTCAAGCATTGCTAGAACCACCTCCACCAGAATTGAAGGATAGGATAGTCACCCCAATGCACAAAGATGAGAGCATTAAAGTAGACAAATTTCCTAGAGAAGAGGTAGATCATAGGGAAGAACCACTGCCAAGGTCGCAAGACTCGAGGGTAGTCCAAAATAAAACAGATGAATCAATGAGGGATTTCCCACCCTACGTTCCTATAGTTGAGGAGCAGTGGCCAGAGGAGTTATGGAAGGCTGTCCGAGATGCCCAAAAAAGAGAAGAGGATGCTGGACCAGCACCATTTCCTGAAATCACATTAGATAGACCACAAATGAGTGTTGATGCAAGGTCATATTATGGTGACGTAGGATCGATAGCCTCTGAAGATAGTAGACCTGCATCGTTAAGAACTTTGCCACAGTACATGGGAGATTTTGAGGCAAAGTCTGAGATTGTGAGAGTTCCATCACAGAGGCTAGGAGGGACAAATGAATTGGACACAAAAATTTAGATTGACTTGCTATCCACGCCAGTGAAGTGCACAATTACGTTGGCAGAACTTTTGAAAATCAGGCCAAGTATGTGGACGGATATAGGAAAATGCTTGGAAAAAATTGGGATCAAAAGCCCATTAAGGTTTTTGGAAAAAGAGCTAGATGAGATCAAGAAGCCTAGATCAAATGTAAGACTGGTACCTCTGAACAAAGTAGGAGAGTACTGTGAAGGAGAAGATGGTAATGCCACTTTGCCTGTCGAGTACAATGGGATTGAAACGAAAGCTATACTTGACAGCGGAGCACGAATTGCCATAGCAACAAAACGAATATGGGAAAAATGGAGTAGGCCTGCCTTTAGAACAACCAGAAGAAAATTACAGTTAGCTGATGGGCATGTGGAAAGACCCATGGGATTTCTAGAAGCGATAGTGGTGTCTTCTTGTGGTATAGAGTATGCGCATACTTTTGCCATAGTTGAGTTTGGCAAGAAAAATAACTATGAAATCATCCTTGGAAGACCATTCATGAGACAACTCAAGATGGTACAAGATTGGGGTTATGATTATCTATACTTGAGACATGCTGAAACCACAACACGTGTAAATATGAGAAATCATAGTTACCAACATGTAACTAGAACGCCCGTGGAAGATTTTGATTCTGCATTACAAAGTGGATCAACAGACCATCCGTGGATGGGCAAAAAGAAAGAAATCTGGATGTGCGGAGCATCGGAGTGTAGTGACTTTGGGAGAAATGAGAATTCCTTAGAGAGGGTCTTAGAAGATGGTGCTTACATAAGAGAACCTTTTCCGGAAGAGGCGTTAGAACCGCTAGAGTGGACTCAGATTTTGTCTACTTTGGATGTCTGTTTTAATGAGACCACACCAACAAAATTTTGCGATGAGAATGGGTATGACGTAGTCCCCTACTACATGCTAAGGGTTATGTGTGAGATGGATGAAGAATCTGAGTATGAGTTTGAAACAGGGTTATCAGCTATGGGGATAGCACAAAACCAAATACCTAGCCCGAATACTGATCATATAGAAATAGGTGCTCTTTGCGATCAGTGTGCGATAACACACTTGATTACAAACTGTCCAACTCGAATGCATAGTACAAAGGAGGAGCCGCAAGTCAACGAAGCAAAGTTGCAGGAAGAAGGGCTAAGATCCAAAGAATATGCTTCAGGTTCAACGCCTACAAACGAGCAATATGAAGACTTGGAATCAATCAAAGAAGAGGTACAGCAAGTGACAGGAAGTTCAGACACTATTGATGACATTTCAACAGCTGAAGTCGAGGAAGAAGAGTCTATGACTCTACAGGAACCAAATGCTGACATTAGGAAAAAAATGGACTCTCCACGGGCCTTGTAAGAATCCCTAATTTAAAGGAAGCCTGCCAAGATTAAGGGGGACAAAGGCTTTGAATGGGGCTATTTTGGTAGGGTCTCCTCCACCTTTTACCCCTAAAAAGGTAGGGGGAAGGGGGGGGAGTAACCATTTAAAAAGTAGGGAAGGGGGGGGTAAACCATTTGAAAAGTAGGGGGTCTTCTCTCTCTAACTTTTTGGCCAACTTGTAAGTGGCCTCTTAACTCTCCCATGCCACCTAAGCAAATCTGTGGGTCAAAGAGGTTAAAAAAATGACTTTTTTTAAAAACTTTCAAAAAAACTCTATTCCCCCCTAAAAAGTACCCCCAACATATACACATAATAAAAAAAAGATTTTTAAGTTAAATTACTCAAAATTCAACATTTTTTGACTCCCTCCAAACTTTTAGGAAATTCCCCCCAAAATTGAAAACTTTCCCTCCTAATCTAAGCTCCTCTCCTACACCCATCCCCCTTGCACCTGCACCTGTTGCTGCACCTACACACCCATCTCTCCATCCTTCAAGCTCCATCTCTCCATCCTACAAGCTCTATCTCTCCATCCTTCAAGCTCCATCTCTCCATCCTACAATGCCTCTTGACGACGTGACCAATGTTCCAGCAAGCTCTTCACGCGGTAGGTCTCCAAGGCTTTTCCTACGCCTACCTCAAGAGTATGTTCCGACAAAGAAAACATGCTTGGGTACATTACCTTCAGCCAACGAATGCCGCACTGAAGGGAAAAAGAATGTGGATCTCTGGACAGACGGATGCCTGTATCCAAAGGATCCTTCTCTCAATGTTCATTCGTCTTTTACAAACATTCCATCACTGTTGCAATACGTTGGAAATGGAGAGCAAGGTTTGTTGGGATACTGCAAGAGACTCAACAAACACGAGATTGCGCGGTCCGAGATCTACTTGCGTCATTGGCAGTTGCTCAATGGGAGTTTCCACAATCTTCAAGATCAGATGCAAACAGCTACTAGTGTGCTTGAGGAGGCAAAGAGCACCATCACAACCAAGGAAAAATGTAATTAAAAAGCTTGAGGATACTCTTTCACACATGAAGAGTACTGCCATGGGAGGTAGGGTGAGGAAACGAGAGTTGTCCGAAATTCAGACTCTTGCACCACGTGGAGGTGCAAGAAAACAAAGGGTGGCAGCTATGAGGTAACATGTTCTGTCCCTCATGTTGTTTAAGTCTAATACGGCTCATCATTGTTGTTTTGGGCAATAGGAACTTCGTCCAAGAAACATGCGGCGGCGAGAATGCGGAAGCTAGGGCTACTTTACTTCGTTCTTGTTTCACCAAAGAGGATTTTATTGGGATGCTTGATGCTCCAAAGGCAAAACACTTGAAAGACGCAATCACTAAGAGAGTTCTTAGTGATTTTTCTAATATTGTCACTGATCTAGATGTTCAGGATATTTGTGATGCTGTTGGGGTTAGTACCAAGGGCTATCAAGCAATACATCAAGTGTTAAAAGATGCATTAAGAAGTTGAGGAGTCACGGAAAACCTATTCCCACCTCCTCACAGAGTGCAGATTGCCAAGAAGGTGTCAAATGAAGATGTTGTTTACCGATTAGGGGACTACTTGTATATTGAAGACACGATGCCTCTTCAGCCACTCCGTAGCAAATCACAAGGAAGGAAGGGCCGCGAGAAGGGAAGCGGTGCTGTTTCTAACAGTGTGTTGCGGACCAAAGGGTTTGTTTACACCAAATTCAACAATATCTTTGTGGACTTGATACGATTGCAGCAGTCGATGGCTGTTTTCTACCATTTGAGTGATGCAGGTTAGTTTAGAGTTGCCTACATGCTCTATTATTTGTCATAACAAGCATTCTAAGGCTTTATGTTGTTGGCAGTTCTTGAAGGCAAGCTTGTGTTTGTGCTGAAGTTGGATGAGTGTGTAATTGTTAAAGGGAGAAAGTTGGAGAGAATGAGCATCACGCTTATGAATGAAGCCCTAGCTTATGCCAAGCAATCTTGCAGTTCGAGTGAAGCGACAAAGCCCTCTTTTAGTGTGCAATCACAGAAGGATATATGGTGTCTTGGTGCAATTGAAGTTCCGAAAGAGACACATGAAGTCCTTGCATGGATTTTCAGTAGAATCCCATGGGTCACAGAGGTCATTAAAGCTCAAATAAACGGTGAGAAGCTCATGGTTCCAGGACGTGGGGAGTTTGATGTTGAATGGCATTTAGGTGGTGATATAAATACCATAAAGTGCATGCTTGGATGCAAACAAGGTGCAAATTCTTTACTTCCCTGTCCATTCTGTACGAAAGGGCACAAGATAAGTCGAGCAACTCAAGTGGAAGCTCACGACGAAGATAATGATGACCATATAAATAGGGAGTGGCAAACTTCGGTTCTTTCATGTGATATGTTGCAGGTGCCCAATAGGGATACCAAAGATCCTGGGTGGAACCCCATAATTCCTTTCTCCCTCAACAATGTTCACTTTTGTACATAGCATGCATGCGTTTATGCGAATATTTGATAGGATCCTAAAGCATCATATTGATTATGCTTTCACAATGAAGCCCCTTCAACGGTCAAAAGACTCCTTGCAAGGGGTGGAGACGCTCCTTATTGAGATTGGATGTCACCGATCAAGGGTGAACATTGTAGCAGAGACTTGTAGGGAGAAGACATATGAGGTGGCACAGAAGGTTTCCATGAATGGAGCCAAAGCACGTCGATTTTTCAAGAAGATGTCAAAGTCTCCAATGTAGGTATCCAAGGCAAGTGTCGATCTAGCAAGTGAGAAGCGGTGGGAGTTGTGGAAAGATTTGTGTTCATGCACGACGGACAAAGATCCCAATGTGGAGGACTCTAACCAACGCAAGCTAGTATGGTCATCCTTTCAAAAGGTTGTGCAATTGATGAATCTTTCAAGCACCACCGTTGAGCAGCGAGAGGCGTTCAAGAAGGTGCTTTATGAATTCACAAAGGCCGCTAAGGACGGATGGTCTGAAAGCAAGATTACACACTACATGGTTTGTTTTAACGGACTTAATACATATGCAATGTTTGAAAATGCAACTTTTCTATTTGCTTATCTCCTTTTTGGTTGTTTTAGCACATTCTCTATGCGCATGGTGCATACTTCATGGACCGCTATGGTTCGCTTGATATATGGAGTACACAAGGCATGGAGAAGTCCCACTATCAAGCAAAAGGAGTCTACTTCAAGAATACTCGGCATGATGGTGGTAGTTCACACTCCAACTACCTCCAAGAGATGTTTAACTGGTTTTTTAGGCACACCTTTGGGAGAAATTGTACTATTGAGAAAGCAAGAGAATAGATGTTAGCAAAGCAGTTACGCAACGCTTCCCATACTGCAGCATCCGAGAAGTAAAAACGCTCGCGAGCGTCCCTTGGCCATGAAGCTTGGCGTGCAACTAAATATCGAAAAGGCAGCGTTTGGGCGTCGCGTCAGCCGTCCTCATGATCCAGGTTTAGTTGTTAAATTCAATTGCTTTATTTGGGTTTCACTCAATTGGCCGCATAGTGTGAAAGGGCCCAAATCTCAAAAAATCCTATTTAAAGGTTGAAGGGGCTCATTTTGTCATTTTCCCTACTAGGTGCTACCATGGCAAGAACAAAACAAATGGCTAGGATTTCATATCCAAAGGGGCCGGATGGCCTGGAGACTCAAAGGTACAGCAACAGAAGCTGGAACTTCACAAGCTCAAGGTGAATTCCACACACAAGAAGCTGGAGCTTCAAATCAGCATGGCTAGTCCTCTACAGTAGCAAAAGAGAGACGGAATCATTGCCTTGTTGTCTATTCATCGGACTCCAATGATTCTGATGGCAACAGGGAGGATGAGAGCGACTAGGGCAAAGAAACAAACAGCCAAAAGCAACCATCAGAAGGCTCTGAAGAGACGCAAACGGATGAAGATGCCCCATGGGTTGGCGTCCAAATACAAACTTATCAGGCTCACATGTCTATTGGGGGTAAGACACTTCCTAAAGGGAGTGGACCTACACCTGTTAGGAAATAAGACGTAGCTAAATAGATAATTGAGTAGATTACTTAATAAAGAGAGACAGATTTATATACACGAGATTATAGAGTAGAGAGAGAGAGAGAGAGAGAGAGTACACACGATATACGTGGTTCACCCAATGTGGGCTACATCCACGGGAAAGCAGCCACTCAATGGCTTTAGTACTTCAAAACAAGAAGTAGTTTACAAAGGGATTATACCCTTAATGGAGCTCCCGCCTTGCTTCACTCTCACCACCTCACACTCACCTTGTTGCATCAACTTCACACTATGAAATGTGTGTAGAAATGGCCTCCTTTTATAGGCCGAAAGGGCTGCCCTCTCTTATGAGAGACAGCCATGTGTAGCTGCCCTTGTGCGAATAAGTCCAAATCGGACCCTCCAATCCGCCCATGTGTGGCCGCCCTTGAGAAGACAAGTTCGCTTTTGAATTCGGCCACCGACCACCGGCCATTGACTTCCGACCACCGGCCACCGACCATTGACTTTCGACCACCGGCCACTGGCCAACCGACCGGTTGTTTTCCGACCACTTTTCGGCCGCCGTCCGGCCATAATATTCTGGCGAAAAAGAATATTCCGGCAAAAAAGTTGCCCCTGATTCTTGTCCATGAAAATTTTGGTTTCCGGTGAGTGATTTTCCTTCACGCATGATGGCTTCTCCTCATAATGGGGGCCTTACAAATGTGCGCTTTTACCACAGAAAATTACAAGGGTAAATCAGGCTCCATACTTAACAATCTCCCAATTGGAGACTGATCTCCAAACCAAACCTGTGACTACTTTCCATTCTGGCTTCTTATCCTTGAATGCCGATTGAAGATGAGCAAAAGCTCAACTTCTCCTTGTTGACCACCTTTGTAAACATGTCTGCAGAATTTTCACTTGTATGCACCTTTCCTAGCTTTAGTTGTCCCTCTTCCAAAAGAGTGCGTATGAAGTGATATCTCACCTCAATGTGCTTTGTCCTTGAATGAAAGGCTGAGTTCTTTGCAAGATGGATAGCGCTTTGGCTATCACTGTATAAGACACAATTGTCTTGTTTGAATCCAAGCTCTTCTAAGAATCTTTGAAGCCACAGAATTTCTTTGCTTGCCTCCGTCATTGCTACATACTCTGCTTCCGTGGTAGAAAGTGAAACCACTTTCTGCAGCTTTGAAGCCCAGCTTACTGCTGTGCCTCCAACCGTGAACACATAGCCAGTAGTGCTCCTTCGAGTATCTTTGTCACCTGCCATATCTGCATCAGCATACCCTTCTAGAAAAATATCAGTTCCTCCAAAATACAAAGCACTTGTTGTTGTCCCTTTTAGATACCTAAGTATCCACTTTACAGCTTGCCAATGCTCTTTACCTGGGTTGTCCATGAACCTACTCACAACTCCCATTGCATGTGCAATGTATGGCCTTGTCCAGACCATAGCATACATTAGAGAACCTACCGCTACAGCATATGGAACTTTAGACATATAGGCTATCTTCTCTTGTGTCTTTGGACACATATCCTTCGTTAGTTTAAAATGACCAGCCAAAGGTGTAGAAACTAGTTTTGCATTTTGCATTGCAAACCTTTCTAGTACCTTCTTGATGTAATCTTCTTGAGATAGCTTTATTGTCTTCTTCATCCTGTCCCTTGATATTTTCATACCAAGTATCCTCTTTGCAGCACCTAAATCTTTCATTGAAAAAGATTTGGACAGATCCTCTTTTAGGTCTTTGATGTCCTGCATGTTAGCACTTACAATCAACATGTCATCAACATACAACATTAGGATGATGAATTTCCCATCTCCCAAATTCTCCGTGTAGACGCAGTGATCCGAATTGCATCTTGTGAATCCATGATCCAACATCCATCGATCAAAGTTCAAGTACCATTGTCTTGATACTTGCTTTAAACCATACAAGCTCTTCTTTAATCTGCAAACCATTTTCTCCTTACCTTTTACTTCATACCCCTTTGGTTGAAGCAGGTAGATTTCCTCCTTTAAGTCACCGTGAGGGAATGCCGTATTTACATCCATTTGCTCGATATTTAGATCATGAGCAGCCACAAGGCTTAAGACAAGCCTAATTGAGTTCATTTTTACAACAGGAGAAAATATTTCATTGAAGTCAATACCTTTCTTTGAGAAAAACCTTTTACCACAAGCCTAGACTTGTACCTTTTCTTCCCACCTTCTTCTTCCTTTAGCTTGTACACCCATTTGTTTTGAAGTGCCCGCTTACCTTTAGGCAACTCAACCAACTCCCATGTTTGGTTGCGATGTAGTGAGTCCATCTCCACTTGCATGCTCTTCGTCCATTCTTCTTTGGATTCATGTTGCATAGCTTCTTCGTATGATTCCGGCTCTCCAGAATCTGAGATCAAGAGATGGTTGAAGGAAGGAACAAACCTTTCTGGAGGTCTACTTGCTCTTGTAGATCTTCGGGGAATAGGTTGAGGCTCCTCATTTGGTTGACGTTGCTGCACATTGTCACTGTTCGCAGTCCTTGAGTCTTCACCGTCCTCAAGCTCCATGTACTCATCACCTGTTACTTTTGTTTGTTTTCTTTCCAAGTAATCTTTGTACATATTTTGTTCGTTAAAAATTACATCCCTACTCCTTAAGATTTTACCATCTTCAGGATTCCATAGGCGATACCCAAAGTCTCCTTCTCCATAGCCAATGAAGAAACACTTTTTGGACTTTGCATCTAACTTTGATCTTAGGCTTCTATCTATGTGCATGAAAGCCTCACACCCAAACACTTTGAGAAATGCATAATTCACCGGTTTACCTGTCCATGCCTCTTCTGGAACTCTCCCATCCAATTCCGTTGAGGGTGACCGATTGATTAAGTACACAGACGTACTTACAGCTTCTGCCCAAAGCTCAAGCGGTAGGCCTGCATGTAGCCGCATGCTTCGTAATCTTTCCATGATTGTCCTGTTCATCCTTTCTGAAATCCCATTTTGTTGAGGTGTCCTTGGGGTTGTCCTTTGCCTCCGAATGCCATTGCTAGCACAAAAGCTTTCAAAAGCCTGTCTGCAATATTTGCCTCCATTGTCGGATCTGAGGCATTTAACCTTGGTACGTGTTCATTCTCCACAAAGGCTTTCCACCTTTGAAATATGGAAAATACATCGGATTTATTCTTCATGACATAAACCCATGTTTTTCTAGTCGCATCGTCTATGAATGTTACATAGTATAATGAGCCACCAAGTGATGGTGTACTTGCAGGACCCCAAACATCAGAATGAACCAACTCAAGTTTTTTATTTTTTCTTTCATTTCTTGATTTTTGAAATTTTATCCTCTTTTGTTTACCATAAACACAATCTTCACAGAACTCTAAGTCCACTTCTTTCAAACCTGGTAGAAGCTTCTTTGTTTGAATGATTTGCATTCTTTTGGCACTCATATGCCCAAGTCGGTAGTGCCACACCGCACTGTCAACTTCTGTAGTTGCTGCACAAGCTGAAGGTTGCATGCTAACAGTACACAAGTAAAGTGTACCGATTTTTTCACCCTTGGCAACCACCAAAGATCCCTTTGAGATCTTCCACCGTTTGTTTGCGAATGCAATGTTGTGACCTTCATCGTCCAATTGTCCTGTAGAGATCAAATTTTTGCGAAGAGAAGGAACATGCCTAACATCTTTAAGCTTCCATTCATTTCCGTTAGCAGTTTTGACAGAAACTGTACCTTTGCCGACAATCTCACAAGCTTCATCATCTCCCAAGTATACATACCCAAAATTACATTTGGTGTAGTCTTGGAAATGTTGCTTGTGGGGTGTCGCATGGACTGAAGCCCCGGAATCTACTATCTAGGAATTAGACACATTGTCTAATGAGAGAATTAGAGCATTTTCTCTACTTTACGTGCCACATTGGCCTCCGATGTTGGCTTGTTGTCTTGAGACTCTGTCTCCTTCTTCTTCTTGGACCAGCAATCCTTCTTGACGTGGCCCTTCTTGCCGCAGTTCCAACATTCAAGAACTGACTTTGTGCGTGACTTGCTCCGCCTTGAGCGATCACGACCCTTTTGGTTTTTGAACCTCTCCTTAAGCCTTCCTCTTGTTTCCACTGATAGTGCAGCACTTGATGATTCTCCTGTGCTTCTCCTTTGCATTTCCTCGCTTAGGAGAACACCCACAACATCATCAAACTTAAGAGTATTTGTGCCAGAGATAGAATTACTTACAGCCATCACAAGGCTATCCCAACTATCCGGTAGAGATGATAGTATAAGGAGAGCTCGTACTTCGTCATCGAAATTGATTTTCACTGATCGAAGTTGACTTATGTTTGTGTCAAAGTCATTTAGGTGTTCTGCAACTGAACCATTCTCTGCCATCTTTAGATTGAACAAGCGCTTCATAAGAAATACCTTATTGGATGCCGATGGTTTCTCGTAGAAGTCGTCAAGTGACTTCATCAAGTCCTCCGTGGTCTTCATCTCCGAAACATTGAAGGCCACCGTTGACGCCAAGCTTAACCGGATTGTTCCCAGTGCCTTTTGATCAAGGACAATCCATGCTTCATCTGCCATTGTTGCGGGCTTCTTCGCAAGACCGCCTAGTGGCAAATAGAGGTCCTTCTGGTAGAGATAGTCTTCAATCTGCATCTTCCAATGTTGGTAGGTTTTGCCGTTGAACTTCTCAATCTTGAGCTTCCCTTCCTCCGCCATAACTCCCACTCAATTCAAGGAATCCTTTCCTTGAGATAATTTAGCTATGAGCAAACCTTGCTCTGATACCAGTTGTTAGGAAATAAGACGTAGCTAAATAGATAATTGAGTAGATTACTTAATGGAGAGAGACAGATATAAATACACGAGATTATAGAGTAGAGAGAGAGAGAGAGAGAGAGTACACACGATATACGTGGTTCACCCAATGTGGGCTACGTCCACGGGAAAGCAGCCACTCAATGGCTTTAGTACTTCAAAACAAGAAGTAGTTTACAAAGGGATTATACCCTTAATGGAGCTCCCGCCTTGCTTCACTCTCACCACCTCACACTCACCTTGTTGCATCAACTTCACACTATGAAATGTGTGTAGAAATGGCCTCCTTTTATAGGCCAAAAGGGTTGCCCTCTCTTATGCGAGACAGCCATGTGTAGCCGCCCTTCTGCGAATAAGTCCAAATCAGACCCTCCAATCCGCCCATGTGTGGCTGCCCTTGAGAAGACAAGTCCGCTTTTGAATTCGGCCACCGGCCACCGGCCATTGACTTCCGACCACCGGCCAACCGATCGGTTGTTTTCCGACCACTTTTCGGCCGCCGTCCGGCCATAATAATCCGAAGAAAAAGAATATTCCGGCAAAAAAAAAAGTCTCGGGGGCGGAGAGTCTCGGGGGCCTCTGCCCCCGAGGCCTTTAAAGTTGCCCCTGATTCTTGTCCGTGAAAATTTTGGTTTCTGGTGAGTGATTTTCCTTCACGCACGATGGCTTCTCCTCATAATGGGGGCCTTACATATGTACGCTTTTACCACAGAAAATTACAAGGGTAAATCAGGCTCCATACTTAACAACACCATCACATCCGGTCAATAGTGAAGAGCACAAATCAGATGGAGAGTGGGTGGAATCAGATTATGAGGTGTTGGAAGTGCCTGTGCAGAAAAAAAAGAGAAAGAGCATTGTCTACAAGAAGAGGAAGCAAGTTGCCTCGAATCGTGCCAAAAATGCACCTCCACGTCGACCATAGAAGATACGAAAGCGCAGCCGTGCTTTTGCGGAGATTCGACACTATCAAAAGAGCACCGAGCTCTTGATTCGGAGGGCCCCTTTTGCAAGGCTATGCAGGGAGGTTTTGCAATTGTACAACACTCAGTTTCGGATGGGCGCCATGGCCATAGAGGCAGTCGAAGAGGTATCAGAGCAATATTTAACTGGCATATTCGAGGATTCTAACCTCTGTGCCATCCATGCAAAGCGTGTAACCATTATGACCAAGAATATGCAGCTTTCTCGCCGTTTGCGCCATGAGGAGTAGCTTGTAATTAGGCATCAACCTTTTTGTATTTACGGAACTCCAAGATTGGGAAGAATTTGAATACAAGCGTCTTTTGATTGTATATCCCACTCCGTGCATTGTATTGGGAAGAATTTGAATATAAGCGGCTTTTATTGTATACCCCATTGCCCATTGTATTGTTTTAATTTTGTACCATGAAATGTAGCACTGGTTCAAGTTTTGTCTACCTTCTATTGTATGTATGTAGCCATTAGCTTGTTATTGTGAAACATTGCCTACATTTAGCACCTTGGCTAAGTGGGGCATGCACTTCCAGATGTATCCATGCTATGTGACTCACTATTGCATGGAAAAAACATCTACAAAGTGTTGAAAATGGCTTGGAATGCCCCCAAATTGGCTGCCACAAGGGCGTGCATTTGGGGCTTCCAGAGGCCTATGGATGGACATAATGCACCCCCTTGTGGCAGCCTTTCCTAGGGCTTTCCAAACACTTTCAAGTGGTTTCCAGACAATTTTGACAAGCAATAAGTATGTTTTGTTTGCTACAATGCTTCAATTAGTATAGATGTTGTTGGCAATCATCCCCCCTTAGTCCATGTCAATCCTATACTCCAAAAAGGGCTTAGATATTGCCACAAAGTTTACTCTTGTGGTTTGTTAATACAACTTTAGGTATCTGGGGCAAGATGGGCTTAAGGTTACTTGGTCACTCTGTTTTGTAACTGGGTATGCTCCTATACTCCAAAAGGGATTAGATATTGCCACAGTTTAATCTTGTGGTTTGTTGATACAACTTTAGGTATCTGGGGCAAGATGGGCTTAAGGTTACCTGGGTATCCATGTCTTTCTCTTTTGCAACTGGGTATTAATGTCTTGTCACTCTGTTTTGTACCTGGGTATGCTCTTAGATGTGTCCAATTTCATCTGCCACAAGGGCGCGCATTTGCACACTTCATCAGCTGATGGAAAGCCCCAATGCGCACCCTTGTGGTAGCATATTTTAGGGACTTCCAAGCCCTTTACTAGGCACATACATAACTTTGGAAGCCTAGATATAATAAAGTATGCATTTTTGAAATTTTAATGCCTGCCAGACCCTTTAGTAGTCATAGGAGAAATTATGGTGCTTCTCATACACAATGGAAGCCCAACATATAAGAAATTCAAAACCTTGCAAGAAAGAGAGTCATAAACAGCAAAAAGTAGTTTCATTAAAGAAATCAATGCTTTACATGATATCCGGCTTTTGCTTTAGGATCTTTCTAATTACAATTTTCTAGTGCTTGGACTTTTGGGGTGGCTCCCTGTTAAGTAAAGTGGTTGTGATTTCTTGGGTGTCATTAACCCCTACAGCTTGGTTCATGCCGACATGGGCAATAAGGCGCCCGCGAAAGTTTACACCAAAAGTGGATATTGAAAAATATTTCTTTACAAGCACTACAAGGTTGGCCGTTTGGGCAAGTGTTGTTCAACACAACGCCTTGGAGAGTGAACGGAGAGCAAAAATGTTGTAGCGACCATTGGGAGAGTAGTCGGCATGGACAAACACCACGACACTAGTGGGAAGTGTGCCGAGGTAGTGAGCAAGTGCTGCTTGAGGTTCGAACGACGTCCTCCTCCCCCTTGACCGTTGCGCCCAGGCGTCAACCTCCAGAACATCCTGCAGAACATAGGTTTTCTGAGATATGGCACAGAATTATCATATAACATTAACAAAATCATTTGTAACAATCAAATGTAAGTGAGCATCTATACCTCTTGTCTACGATCCTCCTCATCGGCATCCGGGTGCAAGTAAAGATCCACTCTTGACTTCCCCTTTGGATCAAGCAAAACAAGTGTTGCAGCAGGTGGTGGTGAATCCACTCTTGTGCATTTAGCCAAACACATGGCTTGCACGGCTACAAACTCCTCCTCAGAGACCTTGGCCTGCTCGGCCGCTGCCACCTTGGCTTGTGCGATCGCCACTGTGTCCGCCAAAGTATTCCCCATGGGCAGTAGGAGATCATCGTCATGGGAGGTGGTGGTATCAAGATCAAACTTTCCATGGGCATCGAGGATGGCGAAACACTCATCCATGCGAAGCTCAAAGGATTTCTCCAGATCGTGCATAAACACAAACTCCTCCCCACCCACCACAATGGAGGAGAAGCGGGTAATCTCTACCTCAAGGATGGCATCCCGAGTGGAGGTTCCTTCTGGCGGTCCGGAGGATGAACCAACTAATGGAGAGGCCTCCAAGAGGCCTTGAATCCCTACAGGGTAGGTCAAGGCAAGCGTCCTCTCCTCTGCGGATGAGTCAATGGCCGCGGGCTTGGGGTCCTTCACATCAGCCAATACCCCGCCGATCTGCAAGTGAGGTAGCACTATGTCAGGGCCTGCTGGGCACTCATAAAGGAGGAAGATCATTATGGCCTGAACAGAGAAAAAAGTGTTTCTGATCCTTCCCTTACGCATTTCTCGCACATCATCAGCTTCAAGCCGCACATATTGTCCAGCGGGTTGTGCTATGGTGGCAAAGCGGTGTGCAAGCCGCTGATGAAATGGCCTGTCCCCTTGGCAGATGTGGTGGAGAAGGCCTTCAGGGACCCATTGCCCTGGCCGGTTTGGTAACTCAACAATGAATCTCCCCATGCACGTGGAAATGTATGAAGTAATGTGCTCAAGAGATTGAGAGTGGAGGGTCAAGGTGGTTTCCAAATCGGGTTGGGTTGTGAAAAATGCTTGAAGCTCAGGGAGATTTGCATGCCCAACCTCAGTAAGGAATGCATCTAAAGCACTAGTAGCAGCCATTTCTTCTCTTTGCGTGATTGGGTATGCTAGGTGTCTCTGCAATGCTGGGATGAAAATGGTGAAATGAGGAGGTGGTCCTCCTTATATAGACATATTCCATCTTGACAAAAATAAAAAATATGCATTTAAAAAATAAATTTACACCACCTTAAAACTCAAGTACAAAATCAAGTCCAACACCTTAAAACTTTTCAAAATCTTTAATAAAATATCCAATATATAAACGATTAAAGTTACATGCCAATTCACTTAGACAAGATGATTTCGTCTGTAGCCCAATCTTTGTAAACAAGCATAGTGGCCTCCATCCGCCTTCCAATCTATACAACCAAAAATGGCCAATCTTAAATACAAAAACCCACAAAAAATAAGAAAAGGTAGCTAAGCAAGCACAAAGCAGACCTTGAGTTGTTCTAGTTTGAAACTTGCATTGCCGACATCCTCGAATCCCATTATGACAAAGTGTTCCCGAAGATTGGCAAGAGTCCAATGCAGATTCGCTGCAACCACCTCCACCTCGTTATTGGGCATGCGGACACGAATTTCAAAGGATTGAATCTCTTCGGTTGTCAGTTGCAAGGGTATCCATTTGCCACGTTTGTGCATCCACCTCTCATAGCTAAACCGTGCATACAAGGTGCACCTTGCTTTCAAATACCAAAGGCAAAGCTATGTGGGGGACACATTGCACTTATAACAGTCACCATCATGCAAACCGTCAACATAGCCCCAATTGACACCTAGAATGGTGTCCATTGCATCTATGTCAACTTCTTTGCAAACAAACATTGTTGGTGTTTCTACAATCGGCAGAGAGCGGAATGCATGCACAAACAAATGAATGGGACAATGCCAACTAAGACCCACCGATCTGGTTGCCTTAACCAAACTTTAGGGGCCCTTGAAATCTTGCAGCACCTTGTGCTTGAAAGAAAGAAAATCCCAATGGTATGGAGTTGGCCATTCTGCACTCTGCAATGAGGGTGTCTCCACGGCTTCTAACCTACCATAGCTTTGGCTTGACTTCGGCACCACGTACTTGTGGGAGTACATGAATATTCGCTACTCGGTAAGTTTTTTCGATGAAACATTAGGAAACATAAGCTCCCCAATGTGAGCATGCACAATCATGAACGTGCCTGAGAGGCACTCAAGCGGCTACTCCTCAACTAAGCTGGATGGAAAACATCTTTACAAATACCCTTAGTTAAACATAATGATCACATAAATGTAAACATGACATATGCATGGGATAGCTAAACCATGAAAACTTACAATGAGGTGAAAATTGAGTTGAAGCTCTCTTGAGGTGGAGCTCAGCTGCACTGTAGACGTGTTGCACGATGGCCACCATTCCAGACTTTGTTTCTTTGAATGCCAATAGCCGGCCCTTCCAATGACGTTCCAATACGCCTCGACACCGTACGTGATGAGGTCCAACACGTGACGGTTGCATGTAGATCCATGCACCCTTCTTGAATACTTGTGGGATCCATACCCCCTTTGAGCCTTTTGTGTTGTGCAACACAATCTCCTCTATCTCTGGTTTGGGCCGTCTATGCGTGGACATGCTTGGGAAGTTGGGCTTAGGAAGGGATTTGAAAGAGTTGAGTACTAAGGGGAGGGTGAGGTGAGCTGCCTATGGTGGCTATGGTGGCTTTGACAGTGGAGATAGAGAAAGAGGGGAGGAGTGAGAGGTAGAGAGGTAGAGAGGATAGTGGAGCTGTGGGCTATGGAGTGTGGGACTGTAGAGGGTTGATGGAGGTGTGAGAGAAGGGGGAGCTATGGAGAGAGAGGAAGAGAGTGGTGGAAAGCTTTTGGCTATGGCTGCCTTTGACTGTAGAGAGAGAATGGGAGGAGGGAGAAGAGGGAGAGTGTGGGAGACAAAAGTAATGAGGAAGAGAGAGAAAAGTGGATTTTGGGGGGAAAAATTGACTTTTTTAAGTTAGTTTATGTTTTGGGATAGTTTTAGAGGCAAATAGGTCAACTTTGGAACTTTAAAAAAAAAATCAATTTTTAGGGTTTTTAAGCATGCGCGTTTTTTTTTGGGGGGTCCCTCCCTCTTTTATGAGACCTCTCTCCTCCCCCCCCCCCCCCCCCCCCCCCCCCCCCCTCCCCCCCCCCCCCTAGCCTACCTCCCACCTCTCTCTAAGAACTAAACATTGAAGAGGGAGACAATTAGGCTGCACCCCTACCATTCCTCCCCCTCTAGGTGATATCCCAAGAGCCTTCTCATTGGTTCTCCCTTAAGCCTTCACTAATCAAAAAGGCCCAATGAGAGTCCATATTTTTCCTAATGATTTTGTCTCTCCAAAAGACACATCAGAGGAAATGGTGGTCAAGCAGGAGCTAGAACACACAGATGAACTCAGAAGTGTGAACAATGAAGAAGAAGACGACAAGGAGTCCAGGCCAAAGATTGCTCAAGTCACTCAAGAGAACATAGGCAATCTAGTACCAAAGAAGATCAACTTTTTGCTAAGTGCACAAGATGGAATCAAGATGAATTTTATGGCATAAATTGATACAAATTCCACGACTAATGTCATGTCATATGGCATGTGGTTACTTCTAGGTAAGCCAAAGCTTTATGATATTTAGATAAAGGTAAATCTCTCACCTGAAGTAGATGTTATAAGTATGGGGATTGCAGAAGCTGCTCTCCAATTACACTCACAGAATGTCAAAGAAAAATTCTTGGTGGTAGATTCTCGACAAATGGGAACACACTTGATTTTGTCCAAGACATGGGCACAAGTCTTTGAAGACGAGCCGGAATCTTCAACAATGGTCATCACGACAAGCTATCAAGTGGCAAGAGGTCAAGCCTACAACAGTTCAAAGATTCTTGGCTATTGAAAAAGGCAAAGCTAAAGTAAGCCCACAGTCTCTAGCCCAGCCAATGCAAGTGCAAGACAAAGCCTCTACATCAAAAGCCAAACCATCAACAAAACAATGGAAACCCAAGCAAAAAGTCCATCAACTGAAGTTTCCATCGCCCGAAAGTCTCCAAAGGAAGTCAAAACAGGTCAACCAAGTGCTAGTATCCAAGGCACAGATTAAAGTTAATGATCCAATTTGGATACAATCACAGGAACAACCTCAACAAGTAAAGGTAACAGGATGGATCACATCAAGCGAGTCAATTATTGCACAAGGCTACAAGAAAGGAAATTCAGATGTTTGGGTCAACAAGCCCAAGATAACAGCTTGGCGATATCCATCCCATGACAACCACTCAGTCAGGAATCAACAAAGCCGTCAACGTCAATCACATAACTCAACCAAGAGAATGGACAGGTACAAAAAGAAAAATAGAAGGTCTTCCACTGGACAAACCATACGACAAGTCTGGGTAATGAAATCAGAATTCTACCAAACTACCCAAAAAAGTCAAGTGAAGATCACCTCCAAGCAAGTCCAAAGATTCATTCCAGTCGAGTTACTCAAAGCACAAGAATTCTATGAGGGTAACTGTCAAATCTGGTTACCTAAGGTAGTAGCTTATCAAGGAATCACCCAGGAAAAGCAAGAAACATCAAGAAATCAAGAGCAGCCACCCGCTACACCCAAGAGTACTACAACCTATAGATGGATCCCTCGTCAATTACTACAAGAGCAAGGCTTTTACAAAAGTAATAGCCATATTTGGAAATTAAAGACAAGGTACCATCAAGTCAAAGAAGAAACAAGGCAAGTGGCAAAGGACATCACACAAGGCCCAAGAACAATGTGGGTTCCAAAATCCACGATTGAGTCTCAACAACAAGAAAGATACACAACTCCTTTACAGCCTCTTAACAACAAAAAGAAAGCAACGGTAAATTCAGAGGTCACAGTTTTGAAGAACTCTATATGGAAGAAGAAGACTTCATCAACCATTGCTTCAAGATCATTACCTGTCTCATCAAGAGACCACAATTTGCTACCAAGGAATGAAGAGCAGATATATGCTAATGTATTGGACAACATGGCATCTCAAACAGAAACTAATGAGAAAGGCCTAAACATCAAAATCATATGGAATTGAATTTCAGGCCGCGATGAGGTAAGTCCAAGTTGCCATTAAAAATACATGGCATAAGAGTCTACAATCAGGCAGTTGAGCCACTAAATGAGCGAAGTGTCAGACCCAAGCTTCAAGTTAATATTTTTATGTGGTCTATGAGTCTAGCAAATAGGTATAAGCTCAAGCTGGAGAGTTGAGCATACATAAAGTCATGTCGCTCATGCTGGAAGAGGTGAGCATAAGAGTCAAAGTCCATATAATATATAAGGTGGAGAAGGCGGAGTAGTCAAAACAAAAACACTCACGCACTTGACACAGTGAGGAAGAGTGGAGAAACCTCAACAGCAAAAACCCTTCTTGTGAGTAGTGAAAGATTTTGAAGAACTCATGCTATATGTTTTTCTCGCTACACTAACTCCATGAAGAACCCATCAATACTCTTCTCTCGCATCGCATCTTGTTTAACATGCATAACTTTGTGCAAGCATATAGATGTCCCATCATTGGACATAAGCATTAGGCACTCTTTTTTATTCCACCCATGCACTTACACAAACAAATGACAATGACCAAGCGGAAACAGGTTTTATGAGCCTTTGCTCAACAACAATGACTCTGACTTCAAGCTACTAACACTTATCCATGTATATCAAGCACATACTAGTAGCCAAATGGCCATATGTACTTTAACTCAGCATAACTCTATAACATCAGAACCTAAGTATATATAGCCTCGCATTTAATTATGACTAGAAAGATTTTTTTTCCCACTGGGTTTTTCCCTTTAGTCTTATCTAGGTATCCAAGACCTTCATTTTGTATATACGCTATATTTTACTTTTACTCTTTTATTTTTTATAACAACAAAAACAAGAAGAGCCACGATATCCCCACACTACTAATTGCAAATCTACTGACAAGTCAAAAGGGAGAGGCCAAACAACATCTTGACAAAGCTTCAAGTCAACTTACAGGTACGACTGCCAGAGAACAACCACAAGAACAGCAAACTAGAGCCAAAATGACAACGAACTGCTGCACCAACAAGTCGATACAACCTCATGCAATTCAAGATACAACAACCAATCAAAGGGGGAGAGTTCCAAGCTTCAGATACACTACAGGTACAACTTCAAGGCAGCTTTAACATCACGCAAAGCAACCAACTGCAGAAGAGGCTGCCACAACAACTTCAATCAACACCAAGACATCAAGAACTCGTCAAGGCCAGCAAAGACATAGGGTCTTGTCGGGGATGACAAGAATTCAGAGGGGGGGAGTGTTGAAAGGAAGCCCTTTAAACAACGTTTCCATAAAGATTCCATTAAGATTCCTTAAAGATTTTATAAAGATTCCACATGAAGATGTTGATGAAGTAATGAAGATGAAGATGGATGCTGCAACATGAAGATACGAGTTCATGGACGTCATCGAATATCCTGTTATTATTATTTTGAGCCATTACGGCCACTTTTGTAATGTTTACGGTAACCTCATATTTTAAATCGACACTTGTATTTTGGCCGCAGATGCTGGTATAATGAGTAAAACCAACTCAGTTTCTTGTAATTAAGCTCTGTAGAAGCCTAGGGAGAATTCAGATCATTTGGCCGGACATTAGGTTTGAAGGCTTTGTATATAAGCTGAAACCTAAGGCTTTGTAAAAAACACATTACGTTATCTCAAATAATATACAGTCGTGGGTTCTGCAGCACACAATAGTGAGCTTCATGCACACACACCGTCGCTCGCACACACTAAACACATTGCAGATATGAGAGTAGGAGAATGTTAGCATCGAGGAGCTCTCCGCGTCGACGTAAGCAATGCAAGACAAGGACCACATCGCGAGCCCGCGTGCTACTACGAGCTATATTTGGTCGTAAGTACCTCAACGACATCCATTCTGAATGATCAAGTAGTCATTAGAATCAAGGCGAGAAGCTCTTCGTGTTGATGTCTTTGTAGATCATTTTCGGACAGTTTGAAAATTACTATTTTGAGTCTATCACGATAGCGATTAGAGGTCTTACAGTTATGGTTTTCAGGGTTTAGGTGTTTGGCCATATAGGATATGACCTTGTGAGTCTTGCCCTCCGATTTCGAGTCATTCCGATATGATTTGAGACTGTTTCGAGCTTGTAGTGTTTCGTAGGATGCGTTGTATGTTTCTTTGCTTTATGGTAGTGTTGTGGTAGGATTAGTGATTGTTGAGTGTTGTTAGTGTCTAGCTCAGGGTTGACAACCCAGAGATTGCCTCCATGCCCTAGTCGGGTCAGCTACGTCCTCGAATTGATAGTTTGTTGGTTTGTGTTCTCGCTGTGCTCCATCGTCCGTCACGGCGTACCCACTAACAATAAGGCTCCATTATCCACATCCCAATGCTAAGCCCATGGAAAATAGAGAACATGCTTACCAATAACCCCTTCCACTCCTTATGGTTGAGATTTCATTGCATTTGGTCTTTGCAAAAGTATACATTGTTAACTTGTACCTTCCCTTGCATTCAACACTTGATAGTTCAATTTAGGCCTCCATGGCTCCCCACGGAGATAAGAACATTTATAAATTCCATTCCTTGACTCCTCACAACTCCAGCACTATAATGGGAAAACTTGGGTCATGGATTTCATTCTTCTGACTTCTTTACTTGTCCTTTGGGATCTACCACTTGTGCAGGGTAAGTTGCTCAAAGATTCATTCAACTGTTCAATTACCTCATTTGTTACTTTAGGAATCTCATGTTAGACCATGGGGGACTGGACCATGCAACTCTCCACCCAACCGTACCCTATATAGGCCGTGCCTACTAAATATAGGATTTCCCTTGACCACGTGTCCGTCATGGCCCTTGGCTTGACATTACTCCCCCCTTGGAGAAGCGTTTTCATCCGCAAAAGCACAAGTGGTAGTATCTTCGTAAGAAAACAAATGTTTTCCTTATTGGCATCCCATACACGGGCCAATTGTCCATATGACCGATACATATTGCAGTGAGGAGTTTCAGTGAATGCAAGAGCAACATCTTGATTTTCAACATCGTTGTTATTTTGCAACCACTCCTATATAAATGATAACTCATGTGAGTATCTTGAAAAGCTCATAACTACTGAGGGATAGAATATGGAGTGTTCTCATGTTAGACTTATGAACATTTTGGAACACACGGACTACATGTTCACCCCTAATGAAGGCTACATGCCAACATACTTTGTCATCACACCTACTAAGTCCTTGACTTATGAAACTATTGATCGGTATCCAACCCCACCACAATAGGTGTTCAAAGTTAAAAATCTAACCTAATAAAATTCTAGAATATGGAGAGAATCGCCCATTTAGAATGATTTGTCCTAACGCATGTCTTAGCAGATCCTTTAGCAAAAAATACTTGTAAGTTGCCCATCCAACGCGGGATGAGTAGAAGAAGTAAGAGTGAGGTACTTTTCTCCAACCAATTACAGACAGTCTTCCACGACCGATGATAAACCATGACTCAAACATTAAGTATCCAGCCATATACTCGATATGGAATTGATACAACCAACTAGGTTGAAAGTGGGTTGCAGTGGAGTAAACTATTAGAGTTAAGACCAAACAACAATAGACACCCATACTGAGTGATTACCTAGGGTATAAACTCATACTAAATCTGCAAGAGAGATTGGACTGGCAGTGCAAAAGTGTGCAAGAAGAATAATTTCCATGAATTTTCATGCCGCTCTGAATAAATTTGTGTTAAACACTAGATCCCATAACACCTAGTGTGCATGCATTTCACACAAACATATCCAAACCACAATTCCATGACAATACTTTCCATGATACTTACGTGAAAATCTTGCAACAAAAGCTAGATCATAACAGAATGTGACAATCGAGTCACACCTAGGTACCAACCATGAGACATTCTCATGAACGTAGCATACTTGGCTATATGCATAAACTCCATTAAGGTGGTTTCACAGCACTTGTACTCGCAACAAGTCTGTACTTAGTACCCGAAATTTTTTGGCCACTGAAGTTGTGCCTGATACTTTGTGCTTCAAATGGCCTAATGATGGATACGACCAGAACCTAGGGACTTTGTTGCGACACATCATTAGGAATTGGGTGCCAGTGTGAGTCCCAAAGACTCATATTTACCACATGTGGAATATGTCTCGAATAAGGATGTCAAAAAAAGTGACATCCATAAAGTACGAATTGTACTTGTGTGTGGAGGTAACAGCAAACACTCCGCGACAAGAGTGAGAGGGACCCTCATCATCATTGCTCCACACTTGCTAAACAAAACTCCTTGAGTTTCTAGACCATGTTGTATCCCATGTGACAACATGTGCCAAATCGAACTTGACAAGGGGGTTCATAACATCATAATGTATAGTGGACACTAGGGCCCAAAATACTTTGTTCCGACATGCCCTTGGCATGGCTCTCAAACATTCAAGCGTATTTATACGACTTGAAAAAAACAAGAAACATTGCATTGGAAATCTTGGGTGTTTCCTTTACAATCCAAACCCCTTGGTTATAATCTACGTAGTCAAACCACTTGGTAAGACCCTTTGTAGAAACTGCTCAATTAGCAGGTAACGATAACCAACATAGTCAACCATGTATAGAATGATTGGAATCAACTGGAAAAGTTGAACTTGTCCCCGCCGCTACCGCGTGGTAGACTGAAAAATTATTTCCTTGAAAGTATAATGGGATTAGATCAAACTGTGATCCTCAATGCCGATGAAGTGATTTAGTAATCATCCGCTTGGTCTTACCCCAAAACTGTGCTGCCATTGACACTCATAGTGCTATAGAGAGAGAAAGAGATCCACCCAAGTGAGATGCCTAGCTCTTATGGACAACCATGATGTCTTAGCTAATTGTTGCATCTATACTCCATGGTAGAGATTAGCTGATGTGAGTTTAAGATAATCAAAAACTCAATTGAGTGTCGCACTAAAAACATGTAGTGCGTACAGAACACCCAAAAGATCCGTAATGGCAAGACTCTTGCTTGTCCATTAACATTGATGGGGACTCCACGGGGTAGATGTGCTCAAGATGGAGAACAAACACCCAAGAAATGCCATCATTTGGGGTCTTACACTATGCAAATAACAAATTAGTGTTCAATCGAGGAATTCATGAAGACTAATTGTAGTGGCGTCTTGGCCATTTACTAGCTGAAAGTTAGAGCACCTTGGCTTAGGCTCAATCACGAGCAAAAAATGTATCAAAATATTCTTAAAAAGTTTTCATTATTCTTCGAGAGAGAAAATGTAAGGTCTCCGACCCCGAGCTAAAAGAGCACCATTGTACCATGAAATGAACATAATGGAAAAAGTTACTATTTTTAACAGTTTTCCAAACTATTTTTAACAGTTTTCCAAATTCTGTTAGTGCCATGATGTTTAGACTGTTATAAAACTTCCAAACGTGAATTAAAATAATTTTTGTGGAAAAATTCCAAAAATAGTAAGGTTTTGGTCACCCGACCTGTCTAGTTTTGACCGTCTCGAAAAACTGCACCCGTACCCCGAATTTGAAAAAATGCATTTTTGGACCCGGGGGGACTGCTAAATATGGCAGGTACTCGGATCAGTACGCCTTAGTAACAGCTTAGTATAGAAATTTACGGCATTAAATTCCGACTCGTATGGACCGTTTTAGCCTAAAACCAATTTTTCCTAAAGTTGTGCGGGGAGGCACCAGGGCTCGAGGCTGTGTGGGAACATGTCCCAGACCACTCAGAGCCTGCTTTAGCAGCTAGGGGGCGCCCTCTTGTCTTGTGGGAGTCTTGGGAGAGTTTTCAAGCTTGCAACTAAGTGTGAAAGCCAGTTAACCAAGCCAACTGGACACTTGGTGGGTAGGAGACTGGACTTGCTATGCTTAATTGGAGTAGCTCCCAGATGCAAATAGCAAGCAGGGTCGATTTTCAGCTTGAGGAGGCCTATTTAAAGGTGTTCTCTCTCTCTCTCTCTCTATCACACACACACACACATGCTCACACACACACCCAGTACACACACACACACCTACACACACCTTGGGGAGGTGCTGCCAGTACACAGTTTTTGAAGGAGGAGCAAGGAGGGAGGTGCTGCCGAAATTCTCATCTTGAGAACTCATTTGGATCAGAAAATCAAGAGGATTCTCAGCCCCTAATCACGGTAATCATGGTTTAATTCATGCTCTTTTTAATTCTCTTCATTATTCTCCAAATTCCTCGTCTACTATGCTTAATCCTAGCTATAATTCCCAATAGCTTCTCTCTAAGTTTACATAGCTATACTCCATTACATAATCATCATTTAATTAGCTAATTTATGCAGCCATTCATCACTCTTAATCAATGATTAATACATGATTAGGAGAGATTTCTCTCTCTAGGAAGCATAGTAATTAATTGTCAGCCACATTAATAAGGTAGATTTGATGAAATTCATTCTTTTACCACTCAATAGTGTTGTAATTAAATTAGATTCAATTTTCCCACACATTAAGATGTGATTAAGGTAAAATTAATCCTTCATTAGGCCACTAAGAAGAAAAATTCTTAACACTTATGCATGCTATAACTCTCCATCTTTCTTATTGCACTAGTAAAGTGATTGAGCTTGTTTAATTCATCTCTCTTGTAAATTAATTAGTAAAATTATGAAATTCTTAATCATCTAAGCCAAGTGATTAACTTTAAAGCCGGTTCCCATAGGACAAGTAAAGTATTACCTATAAAATTACTATGTCTCGAAGGAAAAATCTAACCCTCTCGTATAAGGGGGATTGTTCTATGATTCTAATCTATCAATTGGATTGTTATGATGCTCTCAAACATTAGCTCTTTTCTCCAAGTTTATCATTTAAAGTAGTGAGTATATAATGGCCCCGGTTAAGAGAACTCGATTCGGTGGTGCCCACGACTGCGAGGTGGGAACGAGCAATGTGAATGGAAAGGGAAAAGCTCCCATGGACGAACAGGCACTGGCCATCTCACAAGCCATTGACGAAGAAATGGAAGAGGTAGGTCACAATTTTATTCAGTTGTTTAATTAACATTGCACACGTTGTCGTGCAGCTCCGCTGCCATGTAGAGAAAAAGAGCAGAGAAATGCAAGCTAAGCTTCTTTGAAGCCTACGGATTTAGTGAGCAGCAGTGAACAGTGCTTGATAACAAGCCAAGTTTAATGATTAATGTATGTCAGATGTAGCTTAAAAGAGCCAAAGGATTCCTTAATGATGCCAAAAATGAATTTTCTTGAAGTGAGTACAGATGAAAGATTATGATCTAGAACTGTAGTGCTTGATGTGCTTTACCGGCCTGTCTTTACGGCTCGTCGATTGGAGCTACAGTGAAGAAGTTATGGCAGTTTGAAATTTAAGTCGATTGCAGCTCCGTATCGGACTAGGCAACTGCAGCTGAGGTGACAAAGATGAAATAAATGCACCGGCCTGAAGTGCTCACTTTGTGGAGTGCATCGGTATTTTCAGATTAGTGATCGGACCTCCGGTCGCCAAGATATTGGCCGTTAAAGATTCACCGGGGGCCGGTTCCGTACCAGTCCGGTCCGCTCGGTCGAGGTGCCATCTGGGAATTTTGGCCTCCTCATCAGGGTTTGTATGCGTTCTATGCAGTTTGAGAAATCTAAAGGGATTTACAGCTTGGCAGACAGAGTCTGGTGTCAGTTGTGGCACTGCTCAGCTAGGTAATTTTTGGCATTATTCGAGATGCTGATATAGGCAGTAAAATTCACGATGATATTGTCGGTTTAGAGCTTTCATCCTCATCCGGCGTGTATGCCTAATGTGGTGCCGTTATGAAAGCACAAAAAGTTCTTGATGAAGTCTTCATCCAGAATGTCAGCCCATGGGACATATTGATTGTGAGATATGCTTAGCGGCCAGTGGGAGTGCTTGGCATTGTTTACTCGATATGTACGCCAAATTTAATGCTTGGCAATGCGTTGGTCGGCATGTATGCTAAATGTGGTGCCCAAAAAGGGCCAAGGGCTGCCCAAGGGACAAGTTTAAGGGCCGCCCACCCGAAAGAAACAAGGGCCAATGAGGCCGCCCAGCACACTAAAAAGGGTCGTCCATAAGTTAAGTGAATGAGTGTGAAGTGAGGAGGAAAAGAAAAAGAAGAAATGGGGAGGACCTGAGGCAGCGCGCAGGCGGCGTGAAGGCGAAGCGAGAACTTGCCTCGCGCGCGGTGATGCTCGGACGGCAACGCGCAGAAAACGAAAGTTGATGAGCTTGCCATGGCGCACCGTTTCGGCACTGTTTTCGTCGGATTCCGTGCAGGTCCGACTCCGCGCTGCCACGTCAGCAGAAGAGCGTTTTTATGCCTCCCTAGCAACGACGGCGCCATGGTTGCTAGGGGAGGACGCATGCTATTAATAGATTTTTTGGCATGCAAGTGAAGAAAGATATCATTGAGATTGGTGGTAAGCGAAGCAAGAGAGGTAACGAAGCAAGATTCGAGGGGTAAAGAAGAGGAACCAAAGGGGAAGAAAGGGAGCTCCTCGATCTCCATCAAAGAAATCTCCTTGAGCTCTCCATCAAAGGGCTTGCCTCCTTGAACTCCATCGAAGAGAGGGCTTGCCTCCTTGAACTCCATTGAGGCAAGAACTTATCCTTGATTGCCATCGAAGCTAAGCAAGTGGGAGGAGCTCTGTCTCTTAACCTCCAACCCAAGCCAAAGGCGATCTCTTTCTCTCTCTCTTGATCTCCAATCCAATCAAGCAAGAAAAGAGAATCTTGTCGAGGCTAAATCGTGCAAGCAAAGCGTACAGTGCTCAAAGCAAATCAAGGACAAAGAAGCAAGGTGGGACAAGCAAACCAAGGGAAGTCAAAACTCGCTCTCGAGTAAGCAAGGAGAGAGGATAAAATCTCTCTACTGTATTTGGAAGATACAAGGGTATCAAGCAGGGGATTTTGTCTGATACTTACCTCCTAATTAGCTTATTAAGACTCTAATGGCGAGCATAAGTGGAAATTTTACAGTCTTGATCTAATTTGAGAGCATTAAACTCTCCTAACTCCATCAGTGCCGTTGACGGCAACCATTGGTAATCGAATTCCACTTTGGCTAATCATTAGCAGTTTAAACCATTTCGATTGTCGAGTTTTAAGTGTTTATAGTGTTGACAGGATCTGTTGCCTTGTGCCATGCATCTTATCTCTCTTATTTCCCACCGCAAACAGCCCGGTGCTGACCCGGCTCACCTCGCGAACCCATATCCCCCGACATTTGGTGAACCCGACGCGAAACGAGCCGGGGTGGGAGGTAAAGATGGAGATGCCAGAACAGTTAAAGCAGTTTATTGAAGACTTCACTGCCGATGGATTTGATAAAAAATTAGCAATTGCGTATTTGCCCAAAATGATGGAATTGGTTCAGGGGTATCTGCAGGAAGCAAAAGCCATGTAGATACAAAAGAAGATTGATGATGCTATAGAGCTAGCACTTGATGTTGTATGTGAGCAGTACTATTTTTTTCAGGGATATGATGCAGAAGGTTTTATTGCATGTTACGAAGCTGAGATGAAGAGCCAAAATGTTCCAGAAGATTGGATGATTGCAGCTTTTGAGGAGGTTTTAAACTCGGATTTTAAAAAGCAGGTTCAAGATCTGGTAGAAGAATATCCCACACGGTGGGAGTATTTTGCAGAGGAATTTATTTACGAAAGCTCAAAGATTCTAGATCGGGACATAAACGAGATGACTGAACGAAATAAGGTTGTCTTCAGTAAAAGTGAAGGGGATCAGATGCGGATCCTCGACTATGATGAATTCTGGGCGCATATTTCTGCAAGAAGTAAATCCAAAGAGAATGCTAAGTTGGAAGTAGCAGATTCAGTTTCAGAGGAGCTTAATTTGAGCAAAGAAGAAAAGGTAAACAATGAATTTAAAGCTGGGAAAGATTTATATGAATTTTTTTCAAAGATTACTTGCATGGACGCTACCTCTAATAATGGTTCCAGTGAAGACATAGACTGTACAACAAGTGGTTCACAAGCTGTTGACCTTGACATGGGTTATTCTGAAGGAGTTCATCAAACTGATGAGCCTCTACAGGATATTTCTAAAACTATCAGCACTATAGGCGAGCATTTTAACATGTTTGCTACAGATGATTGAATAAACAAAGCTATTATATACATAGTAGCTGATGAAGTGACCAAGATAGTGGACCCAGCACAGGATGAGCCTGAGGATGTCAATGAAACTACGATTGCTACTAACAATATGCTTGCAGATGTTGCTATCATAGAAGAGGATGCTATAATTGGTGAATTTTTGTCTAGATATGAAGGAGATGTTTATGACAGTATAGAAGAGCTTTCTGACGCATATACCTCTTCAGAGGGGGTGCCAGATGAGCCTTTACAGCTCTATAATGTATTGCTAAGTAACATGGATGAAGATGAGGACTCAGAGGATGATATGGATGAGTATGAAGATTGCTTGGATCATACTGATTGTGAATAGGTTATCGACGATAGGGATTTTACATCTATGCTTGTACAGGGGCTGCATGAGGAGATAAATTCTATAGTCTTGATTAATGTTGAGACTTCCAAGGGTGATTTTCCCGAGGATGTTATTGATGAAGATCTACAGGATAAAGCTGTTTTTCATGATCAAGCTGAAATCCCAACAGGTGAAAAATCTTCTGATGATACAGGTCGAGAGACTCGCAAGTTTTTTTGTGATGGCTATGAAGCTAGAGGGGGTGATGATGCTAAATCATCCTTGATACTGCATAAAGTACACATGGGTTTTCATTTGCTTGGACAATGTGCCAAATGTGGTTGGATTTGGCTGCTATGCCTATTGATGCTTATGTCAGTGATGTCTTGGCTTCCAGTAAAAGGGAGTCAGATATCTTTAATGCTTTCTGGTAACGAGCTTAAGTTGCCAACAGTTTACGGGATGTGGGTGTTGCACTATGCTTTAGGTGAAGCTGTAGTATATTGCGAAGCCCATCAATGCTATGTGATCTCGATGGTGTTTGATCCAGGAGATTCTAAGGATGTTCATAAGCAGATTCAATATGGATGGATACTGATCAGTATGCATAGTAATTGCGTGCTATTTGCACCAAGGGTAGCATATTTGAACCAGAAATGCTTGATGTTGATTGAAACAGGAAATATATGCTCATGTGGAAATTATGATGCTCCAGTGACTGGAAAATTTCTTATTATCCCATTTGATCCTGGGGGTTACTAAAGTGCAAGTTGCAGATGTAGAGGATACTAGATGCCTGATGTAGCAGGCTACATGATGCAAGGTTTTGTTTTCTAGATTATGCTAAGTTAGAAGAGTGTTTGGTATGCATTCAATAAGATTGCATGGCTGGCTTCCAGCTAACTTCTTTGGACAATTAATGAAGTATCTTCACATCTTTTGAGTTGGTTCTACTAACAGAACTTGAAGTAAAGGATTTGACGGCCATTCCGTGTGCAGACAGAGTAATTCATACTTGAGCTTGACAGGGTTCCTTAAGAGAGAGCTTAATAGTCAAGCCGTGTGCATCATTAACTGGAGCACTTGAGTCTAGCGGGGTTCACTAAACAAGTTATCCATGATTAAATGCTTTGAAGATGCGGCAGATATAGTTCAGAGATTTTTGATGGATAGCTACCTAATGATTAAGCTAGAACATTGATGATAGGGTATAAGCCTTATTTTGTTTTTCATATGTTTTCCAATAATGTGAGTCTAATGATGGGAAGAACTTAAGGTACCTTTAGTAGATGCAAATTGAAGTGCAGTTGGCACAGATCGGAGGCTGTGCAGGTTCAGAGGGGGTGGATTTCGTGCAGCTCCGCTGCCATGTAGAGAAAAAGAGCAGAGAAATGCAAGCTAAGATTCTTTGAAGCCTACGGATTTAGTGAGTAGCAGTGAACAGTGCTTGATAACAAGCCAAGTTTAATGATTAATGTATATAAGATGTAGCTTCAAAGAGCCAACGGATGCCTTAATGATGCCAAAAATGATTATTCTTGAAGTGAGAACATATGAAATATTATGATCTAGAACTGTAGTGCTTGATGTGCTTTACCGGCCTGTCTTTACGGCTCGTCGATTGGAGCTACAATGAAGAAGTTATGGCAGTTTGAAGTTTAAGTCGATTGCAACTCCGTACCGGATTGGGAAATTTCAACTGAGGTGCCAAAGATGAAATGAATGCACCGGCCTGAAGTGCTCACTTTGTGGAGCGTGTCAGTATTTTCAGATTAGTGATCGGACCTCCGGTCGCCAAGATATTGGCCGTTAAAGATTCACTGGGGGCCGGTTCCGTACGAGTCCTGTCCGCTTGGTCGAGGTGTCATCTGGGAATTTTGGCCTCCTCATCAGGGTTTGTATGGGTTCTATGCAGTTTGAGAAATCTAAAGGGATTTACAGCTTGGCAGGCAGAGTCTCGTGTCAGTTGTTGGCGCTGCTGAGCTAGGTAATTTTTGGCATTATTCGAGATGCTAATATAGGCAGTAAAATTCATGATGATATTGTCAGTTCAGAGCTCTCATCCTCATCCGGCGTGTATGCCTAATGTGGTGCCGTTACAAAAGCACAAAAAGTTCTTGATGAAGTCTTTATCCGGAATGTCAGCCCATGGGACATATTGATTGTGAGATATGCTTAGCGGCCAGTGGGAGTGCTTGGCATTGTTTACTCGATATGTACGCCAAATTTAATGCTTGGCAATGCCTTGGTCGACATGTATGCTAAATGTGGTGCCCAACAAGGGCCATGGGCTGCCCAAGGGACCAACTTTAAGGGCCGCCCACCCGAAAGAAACAAGGGCCAATGAGGCCACCCAACACACTAAAAAGGGCCATCCATAGGTTAAGTGAATGAGTGTGAAGTGAGGAGGAAAAGAAAAAGAAGAAATGGGGAGGACCTGAGGCAGCGCGCAGGCGGCGTGAAGGAGAAGCGAGAACTCGCCTCGCGCGCGGTGATGCTCAGACGGCGACGCGCAAAAAACGAAAGTTGATGAGCTTGCCATGGTGCACCGTTTCGGCACTGTTTCCGTCGCATTCCGTGCACGTCCAACTCCGCACTGCCACGTCAGTAGAAGAGCGTTTTTATGCCTCCCTAGCAACGACGGCGCCGTGGTTGCTAAGGGAGGACGCATGCTATTAATAGATTTTTTGGCATGCAAGTGAAGAAAGTTATCAACGAGATTGGTGGTAAGCAAAGCAAGAGAGGTAACGAAGCAAGATTCAAGGGGTAAAGAAGAGGAACCAAAGGGGAAGGAAGGGAGCTCCTCGATCTCCATCAAAGCAAGCTCCTTGAGCTCTCCATCGAAGGGCTTGCCTCCTTGAACTCCATTGAGGCAAGAACTTATCCTTGATTGCCATCGAAGCTAAGCAAGTGGGAGGAGCTCTGTCTCTTAACCTCCAACCCAAGCCAACGGCGATCTCTTTCTCTCTCTCTCGATCTCCAATCCAATCAAGCAAGGAAAGAGAAGCTTTTCGAGGTTAAATCGTGCAAGCAAAGCATACAGTGATCAAAGAAAATCAAGGACAAAGAAGCAAGGCGGGACAAGCAAACCAAGGGAAGTCAAAACTCGCTCTCGAGTAAGCAAGCAGAGAGGATAAACTCTCTGTACTGTATTTGGAAGATACAAGGGTATCAAGCATGGGATTTTGTCTGATACTTACCTCCTAATCAGCTTATTAAGACTCTAATGGTGAGCATAAGTGGAAATTTTACAATCTTGATCTAATTTGAGAGCATTAAACTCTCCTAACTCCATCAGTGCCGTTAACGGCAACCATTTGTAATCGAATTCCACTTCGGCTAATCATTAGCAGTTTAAACCATTTTGATTGCCGAGTTTTAAGTGTTTAAAGTGTTGTCAGGATCTGTTGCCTTGTGCCATGCATCTTGTCTCTCTTATTTCCCACAGGAAGCAGCCCGGTGCTGACCCGGCTCACCTCGCGAACCCATATCCCTCGAAAACGTTTAGCTAGGAAAGAACATATCCCCAAACATGTTGGAGAAATCCGACGGAAATCTTGGCATTTGAACTCATTGTACATTTAAGTCTAAGGTAGGAAAGAAATGATTGATAGATATACTGTTTTCAATAGGAAAGAATGTCTATTAGAAAAAATTTAGCTCGACATGTTCATTCTATTTCCAATGTTGAATTAGTCCTGACCCCCCTACAGGGGGCAGAGTTCCTGGCTAAGGTCTCTTGAATCCACGTCAACTGGTTAAGCGATGGATACCCACTACTGTTGGTTAAGCGGTGGGAACCCACGTCTACTGCTGGTTAAGTGGTGGGAATGTCCATGTCGTGCTTTCTATGCGGTGGACATACCTAGTTGTATGGGCAGCTAGGCGACAACGGGAGGAGTAAAATCTCGCTGGAGGGGGGATGTTGTACCTCCAGAACATTGGAATTTTAATGAATAAGTTTGAGTAGAATTTTTACTAGAGTATTGTCTCGGTGCCGCTTTGCAATACTGATTGAAGGGCTGTCTTAACGAACATTGTGATTCAGAATCTAATTCAAAGAACATTTATGTTGAACAACTATTGTGGTAGTAATTAGGACACACAAGGAAGTGTGAGTGTGGGGGTGGAAAGTGGGGGCTTGGCTCAGGTTGCCAATGCCTATGAGAAGGGTGGTCCCGATTGGTCGGGAACTCTCTGTCCTCCCCATAGTGTTTAAATGGATACTAGTAATACTCATTTCCCCTAGAGCGGCGAAGTCTCAAGTGTACGTGCCTCTGAAACATGGGGAAAAAGGCACTCGAGGTTTTCTCTCCTCTTGGAAGGTGGGTCTTAGGATCGCTAGATAGGTTAAGTACGCTTCCCATGCGAGGTGGAGCTAGATCTCATTGCTAGTAGGCTCGAACTCGACTCACTTTGTGATGGGAGATCGTCCGCTAGTTGAACCCTGAACCACTTTGTTTGCTTCCGCTATAGATCTAGGGGCCACAAGGTTCACCATCAGATCCGCCGTTTGATACGGTGGGGTGGGGACCTCACAGAAAATAAGAGCATGTTGGGGTGAGGAACTTTCGTTAAACGAATATGACGTGTATAGTTGATTGCATGCTCTTGTGCATCTTATGCCTCACGTACAACTTATTCTATAAGAATGCAACATTTTCTCTTGTGATTCTCTCATTGAGAGAGGTAATAGAAAAACACAAATAAGTCACAGACCGACCCTCCTACTGTGTATGTGGTTGTTGACTGTACTAAGAATATTTAAATGTGGCACTTTGCCAGCGAATTAAGACCGATATTTATGTTCTTTTAGTGTGGTTGTGCGTTGTCAGTGACTAGAAAGCATGTTCAAAAAATCCAAAACTTTCCTTGTCCTTGAAAAAGTTTCTAGTGTGATAGCGGAAGCGTAATCTATGAGGCAGTGGAGTTCAGCCCACCTGACTAACATTCCATGCATGCAAAATTGTAAGCCCTTGGCTACTATGATAGCCTCAAGCATGAGAGCGAAAACCATAAGTGCCTTGCACAGTTTGCATTGGTAGTGATGCATCATAACGTGATGTCACCACACATAAAAGGGGAGCAAATTTCTAATTGTAATAGTTCCCCAAACTAATGTGCCAATTCCCTTGATACCAAATCAATAGGTAGTAGCGTGGCACACGCGAGAAGCCTTGCTTCATGTGAAATTATCAAAGCACTTTGCTTTACACAACCGAAAATATTTTCTAAATTACATGTGTAAACATGGAAAAATAAACAAAGCTGAACATGGTCTAACCTGGTCATCCTCCTGTAACTAGTTGTCTTGAGATGTCAAGGAAAGGATCTATCAAATGTAGCTCATATCTGTTGCGTGAGAGAGAATTGTCATGTGTAACATTTATACCTTCTTGGCATGTAATTATATAACCTGCAAGCATATCTCCATATCCTTCCCAGGTTTGTATGCTTATAGCATATGTCAAATGTGGGAAGTCGCAATGCAAGATGCATAAATTGAAGCCTTGCTTCACATAATTACTTTTGGAGTTCCTGAGAGCTCATAGCTACTGGATATTCATGCTAATAGAGGTATGTCATATATAAAAAAAAGTCGACCTTGTCGATCATTCACAAACAATAGACCTTGTCTACTTGCAGATCTCATTAAGTACTTGTGTCGGTGAATCTTGCCGCCAATTTCAAGAAATGGTGACAATTAGTTGACCATGCGGATCATGTGTGCCGCTGTCGGTTTCCCTAGTCATGGGAAAAGAGTGCTTGTTATCCTGCAAAGAGTTAACCATGCCGAACAATTTTGTACCATTCATCAAGTTGAGGTACAAGCCATGCTGATCTTCATGAGGTCCAAGTAGTCTTGCATGGCCCTTTGCCTGACATTACTCCATTCAACCTCTGACAAGCGTGTGTTGTCGATGTTTTTGTGTATCCAAGCCATGCTTGATACAGGTTTGCAATTGATCATTGACCTTTTGCCAATAATATATGCGAAAAAAAATTAATGCTGAAGCTAACTGTCACAAGCCTTGCTTGTGCTTGGAGTGCCTAAAGTGCTCCAATCTCCATTGTAAGATAAAACCATCCAACATATTTTGAAACATTTTCTAAATAAACTAAAGATTTAGACGTACCTAATGAATCACAGGGCTTGACTTGCCGTGTTATCAAACTCTTGCATGATGCACGAGCATGCATGTCATGCATTTTGTATCCGTACGAATGTTTAGTGCTGAATCTCAAGCCATGATCGCGTGCCTCAATCAACACATCAAAGATCCTCAAAGCAATCAACATTATGGACTATGCTGAGCCATGATGGGAAGGTACCTCATTCTCGTAACGGTTACCTTTACCAAAAGCAAAACCCGCTTTGGTTTTGTGTTGCTTGATGAAAACTGGTGTCTATCAAAGTTTTGAAGCGTTAAGGATGTTTGACCTTGTCGGCCAAATAATTGTGCATGCGAGTCTCCTTGATTTTTTTTCCGCTACCGACAGAACATGCAAACATTCACAGGAATCAAAAACTGTTATGTACTTCTGTTGCCCACATGACTTCATCGGCAAACTGTTTTTTGGAACCCTGTTTGGATTCACGGGGTGTACATGCACCACAAGCCTAAAATAAATGGTCCATTTGGACATTGGACGTTGACTAGTGTGAACAAAATCTTCACAATTGGTCATGGCGGGCAGAACGATCTGTGGAGGCTATAGGGGAGGAACTAGGGCAACTTCAAGAGCCCAAACGGGATTGCTCCAGAGATGGAAATTGACCTTGGTGCAGCACAAACCCAACCATGTAAATTGCATGCAAACTTGAGCAGGCAATCGTTCCTTCTTCTCTATGTAAGCCTTGCTTCACGCATGACAGAATTGATTATTCTCGGCTTAGCTGAGGTGGTTTCCTACACGTCCTTGACCATCCTCTTCCTTTCCATGCCTTCACGCACTCCTCAAATTTTCCATGAGAGAGACTTCATGCATGATTTCATGCAGCCCTCTAGGCCTTCTTCCTTCATTAAGGCAAGAGAGAGAGAGAACGAGAGAGAGAGAGAGAGAGAGAGAGAGAGAGAGAGAGAGAGAGAGAGAGAGAGGAACCATGCTGAGCCTTGTCTTGCTCGCTTTGCACGCTCATCCATGCCTCCTTCTTTCTTCTCCTTCCTCCATCTCCCCTGGATCTAATATCAATGTTAGACAGTGGGGACTGGACCATGAAACTCTCCACAATCGTACCCTATATAGGCCTTGCCTGCTGTTAAATATAGGATTACCCTTGACCGCATGTTCGTCGTGGCCCTTGGCCTAGCCCTTGGCATGACATTACATTAGAATTTGATGCTTGTGTTGTATCTTTAAATCTAGGTGAAGAAAGTACAGGTACACAATTATAAGCTTTGAGTGGGCCGCAACTATCCTCTAGTGCAAGTCATGGTGAGAATCCATGGAGTGGCAGGTTACGTAAAAGAGTGAGTCCTGTAAACTCTTCAAATGTATCAAGAGAAGGAAACAAAAAGGTTGATGACTCCCCTAGGTTGCCAATTTGAGTGTTGGTTATGATGATGGCGATAGCAGTGGTTCTGAGCAGATTTTCGATGATGAGTTTGGAATATCCTCTATGAAGACGCTGGGTGCAAGAAGAATGCAAGCAGGGAATAGGACACTTGGAAGTGATCCTAGACCACGTAAGAAAGAGAAAGAAATATTGTGCATAGGTTGACTTATGACATTTATGTGGCTCGTCATTGTGCATTTATGGCAAATATTACAGAGGAAGTAGAACCCACATGTTTTGAGGATGCTATGAAGGATGAATAGATGGTTGCACTTGATGCAAATGGAACATGAAATTTTGTGCCATTAACAAAGGAAAATATGGAAATTTGATATAAGTGGGTTTAAAAAACAAAGCATAATATTGATGGTAGTGTGAGTAGGAACAAGGCTAGACTTGTGGCAAAAGTTATGTATAGACTTATAAGATTGATTATGAGGAGAGGTTTAACCTTGCAGATAATATGTCTATCGTTCATATGTTTATCACACTGGATGCTGCATTAAAATGGGTGTTGAAACAAATGGATGTAAAAAGTGCATTTTTGAATGGAGACTTAGAGGAAAATGTGTATATGGAGCAACCACAAGGCTATGCAAATATGAGGCTACGTGACCTTGTATGTAGGTTAAAGAAAGCACTGTATGGGCTAAAGCAAGCACCTAGATGTTGGTATGAGAGGATTGTGGCATTCCTCATTTCATTGGTCTTTTTAGATGTCTGATGTATACCATTGATTGTATGTGCAAAAGAATGAGGCAGGAATTGTGGTAATATGTATCTATGCGGATTATCTGATTGTTGGAGGTGATAATGTAGCTGAAGTAGAGGGCATGAAGGCTCTTATGCATGATATTTAAAATAAATACTTGGGAGACTTGCAATATTTCTTGGGCATTGAAATTTTTTGCACAAAAGAAGATTTGGTTTGTCACAAAGGAAATATGATTTGGATATGTTGAAAAAGTATGGTATGGTTGATTGTAATCCATTTGCAATGCCCTTAGATCAAAATTTGAAGTTGGGGAATGATGCAGGTTAAGTGCTTGATAATGCTACGATGTACAGGAAGATTGTGGGTAGCTTGATCTACTTTACTATCTCACGTCTAGACTTGAGCTACATAGTTGGATTAGTGAGTCAGTTTATGCAGACTCCTAGGAAACGATGCTTGGATGTAATGAGGCACATTTTTTGCTATGTGAGTGCTACTTTGAACTATGTACTTTTTTATAGGATTGATGTGGAGTTGCATCTCTATGGCTACACAAATACGGATGCAAAGTTGTAGCTCTATCATAGGTCTACCATCGTATTCATGTTCTCACTTGGGAGTGTTGTTATCACATGGAGCAACAAGAAGTAGCCTACAACTTCTCTTTTGACTACAGAGGCTGAGTATAGGGGTGCTGCTATGTTGGCATGTGAGGTAGGATGGCTAGGACTGCTACTTCATTAATTTGGAAAGGCCAGTTTCCATTTTTTGTGACAACCCCATCAACATATTTTTGGAATAAAACCCAGTGTTCATGCGAGGACAAAGCACATTGAAATGCAATAACACTTCATTAGAGAGAGGGTCTTAGCAGGCAACATTTACTATGATTATGTGGCAATGGATGAAAAGGTTGCAGAAATCTTCACGAAGGCCCTTGGAGCAACAAAGCTATGGAAATTTTGAGTGATTCTTGGCGTACAAGAGATGAAATTGAGCTTTAAAGGGAGTGTTGATATGTCAAGATCAACATGTACAACTCTTGGATGACTACCACCAACAGTCATCATCACTGGCATGCCTTAGTGGATACACATATCTTTCCAAGTATACTATAGATTTCCAATCTAGTCTACCTACCTACCCTCTTACTTAAATCTATTCAACTCACTCACTAGTGGTTCATACAAGACCATTGTATTAGTTCCCCTTTTATGTTGTATTTTTGTTATATTTTGTAGATCTCTTATTTTGAGTTTTTGAACAAGAACAAGTATAGTCTTTTGACTCCATCTTTGTTTGTGTTTGTGTGTGTGTGATCGAAAGAGCTCAAGCTCTCTCCTTCTCTATCTCTTGACATGAATGATAATGGGAATTGATTCTGATGCTCAAGCAATATGACGTACTCTACTAAAATATATCATAAAGCCAATGGAATTGGTGGAGCTATTGGATGATTCATGCAATTTTGGCACTATCAAAGCTGTATGCCAAACTTATTTCAGTGAACTATAGTACATTGTGTTGCCTCAGGAGACGATGGAGGTGTGTAATAGTGTGGAAATAAGTTTCAATTCCCATGAATCCTTGTACAAAATTGTCACTTTAGGGCACAAGGCAGAAGGAATGTTTAGGTTGCTGCCAATATCTTATAGTGTCAGTGTTTTGAAAAGCTTTACCAGTAATGATGCTGCAAACTTGCTAGGTGGATTTCAATATGTGGAGGATGTCATTCCATTAGAAGATGGTAAATCCTTCATCTACAACAAGCTAAACAATATGTACAGTGACTTTTTGAAGCAATGATCAGATTTCATAGGTTGATAGAGGAAGACTGTGATGGTAAAACCATATTTGTTGTGAAGCGTGATGAGTACCAGATCGTCATGTTCTACCGCTGAAAAGGGTAAGCATTACATTGATAAATAAGGCCTTGATGGGCATCGATGTTGAGCTAAATTCTAATGAGAAGGGAAACACATGTTTAATTGTTTAATTAGAGACGAATTTGATGTATAGCATCTTTTCATCTCTTGCATGAGACACATTAGTCAGTGAAATGGTATTTCAATCACATACTAGACTTTGACATCATTTGGCAACAAGAAGAAGGACAAAGATTGTAAGTTTCACGTGTGGGTACGTTTTAAGTGGACTGGCATTTTGCAAGAGACTTGAAAAACTCTTAATTATATGTTAGGGGGCTGCAAGAAAGGTCCAATGACCCTCTTTCCATGCATTTATAGCTTCCATAGTAAAGACTCATGGGAACTGAAGGCAAGGGTGCAAAGGTCATCAAGTCAAAGGGTGATAAGGGAAAGGGTGGAAAAATTATAGTTAACTGCGAAAGGTGTGCCCACTACACAAACAATGAGTGAAGCACTACAACAATGGTTTCAAGGTATTGCTAGTTGTGATCAAAGTGTACCCTCTAGTCCAGATATGGATGATCCAAATTGGTATCCTATTCTACCAATTGCATTGATAAATGTGCATGTGTGCACCCTTCGTGCCCGCCTATGAATTCTTGACAAGTTGCTAATGCTCCATATTAATTGTGCTTGGAATATGGAGCCTGCAAAAAAATGGAAGAATGCAAAAGAGAACTCGAGGCTATTCTATTGAGTGTTGGTCTCCATGGTGTCACAATTGACTTATCAACAAAGAACAAGAAGTCATCTAGAAGTACATAGAATTTACCTAATAAAATATGTATGGGTAATAGTAAAGCTAGGCATTTTCTTTCGGGCTATTCTAACTTCGAAAGTCCCACTGAGTTGCAGTTGTGGAAAAAGGTGTGTGACATTACCTCCTGCATAGGTAACAAAGTAGACCTTGGAATTAAACACACTAGTGTGTGGAAGTCTAGAGATGATACTTTTTGTCTACTTGGAAAGGTAAAGCTAACCTCTAATGAGTTATCCATGTTGATGTTTGTAATCAATAGTTTCATAGCACAAATTGTTGACGTTTGGGGGAAATGTACATAACAAATCACATGGTGGGTTGAACACTTGGTGTCTAGAATTCAAATGCATCTGTTATTTTTCTCATTATCTATGGTTCATTGGGAATCTAGAGTAGCCAATGAATGGAGTGCTTACACTATCAAGAAAAAACAGTGTACTTAAAAACTATGCATCATGGAGGTGGAAGGAAAAGGAGAAATTATCTCCATGAGATGCTCAATTGGTTCTATAGAGGTTTAGAGAGGAGAGAGAGGAAGAAGACCAAAGTACCAAAAAGTCTAAAATGTAAACTAGCAAGAGTGGTGAACATGAGGTGATCACAATCATATCATGCTTCGAGTGCAAACTATCATTCCAAAAATGGCTAGAGACAAGATGACAAAATGGTAGGCATAGGGTAGAACCGTCTATAAATTTCTAACACTAACCATTTCTATTGTAAACATGTAAAGTAATGCAAGTGACTTTTTGATAGCATAGTCAATGGTTCTATACATGAAGTTTCATCTATTTTGGAGATTTCTTCAATTTTTATTAGTTTTCTATTTTTTTTAAAAAATTAAGTACTATATAAGTCAAAACTTATAGGGCCTGAAGCTCATTTGTCATTTGCACATTTTAAAAGATCCTCTTGAGCCCAAATGAGCACACATATCTTGCACCACATGGATGAAGCACAAGAGGAAACCACTACACACATCAACCCACCACCACCACTCACACCACAGTAAGTCCGCAACCAACAGCTCATGTTAAGTCCACATCCCAACACCACAAACCGCTCTAGACAGTCACTAACCTACCTAACATTTGAATCCAAAGGATCAAACCACCATGCAATAGATGTTTAGTGATCTCCCACCATTAAATCATGCCACTTGCACACCCTTGCCGAACCCCCCACCAATATCATCTTTACAAAGAGCCACAAAAGAAATAAGAATAAGTGGAGAAGAATATCAAGGTCCATTGCAAAATCAAGAGATCTTGCATGTTTCAGCAACACCTAGTGCTCAACAATCACCCAACTATACCGCAAAAATTATTACACCGTAAAAATTTGGCGTGCACGTCAAACAAAAGGTGATCAAGGTAATACTAGGCGATCCTGTTTCAGAAGCACAAGAAGCCAAAAGATTGAAGAGAATAAAGAGAGGCAAAAGAAAGAGGAATCTGAGAGAGAAGCACAAAGAAAGTAGGAGAAAGAGAGAAGACAAAGGGAGCAGGAGGAGTGGGAGAGATCTGAGGCTCCGAGAGACCACCTGTCTAATTTACAAGCACGAGTAGATACAAAGAAGAAGGAGACAAAGGATAGAGCTTGAGATGTCCAACAGGAAAAAGTGGGGAGCTCTAAGCCTTTGAATATTCCCCAAAGAGCAAAACAATGTGCAAAGAAGAAGAAAGAAAAAGTATAAAAGTGACCCTCCTCCATAGGAAAAAGTGGGGAGCTCTAAGCCTTTGAATATTCCCCAAAGAGCAAAACAATGTGCAAAGAAGAAGAAACACAAAGTATAAAAGTGACCCTCCTCCATGGGCCAATCAGCCAACTCATCCACCACCACCAACATCACAAAATAAATTGAAATGTCTGCCGAGAGCAATGGTTTTGCGGGAGATTCATACGTATCAAAAGAGCACTGGGCCGATCATACCAAAAGCAGCTTTTTCTCGGGTGATGAGAGAGATAATAGATGAATATAGCGATTTTGTAACCCGGATACATTGTGCTAGTATTTTGACCCTACAGGATGTTGTCAATGAAATTTTGGTACAATTGTTTTGCAGGTTGGCATTGTCTATATGGTTCACACAAAGAGGGTAGCTTTTAAAACACAAATTTAGCCTTGGCAATCAATCTCCAAAATGAAGGGTGCCTACATAAGAATTAGTTTATCTCATGTAACCTCTCTTTATATGAGATTTTTAATCTTTTCATATAATATCAATGAATCCAAATTCTACCATTTGGTGCAATTGTAACATTGATTATGTACATTGTCCTCGTTTTGTATTTGTGATTTTCCAGTCCTTAAATTTAAACTCCCTACCGTGTTCACACACTCGATGGCCTAGGGGACACCACCAATAAAAGTGTTTCAAAATCTAACAAATTAAGGATTGTACATAGGTGGTGGGATGTCCACGATGCACGGTGGTGCCCATTGGGGTCGCCCAGCTCCAAAACAAAACCCTTGTGTGCCTTTCGATGAGTTCACTCAAAGAAAAGAAACCCTCGATACACAGAGGTTTTTTTCTATCACAAGACCCTGCCAAGTACCATCCTACACTACGGATATCCCATCACCTCCAAATGGTCCCCGATTTGCTCAATTTTGACAAAATTTGACTGACGGTGTCCCCCCAATTGTTGGGTGCTTTTGTGGTGGTCGTTCCATGCTGATCTTCATGAGGTCCAAGTAGTCTTGCATGAACCTTTGCCTGACATTACTCCATTCAACCTCTGACAAGCGTGTGTTGTCGATGTTTTTGTGTATCCAAGCCATGCTTGATACAGGTTTGCAATTGATCATTGACCTTTTGCCAATAATATATGCGAAAAAAAATTAATGCTGAAGCTAACTGTCACAAGCCTTGCTTGTGCTTGGAGTGCCTAAAGTGCTCTCATCTCCATTGTAAGATAAAACCATCCAACATATTTTGAAACATTTTCTAAATAAACTAAAGATTTAGACGTACCTAATGAATCACAGGGCTTGACTTGCCGTGTTATCAAACTCTTGCATGATGCACGAGCATGCATGTCATGCATTTTGTATCCGTACGAATGTTTAGTGCTTAATCTCAAGCCATGATCGCGTGCCTCAATCAACACATCAAAGATCCTCAAAGCAATCAACATTATGGACTATGCTGAGCCATGATGGGAAGGTACCTCATTCTCGTAACGGTTACCTTTACCAAAAGCAAAACCCGCTTTGGTTTTGTGTTGCTTGATGAAAACTGGTGTCTATCAAAGTTTTGAAGCGTTAAGGATGTTTGACCTTGTCGGCCAAATAATTGTGCATGCGAGTCTCCTTGATTTTTTTTCCGCTACCGACAGAACATGCAAACATTCACAGGAATCAAAAACTGTTATGTACTTCTGTTGCCCACATGACTTCATCGGCAAACTGTTTTTTGGAACCCTGTTTGGATTCACGGGGTGTACATGCACCACAAGCCTAAAATAAATGGTCCATTTGGACATTGGACGTTGACTAGTGTGAACAAAATCTTCACAATTGGTCATGGCGGGCAGAACGATCTGTGGAGGCTATAGGGGAGGAACTAGGGCAACTTCAAGAGCCCAAACGGGATTGCTCCAGAGATGGAAATTGACCTTGGTGCAGCACAAACCCAACCATGTAAATTGCATGCAAACTTGAGCAGGCGATCGTTCCTTCTTCTCTATGTAAGCCTTGCTTCACGCATGACAGAATTGATTATTCTCGGCTTAGCTGAGGTGGTTTCCTACACGTCCTTGACCATCCTCTTCCTTTCCATGCCTTCACGCACTCCTCAAATTTTCCATGAGAGAGACTTCATGCATGATTTCATGCAGCCCTCTAGGCCTTCTTCCTTCATTAAGGCAAGAGAGAGAGAGAACGAGAGAGAGAGAGAGAGAGAGAGAGAGAGAGAGAGAGAGAGAGAGAGAGAGAGAGAGAGAGAGAGAGAGAGAGAGAGAGAGAGAGAGAGAGAGAGGAACCATGCTGAGCCTTGTCTTGCTCGCTTTGCACGCTCCTCCATGCCTCCTTCTTTCTTCTCCTTCCTCCATCTCCCCTGGATCTAATATCAATGTTAGACAGTGGGGACTGGACCATGAAACTCTCCACAATCGTACCCTATATAGGCCTTGCCTGCTGTTAAATATAGGATTACCCTTGACCGCATGTTCGTCGTGGCCCTTGGCCTAGCCCTTGGCATGACATTACATTAGAATTTGATGCTTGTGTTGTATCTTTAAATCTAGGTGAAGAAAGTACAGGTACACAATTATAAGCTTTGAGTGGGCCGCAACTATCCTCTAGTGCAAGTCATGGTGAGAATCCATGGAGTGGCAGGTTACGTAAAAGAGTGAGTCCTGTAAACTCTTCAAATGTATCAAGAGAAGGAAACAAAAAGGTTGATGACTCCCCTAGGTTGCCAATTTGAGTGTTGGTTATGATGATGGCGATAGCAGTGGTTCTGAGCAGATTTTCGATGATGAGTTTGGAATATCCTCTATGAAGACGCTGGGTGCAAGAAGAATGCAAGCAGGGAATAGGACACTTGGAAGTGATCCTAGACCACGTAAGAAAGAGAAAGAAATATTGTGCATAGGTTGACTTATGACATTTATGTGGCTCGTCATTGTGCATTTATGGCAAATATTACAGAGGAAGTAGAACCCACATGTTTTGAGGATGCTATGAAGGATGAATAGATGGTTGCACTTGATGCAAATGGAACATGAAATTTTGTGCCATTAACAAAGGAAAATATGGAAATTTGATATAAGTGGGTTTAAAAAACAAAGCATAATATTGATGGTAGTGTGAGTAGGAACAAGGCTAGACTTGTGGCAAAAGTTATGTATAGACTTATAAGATTGATTATGAGGAGAGGTTTAACCTTGCAGATAATATGTCTATCGTTCATATGTTTATCACACTGGATGCTGCATTAAAATGGGTGTTGAAACAAATGGATGTAAAAAGTGCATTTTTGAATGGAGACTTAGAGGAAAATGTGTATATGGAGCAACCACAAGGCTATGCAAATATGAGGCTACGTGACCTTGTATGTAGGTTAAAGAAAGCACTGTATGGGCTAAAGCAAGCACCTAGATGTTGGTATGAGAGGATTGTGGCATTCCTCATTTCATTGGTCTTTTTAGATGTCTGATGTATACCATTGATTGTATGTGCAAAAGAATGAGGCAGGAATTGTGGTAATATGTATCTATGCGGATTATCTGATTGTTGGAGGTGATAATGTAGCTGAAGTAGAGGGCATGAAGGCTCTTATGCATGATATTTAAAATAAATACTTGGGAGACTTGCAATATTTCTTGGGCATTGAAATTTTTTGCACAAAAGAAGATTTGGTTTGTCACAAAGGAAATATGATTTGGATATGTTGAAAAAGTATGGTATGGTTGATTGTAATCCATTTGCAATGCCCTTAGATCAAAATTTGAAGTTGGGGAATGATGCAGGTTAAGTGCTTGATAATGCTACGATGTACAGGAAGATTGTGGGTAGCTTGATCTACTTTACTATCTCACGTCTAGACTTGAGCTACATAGTTGGATTAGTGAGTCAGTTTATGCAGACTCCTAGGAAACGATGCTTGGATGTAATGAGGCACATTTTTTGCTATGTGAGTGCTACTTTGAACTATGTACTTTTTTATAGGATTGATGTGGAGTTGCATCTCTATGGCTACACAAATACGGATGCAAAGTTGTAGCTCTATCATAGGTCTACCATCGTATTCATGTTCTCACTTGGGAGTGTTGTTATCACATGGAGCAACAAGAAGTAGCCTACAACTTCTCTTTTGACTACAGAGGCTGAGTATAGGGGTGCTGCTATGTTGGCATGTGAGGTAGGATGGCTAGGTCTGCTACTTCATTAATTTGGAAAGGCCAGTTTCCATTTTTTGTGACAACCCCATCAACATATTTTTGGAATAAAACCCAGTGTTCATGCGAGGACAAAGCACATTGAAATGCAATAACACTTCATTAGAGAGAGGGTCTTAGCAGGCAACATTTACTATGATTATGTGGCAATGGATGAAAAGGTTGCAGAAATCTTCACGAAGGCCCTTGGAGCAACAAAGCTATGGAAATTTTGAGTGATTCTTGGCGTACAAGAGATGAAATTGAGCTTTAAAGGGAGTGTTGATATGTCAAGATCAACATGTACAACTCTTGGATGACTACCACCAACAGTCATCATCACTGGCATGCCTTAGTGGATACACATATCTTTCCAAGTATACTATAGATTTCCAATCTAGTCTACCTACCTACCCTCTTACTTAAATCTATTCAACTCACTCACTAGTGGTTCATACAAGACCATTGTATTAGTTCCCCTTTTATGTTGTATTTTTGTTATATTTTGTAGATCTCTTATTTTGAGTTTTTGAACAAGAACAAGTATAGTCTTTTGACTCCATCTTTGTTTGTGTTTGTGTGTGTGTGATCGAAAGAGCTCAAGCTCTCTCCTTCTCTATCTCTTGACATGAATGATAATGGGAATTGATTCTGATGCTCAAGCAATATGACGTACTCTACTAAAATATATCATAAAGCCAATGGAATTGGTGGAGCTATTGGATGATTCATGCAATTTTGGCACTATCAAAGCTGTATGCCAAACTTATTTCAGTGAACTATAGTACATTGTGTTGCCTCAGGAGACGATGGAGGTGTGTAATAGTGTGGAAATAAGTTTCAATTCCCATGAATCCTTGTACAAAATTGTCACTTTAGGGCACAAGGCAGAAGGAATGTTTAGGTTGCTGCCAATATCTTATAGTGTCAGTGTTTTGAAAAGCTTTACCAGTAATGATGCTGCAAACTTGCTAGGTGGATTTCAATATGTGGAGGATGTCATTCCATTAGAAGATGGTAAATCCTTCATCTACAACAAGCTAAACAATATGTACAGTGACTTTTTGAAGCAATGATCAGATTTCATAGGTTGATAGAGGAAGACTGTGATGGTAAAACCATATTTGTTGTGAAGCGTGATGAGTACCAGATCGTCATGTTCTACCGCTGAAAAGGGTAAGCATTACATTGATAAATAAGGCCTTGATGGGCATCGATGTTGAGCTAAATTCTAATGAGAAGGGAAACACATGTTTAATTGTTTAATTAGAGACGAATTTGATGTATAGCATCTTTTCATCTCTTGCATGAGACACATTAGTCAGTGAAATGGTATTTCAATCACATACTAGACTTTGACATCATTTGGCAACAAGAAGAAGGACAAAGATTGTAAGTTTCACGTGTGGGTACGTTTTAAGTGGACTGGCATTTTGCAAGAGACTTGAAAAACTCTTAATTATATGTTAGGGGGCTGCAAGAAAGGTCCAATGACCCTCTTTCCATGCATTTATAGCTTCCATAGTAAAGACTCATGGGAACTGAAGGCAAGGGTGCAAAGGTCATCAAGTCAAAGGGTGATAAGGGAAAGGGTGGAAAAATTATAGTTAACTGCGAAAGGTGTGCCCACTACACAAACAATGAGTGAAGCACTACAACAATGGTTTCAAGGTATTGCTAGTTGTGATCAAAGTGTACCCTCTAGTCCAGATATGGATGATCCAAATTGGTATCCTATTCTACCAATTGCATTGATAAATGTGCATGTGTGCACCCTTCGTGCCCGCCTATGAATTCTTGACAAGTTGCTAATGCTCCATATTAATTGTGCTTGGAATATGGAGCCTGCAAAAAAATGGAAGAATGCAAAAGAGAACTCGAGGCTATTCTATTGAGTGTTGGTCTCCATGGTGTCACAATTGACTTATCAACAAAGAACAAGAAGTCATCTAGAAGTACATAGAATTTACCTAATAAAATATGTATGGGTAATAGTAAAGCTAGGCATTTTCTTTCGGGCTATTCTAACTTCGAAAGTCCCACTGAGTTGCAGTTGTGGAAAAAGGTGTGTGACATTACCTCCTGCATAGGTAACAAAGTAGACCTTGGAATTAAACACACTAGTGTGTGGAAGTCTAGAGATGATACTTTTTGTCTACTTGGAAAGGTAAAGCTAACCTCTAATGAGTTATCCATGTTGATGTTTGTAATCAATAGTTTCATAGCACAAATTGTTGACGTTTGGGGGAAATGTACATAACAAATCACATGGTGGGTTGAACACTTGGTGTCTAGAATTCAAATGCATCTGTTATTTTTCTCATTATCTATGGTTCATTGGGAATCTAGAGTAGCCAATGAATGGAGTGCTTACACTATCAAGAAAAAACAGTGTACTTAAAAACTATGCATCATGGAGGTGGAAGGAAAAGGAGAAATTATCTCCATGAGATGCTCAATTGGTTCTATAGAGGTTTAGAGAGGAGAGAGAGGAAGAAGACCAAAGGACCAAAAAGTCTAAAATGTAAACTAGCAAGAGTGGTGAACATGAGGTGATCACAATCATATCATGCTTCGAGTGCAAACTATCATTCCAAAAATGGCTAGAGACAAGATGACAAAATGGTAGGCATAGGGTAGAACCGTCTATAAATTTCTAACACTAACCATTTCTATTGTAAACATGTAAAGTAATGCAAGTGACTTTTTGACAGCATAGTCAATGGTTCTATACATGAAGTTTCATCTATTTTGGAGATTTCTTCAATTTTTATTAGTTTTCTATTTTTTTTAAAAAAATTAAGTACTATATAAGTCAAAACTTATAGGGCCTGAAGCTCATTTGTCATTTGCACATTTTAAAAGATCCTCTTGAGCCCAAATGAGCACACATATCTTGCACCACATGGATGAAGCACAAGAGGAAACCACTACACACATCAACCCACCACCACCACTCACACCACAGTAAGTCCGCAACCAACAGCTCATGTTAAGTCCACATCCCAACACCACAAACCGCTCTAGACAGTCACTAACCTACCTAACATTTGAATCCAAAGGATCAAACCACCATGCAATAGATGTTTAGTGATCTCCCACCATTAAATCATGCCACTTGCACACCCTTGCCGAACCCCCCACCAATATCATCTTTACAAAGAGCCACAAAAGAAATAAGAATAAGTGGAGAAGAATATCAAGGTCCATTGCAAAATCAAGAGATCTTGCATGTTTCAGCAACACCTAGTGCTCAACAATCACCCAACTATACCGCAAAAATTATTACACCGTAAAAATTTGGCGTGCATGTCAAACAAAAGGTGATCAAGGTAATACTAGGCGATCCTGTTTCAGAAGCACAAGAAGCCAAAAGATTGAAGAGAATAAAGAGAGGCAAAAGAAAGAGGAATCTGAGAGAGAAGCACAAAGAAAGTAGGAGAAAGAGAGAAGACGAAGGGAGCAGGAGGAGTGGGAGAGATCTGAGGCTCCGAGAGACCACCTGTCTAATTTACAAGCACGAGTAGATACAAAGAAGAAGGAGACAAAGGATAGAGCTTGAGATGTCCAACAGGAAAAAGTGGGGAGCTCTAAGCCTTTGAATATTCCCCAAAGAGCAAAACAATGTGCAAAGAAGAAGAAAGAAAAAGTATAAAAGTGACCCTCCTCCATAGGAAAAAGTGGGGAGCTCTAAGCCTTTGAATATTCCCCAAAGAGCAAAACAATGTGCAAAGAAGAAGAAACACAAAGTATAAAAGTGACCCTCCTCCATGGGCCAATCAGCCAACTCATCCACCACCACCAACATCACAAAATAAATTGAAATGTCTGCCGAGAGCAATGGTTTTGCGGGAGATTCATACGTATCAAAAGAGCACTGGGCCGATCATACCAAAAGCAGCTTTTTCTCGGGTGATGAGAGAGATAATAGATGAATATAGCGATTTTGTAACCCGGATACATTGTGCTAGTATTTTGACCCTACAGGATGTTGTCAATGAAATTTTGGTACAATTGTTTTGCAGGTTGGCATTGTCTATATGGTTCACACAAAGAGGGTAGCTTTTAAAACACAGATTTAGCCTTGGCAATCAATCTCCAAAATGAAGGGTGCCTACATAAGAATTAGTTTATCTCATGTAACCTCTCTTTATATGAGATTTTTAATCTTTTCATATAATATCAATGAATCCAAATTCTACCATTTGGTGCAATTGTAACATTGATTATGTACATTGTCCTCGTTTTGTATTTGTGATTTTCCAGTCCTTAAATTTAAACTCCCTACCGTGTTCACACACTCGATGGCCTAGGGGACACCACCAATAAAAGTGTTTCAAAATCTAACAAATTAAGGATTGTACATAGGTGGTGGGATGTCCACGATGCACGGTGGTGCCCATTGGGGTCGCCCAGCTCCAAAACAAAACCCTTGTGTGCCTTTCGATGAGTTCACTCAAAGAAAAGAAACCCTCGATACACAGAGGTTTTTTTCTATCACAAGACCCTGCCAAGTACCATCCTACACTACGGATATCCCATCACCTCCAAATGGTCCCCGATTTGCTCAATTTTGACAAAATTTGACTGACGGTGTCCCCCCAATTGTTGGGTGCTTTTGTGGTGGTCGTTTCATGCATACATTGTGATAATGAAAATTTTTGGATAGTATGAACAAAAAATATAAAGTACAAAATGATGGAAAAATACATTAGAAAATACAAAATATGCTTTATTGCTTTGGGAATCACATCATGGTTTGATAGGTTTTTTGGTGAATTACATCTGTGCATATGGGGAAAATGGCTAACCTGACACCAAGGGTTTTTACAATTTCATGTAAGTTTGTCACCCCTTCACCTAGGATTAGGGCACAGTGGGAGAGAACTCACCCAGGGTTCTTGCTTGTACATGCATACAAGACCACCTCATGATCCACCAATATTAAGGGTGAGGGAATCATTGGTGAAGATGACACTTAATGATTTGCACTTCACAAGCTCCACAGTACCATGCCTAGAGAAGTTTGTGTGAGCAACTCAAAGAATCCATTCCATTAAAACAATGAAACTAGGGCTCTATATATCCCACTCCACAATCAAATGTGTATGTGGTCTTCCAATTCTAGGCCCAAATTGTCATGCACTAAGCTTGATCATCCAATGGTTGCAATTTCTAATTTGTGGATTGCAAGATTAATAGCTTCTGTCATTCTTTGACTGCATTGGGACACTCTATTCCAAAACTAATCTCTCTCTCTCTCTCTATCTCTCTCTCTCTCTCTCTCTATATATATATATATATATATATATATATATATATATATAGAGAGAGAGAGAGAGAGAGAGAGAGAGAGAGAGAGTTTGTGTGTGCATGTGCGAAAGTGTCGCACAGAGCAAAGAGAGAGTGGGAGAGAGAAGGGGAAAGAGAGAGAAAGTGTACAATGGGAGATAGAAAAGGGGAGGGAAAAGAGAGAGTAGAGAGAGAAAGAAAAGTTGGGGGTTCACTATGTATAACTTTTGTATATCGCATACATCCAATGACTATTTATAAGACTTCTTATCTGTAAAAATTTTATAAATAAAATACACCTTTTTCCATTCAATCTGTAAATGTTTTTCCCGCTTTCATCTTACAACACCCATTCTGTATGTGAAACCGTGAGAAAAATGAAATTTAATAGCCCCTTCTTCCACTCACGTGATAGTCACATGATTATTAAGTGACCACCCCCCACCCGCGAGAGAGAGAGAGAGAGAGAGAGAGAGAGAGAGAGAGAGAGAGAGAGAGAGAGAGAGAGAGAGAGAGAGAGAGAGAGAGAGAGAGAGAGAGAGAGAGAGAGAGAGAGAGAGAGAGAGAGAGAGTAAGGAGACGTTTGTTGGGCAGGGGAGAGAGAGATAATAAGCTAAGAGAGAGTGAGGGGAATTTAGTTTTTATTTTTTTAAAACCTTATAGTTAAATTAAGAGAGGTTCTCACCAAAGCAAGCTGTCAAAATATATCGATTTTCTCGTAGAGCCTAAAACTTCATTATCGAGCTCACAATGAGTGTCAAATATTTTCCAAAGCATGCATGGTGATGTTAAACTTTGTCAGCACTCATCAAGGCAATCTTTTCAATTTTAAATATTTAAATCTCCCAGAATGCGAAAACTAGCTCGAAAATTAGCAAAAAATACAAAAAATCAACCAAAACACCCAAAATTGTCATGACAACCCAAAAGACTAAAAGAAATTATAAAAACATCAAAAAATCATCAACAATTGCATTCACACACTTCCAATATGTACAAGCATGACAAAAATAGCAGAGGTTATAAAAAATGCCTATTGTGCAAAATCATCAAACCATCCCCGAAAAATAGCAAAACGGACAAAACTCAACCAATGAGGGAACCAAATTATTTCAAAATATGCCTAATTGTGCATGCAAAGCAACCCATCATTGATCATAAATTATCAATTTTTTGTTCAATGAGTTAGAAATTAATGTAAAAAATTAGTAAAAACTATCAAGAAATTACAAAATTTATCTAAAAACACCCAACCAAAAGACTTGGTAATTAATATTAGCAAAATTATGTCAAAAGTTACTGTGATTAGAGTGCCTGTCTAAAATCCTATAAAAATGCGTCAATAATCATTACATAGATCAAATTTACAATCAAACATCCAAATTATAAGCAAGAACCTTAATTATATTTTATGCGCACACACACAAACACACACACACACACACTAATATAGTTGACAATTTTTTACCACTTTTTAGATGTGCACGCATAAGGTTTAATCTTATCAAATCTGCAAATTAAGCACACAAATGTTTAATTTTCCACGTTCATATCATATATCAACCATCATGTTTGCCAAGCCCTTAACAACATATTTACTTTTAGGAAACACACAAAGGCAAAGTAGTGCAGACACACACCTAAAATTAGGCATATACACATAAGGGACACACTGATTTTCAGGAAACAAACAAAGGTAAATTAGTGCAAACACACCTAAAATTAGGCATACACCCCCAATTACACATTGATTTTTAGGAAACACACAAAGGAAAATTAGTGCACACAATTGCAATTGATCATTGATGCATGCATTTGACAAGTCAAAAATGCGAATATGCACATTAAATTCTAGAAAAAAAAATTCGTTATGACGGTATGCAAAGGCATAGATCAAAAACCCAAAATTATAAACTTTACAACAATCTTGCATACTCCACATGTCTTGAATCCAATGGCACCACACATTTGCCAATTACTCAGTATATGTAGGTCAATTTTGTTGAACCCTCCAAATCCCTAATCTTGCATTCCAAAATCAACAAATGGTTACGTGATTAGAAAAATTTGAAATTGTCTAATGCAATCCAAGCCTCTAATTAGGTAGATATCAAAGCATAAACACAAAATGTTAGTCCAATTAGTGTGCAATCTAGCAAAAATTAGTGAAATTAGCAAGGGGTTAGCAAGAAATTAAAGTGTGTATGCACACAATTAGCAAGATATGGTATCAAATTAGGAAAAATTGAACACATTTCCATATGCACACACACGCAAAATCCACAAAATAGCAAACACACAGAGGAAATTAGTGAGAAAAACTATTCAATTATGTCATGATCATACTAACATAGGCCATCAATCCCCGACAACATCGCCAAATGTGGGGGTACCATCATAGTTTACCTCCAATTACCAACACATAAATATCAATGTGAAGTGATGGGCTACCCAGCTAGAATATGAAAACACTCACATAATTAGTCACCTAATCATGAAAACACGAACCGTGGCTCTATGAGATGAGATTCTTGGCCTATAGAGTATCTCTACCACAAAGATTGACAATCTCCACATCCACTTCTCTTCACCTCAATCAAATCAATCACACACACTAACAATTGCAATGACACACAATATCACTAATCCCACCACGAAACACACTAATTAAAAGTGCACACATATAGAACTATCAAGTATCCATGCTCCAACCAAACATACATACACACACAGAGAGTAGATGGCAATCACACAAGACTAGAGAGTGATTAACCACTAATTAGTTAAGATCTAGCTAATCAAGCATCATAGAGAATCATAACAGAGAATGAAAGAAGCACAATGAAAGAGAATTAAGCATTGATTAGTGTATCAAGTTACATGAGCAAGGAGAAGCTCAAGGAATCCATAGCCACACACCTCATGAGATCCCACTAGAGGTGGTCTCAACAATGAGGCTGAGAACTCTAATTCCATTTATACACTACCTTATGTACCTAGGATTAAATGTGCAATGTTCAAGCACCCAAGGCCATTAGGGATTCACAACTTAGTGTATTTATAGCCTAGGCACACTAAATGTCATACTCATTTGTAGCTTGGAACTCCCATTGACCTCGTACTAGATCAAAATTATCACAATGGCTTGAAATAAATTCAAAATTTATAACACATGGCCAATTTGGAAAAATGTGTAGCTCTGCTGTTTATTGCTTCTTTGAATTTGTGCTTAATGTTCAAATGCTAGGCTTGGACCTTTAGCACATGGTTGGAAGACCCCAATTGCATATGATTTTTTAAGAGTTTATGATGCTACTTGTAAGGCAAGAGCAGTATGTGATGATGATAGTACGGGCTTGATTTGACAGAGTGGAAGAACTTGGTTTGAGAGATAGAGGGGCTTGGATCGTGAGAGCTTGGCTTGTTGGAGTAAAGGATCTTGGCTTGTTGGAGTAGAAGAGCTTGTCTTGTGAGAGCTTGGATAGGTTTCCTGAATGCGTGGATGAAAGGCTAGGGCGTAGCTTGGCTTTGATACAATACAATGCAATATAGTTCGATACATCCAAATGAAGGAGGAAGATCCCTATTTATAGGTGAGTTTGCCTCCTTAAGGAGAAGATATTGTGGAGCATTTGGACAAGTGTCGAGCTACTTTTGCCTCCATGTGAGGAATATGAGTGATATTTGCTTCTACAAAACTCCTTGTTGGTGGTGACACTTGTTCTTCTAGAGGTCTTTTAGTCCTAGTAAAAGTTTTCTTCTTGCCATGTGACCTTTCTCTTAGTCGATTCTATCATTTAGAAGTCGTGTTTCCTTAGGTTGTCACTTGCTTCAAAAGTAGATGCATCATCGTGGATGTAATAATGACACGTAGCCCTTGACTAGAATTAATAAGAGGATTAATATGAATGTAAAATTGATGCACGGTAGGGAAAAGACAAACTAATGCATTGGCTTATGTTGCATTGTTTTCATACTAAGTATGCATGAGGACTAACTAGCATTAAGAAATTAAGGTGAGGTAGAAAAATGACTCCCAAATTAATTTACTAGATAAGGTATATAATTTTACCTAATATATTATATATTAGTGCATTCATATATAGATTTATAGAGAATGTTCCCACGCATCTAAATACATGCATCATCGTATTCATCACCTGTTCCTATTATGAACGTGCTATTACATGACAATGTAAAACAAAGTTGAATGCAAATTTCTCGTCAAAAATTCATTAGACCTTTGTTCACTTTTCCTTTATGCAAAATCCAGGGCTATGAGCTTCCAAGCTATATTATAAGATTAGACAAGTTTCCCCGATAGGTCACTTATTTATGAAGTAGTTTAGTCTTTGTACATATAAGAACCTTATCTAGGGTATAAAAGGATTTTTAAAAAGGTTTTGAGGGAGAGAGTTCATTATTGAAAACAACAAGATAAGGATTTATCTGTATGTCGTGAGCTCCCTCTTACTATTAAGATTTAATCTCTTAAGTTATCATATTGACAAACCGAGAGAATCATTGTATTAGCCTCGATGAGCTCTTTGCATCCAAGGATTTTAATTACGCGATGACGCATTTTGTTAAATGTTAATTATTGTTGTTATTATCACTATTTTTTTCATGTTAATAACATATATCCACGAGCAAAAGATCAAAACTCTCTACTTTCGACCATCACACCCCGGTATCAATAAGATCAAAACAGGATGAGGGATCATTGGGTGTAACGCCCACCAATGGAAGCACTCAAAGCAGGGAACCAACTTCTCATATCGATGGAACTACACCTCCAAACCATGGATCTCCTGACTTTCAGATAGGATCGTCAAAAAGTAGATAGGTTAGCTTACAGACGAGCTTCAAAAAAAGGCTACAATCATTTCAGAGGGAGGGCGTAAGCATCGTTCTAGCTAGGCTTCAAATCTTTCTAATTCTTCGTCCAAAAGTGCCAAGGTCTTTCTCTCTGTGGATTTCTTCCTTACCCAACCTTCCACAACAATCCTAGATATGGCTTGTACCTCCACTGAAACCTTATGTTTGAACCAATCTATGCTGTAGTAGTCAGAGAACTCTTCACAAAACTTACAAAATTGCCATATCACCCATCCTTTGGCGTACACATTTGTGGCCTTGGTCCATGGGCATGGGTGATTGCCATCTAGTAACTCAGGAGCTCGCCAAGGATGAAGCTTTTGCCAGTTTTCATCGGTATTGTTGGTCTTTTGTGTCTCTAAGCCAACAAGCAGAGACAATCCCCAATCAATTATTCCAATACAGGGAGTGAGATCCTTGGTAAAGTCCAACATGATGTTCCATGGATGGAGATCATTGTGGATCACTCCCTCGTCATGTGCAAATCGCAATGCCTTCACCAAGGCATGGATCAACGAGGGAGCATGATTGCACGGGCTCTTGATATGTGTTTTCTGGTCTTCAGAGGGCTGCTCCCAACGCTACAAGTGTCGTGCAAGAGCCATGTGAATCGGGCACTGTCTCCATAAGATCACCTAAAGTTCCCCCATTGAAGTAGGGGAATATCAGAAACCATGGCAACGTTACAAAGTGGGCAATATTCCTCACAATCCCTCTATGGTTGAGATCTACCCCACTTTTTGATGCAAAGATTTTCCACTGATGCTTGGCCTGTCCTTTGAACTCCTTGGCACAATAAGTATTCGTTTTGCAGGAAGGAAATTGATCCCTTTGATTTGAACTTGCCACCCTGTGCCATAAGACCCTGACCCAAGTTTCTTGATCTTCTTAATGGACTTATTTGGAATTCCCAGAGTCATACTACATTCATAACTGTATATACTGCTCTCCAGGTGACTGGCAGAAGCAGTAGAACCCGATGTTCCCTCAATGGCAGCCTCCTCAATAAACGGTTCTCCAACTTGGCTGCTCCCCACAACTCTGGTGAACAGCCATTCGCATTTTCTTGCTTAGGCCAAACTGTGTGTCTATGAGGGATGCTCGCCTTGACCTCTCCTTTTCAGCTCTCCATCTAGTGTTCCAATGCTCTAGCTTACCCTTGTCCACTTCTTGAGGGCATTCCTCTTTCAAATCAGATGCCACCTTGGGCAAATTACCCACCCAACTGCTCAGTAAATGAGTTTATTGATTTGGTTGTTTTGTTTGAATATAACAACAACATTTTTCGGGCAATCTCACCGTATAATGATTGCAATCTAGACTCATTTGCAACAATCTGCGCTATATCATCCGGATCTAGTGCACTGATGATCGTAATCAACAATTGTCTAATTTTCTTTTTGAACTCTATCATTGAAGTAGCAGAAGGATCCATTTTGCCTACAATGGTATTATTGCAAACAACACATTGTGAAATATAACTATGTGCCACTACATTTGGATCTTTTCTACGTGAAAGAAAAAGTGCAATATAGACCATAGATCTCGTACTCTTTTGTAGTGAAACACCTAATCGCAATTGCAACCATGTGCCAATGCCTCACCGTACGACAACTTACAAACAGATGCTCCTGTCATTCTAGCAGCAACACACCTAGTCGCAATTGCAACCATGTACCGAAGCATGAATGACTGGGAGCAACATAAAACATATTCACCCTACGCTTTTGCAATGACACACCTAGCCGCAATTGCAACCATGTGCCAGTGCATCCATGCACGGTGACTTCTTTCAAACAGATGCTCATGTCATTCTAGCAGCAACACACCTAGTCGCAATTGCAACCATGTGCCGAAGCATGAATTACTGGGAGCAACATAAAACACAGTCATCCTACGCTTTTGCAATGACACACCTAGCCGCAATTGCAACCATGTGCCAGTGCATCCACGCACGGTGAATTCTTTCAAACAGATGCTCCCGTCATTCTAGCAGCAACACACCTAGTCGCAATTGCAACCATGTGCCGAAGCATGAATGATTGGGAGCAACATAAAACATAGTCATCCTACGCTTTTGCAATGACACACCTAGTCGCATTTGCAACCATGTGCCAGTGCATCCACGCACGATGTCTTCTTTCAAGATTCAAGCATATGAAGCATTATGAAATTATTGAGCACACTTTCATGCATTAGATGCTACCTTCAATCTAGCAGCAACACACCTATTTGCAATTGCAACCATGTGCGGAAGCATGAATGACGGGAAGCAACATAAAACATAGTCATCTTGCGTTTTTGCAATGACACACCTAGCCGCAATTGCAACCATGTGCCAGTGCATCCATGCACGGTGACTTCTTTCAAACAGATGTTGTTGTCATTCTAGCAGCAACACACCTAGTCGCAATTGCAACCATGTGCCAAAGCATGAAAGACTGAGAGCAACATAAAACATAATCACCCTACGCTTTTGCAATGACACACCTAGCCGCAATTGCAACCATGTGCGAGTGCATTCACGCACGGTTACTTCTTTCAAACAAATGCTCTTGTCATTCTAGCAGCAACACACCTAGTTGCAATTGCAACCATGTGCCGAAGCATGAATGACTGGGAGCAATATAAAACATAATCATCGTACGCTTTTGCAATGACACACCTAGCCGCAATTGCAACCATGTGCCAGTGCATCCACGTACGATGATTTGATAAAAGAAATTTTAAACCTTTAAGTTTTAAGAAAAAAAACTCAAAAAAAACATCAATAAAATAAGGAAGGGTTTAAAAAATTACTGCTACACTGCTTTGAGAATGTGGAAATCTGCTAGAAATTTTGGTGAAGAATTTTCAATGTACTTCTTTTGTGAAAAGACAAGCACCGGCGTCACCTTTATATAGCCATGGCGGGCCCGGCGGGCAAATAGCTTTACCCGGCGTGACCGGTGGGAAGATTCACTAGCCCGACGGGCTACGAGCAGGTCTCTAGGTCTCCCTGGAGGTCAAAAAAGATGAATGTCAATTAACAAAATATTTGTTATTTTGCATTTCTATTGTTTTTAACGTGAAATTATAGTGTGATCACGTCATTTTGAAATCCCTGTTTGCATCGGTATCTACATTGCAAGCATCTTGTAAAATCTAAGCATCAACTTCCATGACCTTCCAGGTGGCATATCTCATTACTCGAGCATGTGAATGCCAACGCTTAGGAGCATCTAGTAGCTATGTTCACCACAAGATTTGGCGACTTGTAATTGTTTTATAGGAGAAAACTATAGTTTTTTCAAGTGTATAGATTTTAGATTTATTTCTCCATGAGTCTTTTTTATTTGGTAACGAATGTGCCTATCAAGTTTGGTGTTGATCGGAGCTGATTTGCTACTTGTTTTGCATGTGGATGTGTGATTGGGTCAAACAGATAGAAATTAGGTTTCCACAATTAGAGAGTTCATAGATCTTTTCCACAGAGTGTATTGTGTTAAAACAAGATATTGACAACCTCTTGGCATGCCTACATGCCCTAGTTGAGTTACTTCTTTTGGATTGACATTATAGTCTTGGGAACGTCTCTTTGTGAGATGTGACAGAGATGTAAAATCCCCCAGTAGAAATTAGCAACGTTGCTAGGGACTGAGCACCTAACTAGTGTGAAAACAGTCAAGTCCGACAAAGTTATGCTAGATAGACTAGCTAGATAGAGTAGACTAGAAGTATAGATTGGGGCATCCTTGGTCTTTGTGTTTCAATGTTATGGTGAGTTTCTCGCCATAAAAGTAACTGATAGATAGAGTAAAGTATCAAGAGTAGGTTTAGATCTTGGTGTGAGGCTTTGTTGGCTAATAGAGTAATGAAGTTTTCACTAAGCTCAAAAACACAAAAAACGCAAAAAAAATGTAGATTTCAAAGTCTTTATTGTAAGTTGTTTTTTTAGCGTTCTCGTCTCTTGTTTTAGGAGTAGGCTAAGTAGATGCATCTCTAGATGATGTTATATCTGCATTTTGGTTGAGACTTGTGTTAGTATGTGCTCCATGTAAAAATCAATAAAAAAGTGTGAGAAAAGAGGAAAATTCACCTAAGAAGTTCAGCCTTTGTTAAAATTTTGATTTCTTGTGACACATGGGTCTAAACTGATAGAAAAACTTGTGGGAAAGTGAAATCTGGAAAAGATTGTGATTCTACTGATTAGTAAGAGAAAATCACAATGTTTGTACCAGTTACCTGCTAGAAAAGGAATTTTTAATCAAGGCTTGGTTCAGTGGTAGGCCTTGATGCAAGGACCAGTCCTATCAAGTCAAAGTTGGAAAAAGTTACCAGAAGCAACAACGGGCAAAGAAAATTGTATTTTATTTCCACCTACCATATATAGGAGTCAAAGCTTGACAGGAATTCTATTTGACCCAAGAAATCAAGCCATCAAATCAAAACTCAATTTGGATACATATTGTGAGTGTGAGGTTAAATCCCAGCTTTCAGACTCAAAAATTGCTAAAATTGGGATAAAACACAAACCAATCGACCAAACACTGTGAAATTTGGTGAGTGTACTCTTGAAAGAGGTTATAACACATGGGAATTAGCAAAAGTATAAAAAAGTTGTCAAAAGCAGTAACAAAGAAAAAAGTCACAATTTTTTTCTCAGTCACCACCAGCTAGAGAAAAAAATTGCCTAAGATTTGGTTGAATGGTAGGCTTTGATGCAAGGATCACCCCTATCAAGTCAAATTTGAAAAAAATTGTCAAAAGTAGGAGTAGAGAGAAAAAATTGCGATAATTTCCTCAGCTACCTAAAAGAAGAAGAATGGTTTTCAAATATTTAAACAAGAGAGGGATCTTGATGCAAGGATCACACATATTAGAAAAAAATTGGACATTTGCACGAGGTTAGACCAAACCCTAGTCATAAAGTGCCAGAAATGCTAAAATTGGCTTGGAGTACTCAAAAAAGGTCAAAATTGATCCAAATTTATGTGTGAGACTTTCGAGTCTAGGACAATGACTCATGAGAGACGGCGTTCTGGTTCGTGTCGACACTTGAGATGTTGGCATTGTGGTCACACAGGGCACATTAGACGGTGATGATTTCGTTGTATGAGACAGCATAGGAGACAGACTAGTCTCAAGGATGCAGTAGATGCTATAGGCTCCGTTGACTTGACAGTTGCACGATCAGATACACTCTCTGAGTATCCTAGTGACAGTGAGGTCACATTTTCTTCCTGTATTACTCCTGAATTTTTGACGTCTGAGGTTAGTGCACTTCTTTTGCAGTGGTTTCTAGACAGGGACGCTACTTCTCATGTCACTCCGTATCGTGACTGGTTGAGTGGCTATTCTAGCAGAGTGCATGGTAGTGTGCGATTGGCAGATGGGTCACTCCATGAGGTTTCTGGTTCAAGAGATGTGAGACTGTCATTACCGAGCGGTGCATCGTACGTGCTCAGAGATGTGCGTCATGTGCCAGATTTGACGATGAGTTTGATCTCCGTTGGTCAGCTCAGGGATAGTGGATGTCAGGTATCGCTGCTTGAGTGATCTTTTGCGTTGCATTTGAGTTCGCTAGTGATTGTGAGAGGTGCTAGAGTTGGCACATGGTACCCATTGCACGTAGTATTGGTGCGAGATGGTCGAGTCTCAATTTTGTTACAGCCATACAGAGAGCGAGAGACCCAGATAGTCTCTTTTGCTCATGGGTTGCAGGGTGCTTTGCATGGAGTGCAGAGTAGTGAGCTCATTGTGCACACAATTGGGGCACAACTTGAGCAGTCACACAAAGAGGTGACAGAGTCATACATACATGCTTTGCTAGTGATTGAGAAAAGCAGAGTGTCAGTTGTGCGAGATACTTCTATGCCGGATAGACAGGTAGAGAGGTCTTGCTCTAGTGAGTCACGACAGGAGGACGTTGTGCAAGAGTCTATGCATAAGGAGTTAGAGCATGAGAGCTCTAGTGAATCACAGCAGATTGAGTGGTCATGTTTGGAGTGGATGATTGAAGAGGAGGCTGAGACATCAGCGATTATGCAATCATTCCTTTCTATGCTCGACAGTGAGCATGGGGATATAGTTGTGCAGGATATGTCTTCCAGTAGACACCTAGAGTAGCTGGTTTACTCTGAGGTTGCACGATAGGTTGATGCGCCTTTTGTGGACAGTCACGAGATGCATGTGTCTGACATGCCTTGTCAGTCAGAGATGCCTATTGCCAAGGATATATATGTTGATGCGTGCTCTGTAGAGCTAGTAGGGCCCGCTAGCATTGCATCGGCATTCGGTGGTCTCATGTATGAGATGCTGATCTTGAGACTGGATATCGTAGCTATAGTTGGAGCATTTGCAGTTGGGGTTGTCATTCATTTGTTGAGTGATGATGGCATAGTGCACAAGGGAGATATGCAAGTATTGCGTACATACTTGCAGTACGTGTGCGGTACGTCTGGTGGTGTATGGACTTACACGGGAGCAAGACAGTCGGATGCACATGATCATAGCCAGGCAGTGGGTATCGGTTGAGAGAGGTTTTCTCTCGCCTTTTATAGTCTTTAGAATAGGTTCTCTTCCTTAAAGGCACAGTCACCTTTAAGTGGGAGGTTGTTGGGGTATAGGCGTCTGTGCCTTGCCCGACCGCCCAGAGTTGGGCGCCCACTGACTTGTATACCTTATACATAGCATAAGTGTATAGGGGGCTGCTCACTCTTTGAGTCTCCCAACCCATATCTGTGTGTCGTGTGTCTCCTTCTCTCTCTCACTCTCCATCTGTGGTGCTCCCCGATCTCCTTCACTAAGTGAAAGATTAGTGAAAACCAAGCAATATTGTACTAGTAACCCTAGGTTTTGCCTTTGCAATCAAAACCCCTTGGTTAAATTTGAGAATGGCAAACCCCTTGGTTAGAATCTCTAGGAAAATTGCTCAACCTAGAAACCAAACATGCTTGAGTGGAATGAGTCCATAATACTCACATGCCATGCATACATACTAGAAAAATAGGGTTATAAGTCCTTGGCTTCAACGACGGTCTCCATAATGTGAGTAGATGTCATATGTCCCTTGCATGACGTGTACTATCATGGACACATCAGAGTTGGTTATTGCCAACCATAATTGTGAGCTTATATCCTCATATCGTCAAATTGGTGTGGCACTATTCTTGATCCTAAAGTGTAGATTAACCATGAGAAGTGGCTACATTGATGTTACCACCTTTTCTTTGAGCAGTAATGTTCAACTATACCTGTCTAGTCCAATTTTTCAGGAAAGTGACTCTTGCAATAGCAATGCGCATAATGCATCAAACTTGACAACTTCTAGATGTCCTTGGGTTATAAGTCTCCAAGTCCTACGAAAATTCTAATAAGATCTGGCAAAGCATCAAGAAAAATTTGCACAAGAGAACTATCAGGAATGACTTCTCTTGCATAAATAAGTTTCTCATTGATATCCTTGACACCATCAAGGAAAGTTTCCATATCATCTTCCTCATGCATAATCTTCGACTCTAGCTCTTTACTCAACAATGAAATTTTTGCCTCATGGCGACTTCATAAAGACCAGCCACAATATCCCAAGCTTGTTTTGTAGATTTTGTTAAACGAATGTGAGGAGTAATGGTGGGGTCCACATTCAATGCAATCAATGCATGAGCCTCGGCAACTTCTACATCCCAATGAGCTTGCTCAGTCATAGGAAAAACAGCTCTGGTAGCAGCAACCCTGCCACCAAAACCTGCAACATCCTCAACATTGCCTACATCCTCAGAACCAGGACGTACATCAATGCCCTGCACAATATTCCAAACAGCCTTTGACACAAGGACATGTTGCGTCATATAAGCTCACATGGGGTAATTGTCTCCATCCAATCTATCCTCAGCAGCAAACATCTTGAACACATCTATGTTGTTGTCACCCATGGAAAATGTTGCACTTGATGTGAAAACTTCTCGAAAAGAGGAGATACAAAAGAGAGAACAACACGTGCTATATAGCACAAATCGTAGAAGATTGTAAGGGACTTGTTATGCAGAAAGTGGCACTGATAGAAATTATACACAAAATAACAAAATTGCATGTGTAGCATTGCCTGTAGTGGAAATAGAGGTGGAAATGAGATGGAATAAAAAATCTTAGCACCTTTATCTTTGGACATGCTGTCACTTAGACACCTTGTCCTCGGGGTTCGAAGATTGTGGATACCCTTTGTGTGGCATGCATGATTGCGAGACTAGCATGGATACCACATAAAACTTGATGGGAAAAAAATCTTATGCTATAGAAAACTCTTGTAGCTTCCATAGCCCGTTGGTGCCGATTGACTACGCTTACCCCACCTATCGTTTCCACCCGCATGACAAGGGAGGGAGTGTACCCTGGGTGGGCATGCTCCCTTGAAGAAATTTGGGGGGCGTGGGGTACCTGCCCTAGCAGGCGCTTCATGTGAAAAAGAAAAAAAGCATTAACAACTTTTTAGCTTTTCCATGGAAATGGAAAGCAGTAACGTAGAGAGAGAGAGAGAGAGACCGTTGCAGAAACAAAAAATACTGTTGAAGCCGGTGCGAACGAATAGAGAGAACCATCTCATGTATTTGTGTTAGTCGCCCTGCTTCCCCTCCATAGCTAAGGGACCTTTCCCACACCGCCTTGCTTCCCCTCCATGGACAAGGGTCCTTCCCCATACGGTTGCGTCCAAGACCTTCCTCCTTCTCTCCATGGCTTTGCCTGCATGTAAGCACGCTTTCCATGTCCATGACCTTCCTTGGTTCTTCGTTCTATAGCTCACCCTGGAGGGAGAGAGAGATAGAGATAGAGATAGAGAGAGAGAGAGAGAGAGAGAGAGAGAGAGAGAGAGAGAGAGAGAGAGAGAGAGAACTCATACATCCACTCTTCTCCTACTCCTTCATAGATCCCCTCTCCCCTGAGTTCCGATACCAGTGTAAGACTGCAGGGGACTCGACCATGCAATTCTCTACCCAACCTCCCTATATATAGGCTCCTAGCCGTCCAAACATAGCACCCCTTCATCACATGTTCTTCTTGGCCCTTGGTCTGCCCGATCCTACCCTAGGCATGACACAATGATGATTGTAAGTAGATACCTTCAAATCATTGTTTGGTCTTTAATGCTAAATCTTGAGATTGAGAAAGCCCAGAACAAATATTTTTGTTGTTACACTCGTTTCTTTAACCTCTACCTCCCTCCCTCTCTCTCTCTCTCTCTCTCTCTCTCACACACACACACACACACACATGCACACTCCCATTCACACATACATCCTTAGCAATACTATTCTATCTTTTGAAAGGCCATCCTGAATTCTTAGCATTTCTTATCGTTGTTTCTTGTTCCTACCTCTATTTGTATGCTTTAAAGTTTTCAAAATTCCCCCTTAGTCCTGCACTTATGTGGTACTATAAATTTCACTTAAGCATGGGTATTAGTGTGAGTAAGAAGAGAAAAATAAACTAATGTTTCTATCACCCAAGTGTGGTACAAGTTTCTCTCAAGCATGGGTATTTGTGTGACATGAAAAATAAACTAATGTTTCTATCACCCAAGTGTGGTACAAGTTTCTCTTGAGCAAGAAACTTAAGAAGAGAAAAATAAACTAATGTTTCTATCACCCGTGTGGTAGAGAATTAACGCATTTCACTCTTGCATAGGAGGTCATGAATTCAAGATTCAAATGGATCTTTGAGATCTTTTGGTACCATTCTTATGACAATAAGTGAGTGTGTGTGTGTGTGTGTGTGTGTGTGTGTGTGTGTGTTTGTTTTGTAGAGAAGAGAAGAGGATATCCTTCCGAGAATTTTAAAGAGAGAGAAAGAAAGATTTGAGAAGTAGGGAGACCATAAAATTGACCTAAAAACAAACTAAAGTGTCCAAGAGCCCTTACCAAATTAAATCATGAGAGAAACAATGATGTCAAACATGATGTCAAACATGAAGAGAAGTCATAATGTTATGATGAAACTTGAACTCAAGATCTAGAATTTTAAAGGAAAGTTGGAAGTTGGAACACTAGTCTACCAGACTTGAGAAAGAGTGTTCATTGTGAGAAAAAGTACATTCTTGGTATTATGAAGAGACTTAAAACTTTACTCTCTCTCTCTCTCTCTCTCTCTCTCTCTCTCTCTCTCTCTCTCTCTCTCTATAACATGCAGCGGAAGTGAATGTTAAACTTTGCTCAAGATGAGTGCTCCGAACTGTGCTCAAGGTTCCTTTTACTTACGGAAGGGAGAGCCTTGTGTTCCTTTAGTGAGAGAGTGCAATGGACACAAACAAAGTGGATGAACACTGTGAATGAAGGTACTAAGACTCAGAGATAGAGAGAGAAGAATACGACACCAGAATGTTTTCACAAGAATATACTACCTGGAAGTGGTTGATAATACCTAATGTTGATCCAGCAAATGCACTGGATGCATAAGGACAGTCTTTCTACCGTTACGCCTTTGGCATATGTCCTTGTTCGGAGAGACTTCGATCTCTGCTGTCCAGAAACCAAACACAGGCTCCTTTATGTCCTCTGTGATATTTGTAGAATAATGAGCTTGCCATTGACATGCTAATACTAGAAATCTAAAAAAGGATTGTTCTCATCCTCTAAATGGAGTCGTGCATTTGCAAAACCAATATTTCTTTTTTGTATGCCCAAACGACTTTGCAAGTGCTCTATCCGTAAAGGGACATGCATCTACTTCATCCCTCAAATTAATGCATTCCATTACTGTTGCCCTCTTGAAAAGCATTTCCGTGGGCTGAGTGTGGGACCTTGACTTCTGACAAGGTGTTGCAAATGTTGAAAACACTACTCTCTGTATAGAATGTGCCTAGTTTTTAGGTTGCAAAAAACTGGTTGCTAGAGTAAATGCTCCAAAATATATCCTTGGAGTCTCGTTGTCAATCCTTGCGTCTGCTCTTGCCAGCATCTTATCGAGTTGGACATCCTTCCCCATTTTATCTCCTCACAGAGTCTGCTGCCTTTGCCTCTCTCTTTGTTCCCTTTTCTTTGCCGCCCAATAATCACGTAAGTAGCCTGTGAGCTGCTCGAGAAACTCTACTACACTTTGTACTGGTGGGCATGGATCCGGATCAAGAAAACCTGAAGAAAAAGAGCTCAATGCATGAACATACATCATGAAGAGCCCATGCATCAACAAGACCAAACATGTCATAGACACTGACACACACCTAACTGGCAAGAAGTCTCCATCCTATTTGAGAGAGAGAGAGAGAGAGAGAGAGAGAGAGAGAGAGAGAGAGAGAGAGAACTAAGCACACACAACAGAAAACCGTACGTAGAGGAAAGAAAGGGAATGCGTTGCAAAAACACCACACAGAGAATGAGAGAAAGGTGCTCTGCTCTATTCGAAAACCTCTCGTAGAGAATGCCCTAAACCTATAGCTTTGTGTAGAGCCACCACGCAGATAGGGAGACAAAGGGGGTGCTCGTACGTCCAAGACCTGGTGGTAAAAAAATGCATACGTCTCTTTTTTTTAAAATATCCCCCATCTTCATTACACTCATCATTGATTTTCCTCCCTCAAAAATCAAATGTAGACTCAAAAGTTCCCAAAAAATACCTTAATAAAAAGGAGTGTCCAAGATAGCCCTTTTTGGATCACCTATACACGCTTTTACCCTATGGAACATGTGATAGAGAAGATGACTATATTAGAATTAGAGAAGGGATAAGCTTTGTTGAAAGATAAACATAATAAAGAGGCAACAAAGTTAGCAAATAGCTTTAAAAGAGATGTATCAGTTAAAAGAACAAATAGGAGAGATCTGTTTGATTTTACAAGAAGAACATAGATCTCGTGTTGAGGAAGTGAAAACAATGAGTGATGATATTAAAGCGAAGAAAGAGGAGATTAATGAGTATAAGCAACTTAGATTAGGATTTCAAGTCCCTTGCACTTTACTAAACATGTTAGTGATGATGATGAGGAGCATAAGAGATATAAACATGAATTTCTATCACATGTGATCATTTTTTGAGGAATGAGATAATTAGGCAGTAGATTGTAGATGAGCAAGAGGGGGACATAGCCAAGAGATTAGAATACAATAGTATGCCTAGGAGACAAAATGTGCAAACAAAGTTTCAAATAGAGCCTATAAAAGATTGGATAGAAGCCAAGGATAGTAGAATATATGAGAAGAGACAATCTAGGTATAAATATTATGGTGTGATAGGACATATTGTAAAGCTTGCAAAAATACGGAATTACTAAGCCATACCCTTTTAGCTTTATGACAAGGGAATTATAGGAGAGAATTCGTGTGGTCTAAAAAATTTAAAAAATAATAATAAATGTTGTTTGTAATATGAAATAGCTGGCTCATTTTTTATTGAGATACATGGATAGTAAGTGTGAGTTCTAATGTATTGTCATTTATGTGTAGATATTTGGGCTACATTGACGATTTTTTGTTGTTCCTATTTGGATGTTTACTGATTTTATGTGTGTGCAAGATGAATACGAATATGAAAGTTGATTAACACTAGGGATTTGTGAACATGAGCCACTTTTATGACTATAAGTAACTTTTTTGTAAATTCGTATTCTCATAGACCACAAAATACGTCATCAAACCTTTCATGGATTTTTTCTCAAGGCACATAGGGAGTTGAAAAAACATAGAAATAATAATTTCATGTAAAATTGTTATTTTCTAAGAGCCATCTTTTAGGTACAATCGAGCAAAAATCGCTCAAAATTTTTGATATTCCTTGTAGACCCCTTACAAACCTTCAATGCACATTGAAACTCTTTTGAAAAATACATGGATATTTATACAATGAGAATCTAAGCATATACTATTTTTAGAAAAAAATTGGCAACTTCTAAGCCCCAAAAACATGTATGCTATTAGATTTAAAAGCCAGTTTTGTTGCTTTTTACTATTTTTAGAAAACTATTTTTTAAATTTTGCACATTTTTGGGATAAACAGTATGCTATAATTCTCCTCTATGTCATACAACCTCAATGATATCCTATGATCATGATTTCTTGCAAAATATCCAATCTTAGAGCCAATTTTATAGAATGAGGTGCCAAGACACTATTGTGGCTCAAGTGACTTAAGTGGCTCAAACACAAACCTAGTGTTGAATTAAGTGGTTAAGTTATCGTGCGAGAGAGAATCTAGTTAAGGAAGATTGTGAGTTTGAGGGAGAGCAAGAAGTGAGTAAAGAGTAAGAGTGAGTGTGGCTTGAGTGGTGTGAGATAAGATATAGTTGAGGAGAGGGTTCCTTGTTTATCCTTGATCTTATGCGAGTCATTTACATTCAATTGTAGGACGAATGATGAATTTTAGCTAACTACAAATTCAAACATATTTGGCTAAACTTTGGTGCTTGACTAATAGAAGTTTACCAAAATTGTGGAATGAGAAAAAATCAATGCATAATTCTATGTCAATTGAAATGGATGTAAAGCAATTCAGACATAGTAGACATCATGTCTAGTGTACTCTGTGTTTCAAAATTACAACGCATGTTTATGGTGAAAGAAATATTGGTGTTTCAGAGAAAAAGAAGTGTATGAGAGTAGAGTTGAAATAGTAGAAGTTACAAGGTGTAAATTGAAAAGATGTTAGCAAAGTGAAGGATTCTGGAGAGCATTGAACAATAGAGATGTTATGAAGTGAGGGATGCTTGAGAGTTGGATATGTCAAGGACTTGAGATATAATTGAGAAGTAGAGTAGAGAAGCTAGAGAAGCAAGAAGTTTGGGTGATGTTAGTGAAGATATTGGAGAGATAAGAGATGTTTGGGAGCTAGAAATGCTACAAGATTTTGAGATGTGGGGTTTGAGAGGAAGTTTCAAGTTGTTAATTTGTCAACGTTTGTGGTATTAGTTTCAAAGCAAAGAACTATTTCTTCGTAAGTGTTTATAAATAGATTTGCATTTGAAAAAAGAGATATTAGAACCCCTACCTAATTGGAGATAAATATTTGAGTGACCTAATTTTTTCCTTGAGTGCAATGTTAGTTTAAAACTGATGAGAGATAAATATGTTTGGGATGAATTATTTGTTTGGGAAATTGTGAGATGAATCTAGATGAGATGAATGAGGATCATGCAATGGAAAAACATTATTGATTGTACCTAGTGAGTTATGACTCCTATTGTTACCTCCTTCACATATACATCTTGGTTTTTTTAAAGAAGAAATTTTTCTTTTAAACATTTGTGTAGTGAATAGGGCATTGTACACATGGGACACTACAACTTTTTACTGGAAAGTAGGTGTCTGCAACATGTATGTATGCTTGGGATCCATATCACAATGAGAGAAACATGACTGCATGGTGGATAGGGGATGCCATACATGTAGGGAGCTTAAGGTCTACAGAGAATGAAGAACCTAACCAAAGAGAAAAATCTGCATTTTGAAAAATTAGGGTTGACCTAAGAAGAAAATTGTGATTTCTTCTTGACGGTTGTTGAAATTATTGGAACTTTGTGTGCTCATAGGCCTTGGTGTGAGAAGCTCACTGGTCATTTCAAAATCAAATTTGGACACTCAAATCACAGGTGAGGCTCAAAATAGCCAGAAAGAGACTCTAAAATTACCAAAACAAGATTAGGGGGCGTTCTAAAACTCAAAAATGGACCAAAAATGGCGGGTAGACTATTCATAAGCTAAGGAACCCAAGCAAAGTGAAAAAAATTGAAAATAAATTAAACGAGATCATCTTCATTAAAAAATCACATTTTTTTCCCAAGTACTCCAAAAATTTTGGTGTTTTTGTAGGGCATGATGTGTTGAGTGCACAATGAAAATTTTGTGTCATTTGGAAATTGGGAGTGCAAGATACAAGTAAAACAGTCTACCAAGAAAGGCTCAAACTATTATTTTTTGTGTTTTCCTTCACCTCAAAAGATCAAAACTTGATACACATGGTATATTGAGATTGGGGAGCCCACATGACTCACCAAAACTGAAAAAGGTTGCAAAAAAATATTTTGAAAAAAAAATCACGCTATCAATTTGCTACAAAGATCAAAACTAAACAAGACTTGGTGAACTTATTGTGCATGACTTGCACATTGCACTGATCAATTTTCGGCCAAAAATACCTAGCAAAGCTCAAGCTACAACTAGTTTTGTGTTGCAAGTGAAAACTAGTTTTCACAAAAACGGCCATAAGTTTCACATATGGACTCCGATTGCCCCAAATTTTCATTTTTGTTTAGGGGTGTTTGAAACTAGCTTTTTGGCAATTCTGGGAGGAAACAAACAAAGTTTTTTGACATAGTTTTGAATTTTTTTCAACCCTGACCACTTGGGACAATTGAGAAAAGACCTTAGGAACAAAGTAGGGTTGGAGTTCCCATCATAACACTTCCTAGAAACATACCATTCAATAGCTGACAATTGTAACTTAAAAGAAGAGCCAATTTTTTGCGGGTTTCCTTACCATTTTTTATTGTTTGTGAGTATACACAAATTTTACATAAGTTCTAGACAAGAACACAAGATTCAAAGAGCCAAAATCTTTTAGACAAGTGGAAAAGCGTTGTTGCAAGTTTTGGAGAGAACGTTAATAGGTAGCGGGTTGGGTTTGCGCAAACACTCAATTTTTTTCGATTTCATGCTTTTAAGATCTGGTAACTCTTATAATTCAAGGGTTGGGTTAGAGAGATATATTGAGAGTAACGTCTCATTAGAAAACAATATCAACAATCAGGAACTTATAGCAGAGCCTATGGAAAGCCTAGAACCTATCATTGAGGACTATGTGTCTGATACAACTTGAGAGTCTTCTCATTTCTACAAAAGGTCTTTTGATATATGTGAGAAAGAACCTGAGATAACTAGTTCTAGCCAAAGAGATGAAGTGCCTGAATCATGGGCATTGCCATCTTCGAAAATATCTCAAGTAAGTACATTGCTTGAAAACAAAACATGCCTTGACAAATGATACATCCATAACTCTCTATTGGACATCCATAGGAGAAGATATTAACATGTACAAAGGGAAGTCCATTGGATATAAAAAGATCACAAAAGAGAAGATCCTATATGTTTTTCCTTCAATAATTATACAAACTATCTTAATCTTAGACAAGTTTGGATATAAGTTTGAAGCAATATTGATGTGGTCTGAGTCAGGTAGCAAGAAGAGTGGCCTCTAAACACCTGTATAGACTCCCTTGATACTCAATTGGGTTGGGGGTTGCAGAAAGCAACAAATAAACACAAACAAATCCACAACCAGACTCTACACAAATTTGGGGCACCACCTAGTTTTGGATGCAAACTAGGATGTGTAGAGAGAGAGAGAGAGAGAGAGAGAGAGAGAGAGAGTTCTATTATCATCCTCGGAGATCAAATATGACCTATGGGACCAAATGAACATGTCACGTGGTGTGAGTGGACATCATAAGTGACTCTCGATGCTAAAAAATGGCTTAAATGAGCATGGCAATAGAGAGTCCACATCGTGGTTGGGAGAGAAAGGTATGTAGGGAGAGCTTCTGGCTGAATATATCGGGGAAATAGGACCTAATGTGGTCAGAAGCTGAGCACTCAAGGTATCTCTCACTTGACAAGGGCATAAGGTGCAACGTCGATGAGACTCCTTGCCAGTGCCCCAACATCCTGTCTTGCAGTGTAGAGAATGGGAGCTAAGACGAATGGAGGCAATGGTGCAGGTTGCACTCAACGAGATGGTCTCAAGGATGTAGGGATGGGTTCAATTACCTTGTTTCGAGAAGAAAAGAGATTTGTAGTTTGGGGCAACATGTGTGGTGTAATGGTTGAAGCGATAACCTCCAGATTTCTCCCAATCCATGATACATTGGCGTCGTAAGAAGGCCTCATTAACTTCAGAGTCGATCGATGCATCCTTGACCCAGTGACATGGATCCCATCTTCCAAACCATTTATTGATGTCAAGCATCCACCCCGAACATAGTATTTTGCTCTTGCATGTCTTTTGGACCTTTTGACTTGCTTCATATGCGATTCTAGGAAGTTGATGCAAAGAGATATGTTGTGTCTTAAGCATGTACTTCACAAACCTTTGCATGTCAAAGACCTCAATGGGAAGCGATCTGCACTCAAGAAGTAAGAGCATGTAGGGTGTTTGTGTCTTGAATTGGAGAAAGTTGGTGAGAAAACACTTTTGAACATTCTTAAACTCTTTCCAAGTAGACTTCCCGATGCTTCCACCCCACACATCCACTTAATAAAGAAGCATCGGTGTCACCAATGTGTCAAAGAGGTATTTTTTGAGAGCCCAACACTTGATCTCTCCAGCATTGCACATGTTCTCGAATGCATAATAAGCCCTCTTTCCGGCTTCCAAGTGACACATTTCACAGTCCTTCCATTTATGATTGGATGGAACTTCAAGGCCAAGGTACTTGAAGTGATCTACCACTTCAAGTTGCTCATTGTTGTATACAATGCATGGATTTTCATCATTGAGGGTCTTTACAAGCATAACCTTGGTTTTGGATACATTCACGATCAGCCCGCTATGTAGGAAAAAGTGTTCCAAGACACTCATAAGCTTTTGTGCATCTTCTAAGGTATGTGCCAAGAGCACTACATCATCGGCATAAAGCAAAAGCATGATCACGGCATTTCCAATATTAACCTCTTTATGACTTCTTGCTGCATAAAATAAAGAACCATGCATTCCAATTCATCAATGAGTAGCCCAAAGAGGGTTGGGGAAAGTGGGCATCCTTGTTTGACACCAATGGTGCTCCCATATGTAATCGACATATCACTTTTTGGTAGATGCGAAAGACTGCATGCATAAATTCTTTCGGCACGTGAAGGCTTTGCATACGTCTCCAAAGATTTCGTCGCGGTACCATGTAAAAAGATTTTTTGAAATCCACAAAGCAATAATACAACTTTTTTCCTTTCAATCAAGAGGCTTCCATAAGAACTCGAAGAGTGACAAAGTGATCAATAGTGCTATGATGCTTTAGAAAACCTGCTTGGCCAAGCGCAAGTTTGCCATTCTTTTTAGCCCATTCACTTATCTTCATCTCCATGATACATCCAAATAACTTTTCCATGAAAGAACCATTATAGTGCGATAGTTGTTCACATTGTTTACATCTCCTCCTTTGTGCAAAGGTTTGATCCAATTTTCACTCCAATCATGAGGCATGCCATGTTGAACATATCGCATATCCAATATCATGTTTTCTTGCTTGTCCATTTAATCATTTCAGCCAAACCTTGAAGGTCCCTGCCTTGCGAGTAGCAAGTTTCTCAAGCGCGGGACATACATCTTCAATGGTAAAGAAGGGAGACATAAACGGAAGGGAGCTACAATACTCCATCTTATCAACATTGGGTTGCTCATAGAGGTTCTTGCAATTCATATACATAACCTAATGAGTGAAGTCACCAAAGCTCTCAACACGCTTGCCTTTTAGATTTTGCCAAAACTTGCCACATGCATGTGCTTTCTCTTGCAGTAAAAGAAGTTGTGTTTTGACTTCCCACCTTCTCCTCTTCTTTTGAACAAGTGCTTTGTATGCATGTGAACATTCCAAGTAAACTTCATTGTCTTTGCTTGCATCCAATCTTAGAAAGTGTTTTTGGGCTTCACTACATTCCATGTCAAACCATTTCTTCTTGGTGCTACCCTTCTTAGACCTTTTGCAAGACATGTGTTTCACTGAAAAGCATTCCTTCGCACAAGAGAAAATTACTTCTTTGAAAACTTTCCACTTGCATTCTAATGTTGGGCTCTTTTGATGCTCTATCATGCTTAACATTTGGTTTACCATATCAGCATATATAAGTGCTCGTTCGAAGTCTAGACGTAGGTAGAAATGATTCACATCATGATTGGATGCTACATGCTCGGGCCGTTTACCACACTTGAGCTCTATCATGCTTAACATTTGGTTCACCATATTAGCATATATAAGTGCTCGTTTGAAGTCTAGACGTAGGTAGAAATGATTCACATCATGATTGGATGCTGCATGCTCGGGCCGTTTACCAAACTTGACGTCAATACATAGCATCCTATGATCCGATTCTGGATTCCATTCACCAAGTGTAAAGCTCTGTATGCATACTAGAGTGGCTTTCGAGAAAAAAATATAGTCAATCAAGCTATCACCATTGTGCTTTCTACATGTAAATTCATTGGTGCCTTGCTATAGAGATGCACCATTTGCAATGAGCATTCCGGTACTATTGCACATATGTAAAGTGACTTTCCATAGTGATCCAATTCTTTTGCATCATTAGAACTTCAATTGTACATGTATAAGTCATCCATTCTTCTTGAGACATGCAGCATGTCAACTTGTGTGTCATGTTGTAATTTGTGCGAGCATTCATGTCTCCAAAAACAATGACTTCACCTTGATCCTTGTAATGAGCAATGTCTTCCTCTAGTTCAACAAAGGGCTGAACTCTATCCATATCCAATCGAGCATAAAAGTTAGAGTCATAGTGAGGAATGTAGCAACCAGCCACAAACATGACTTGACCATTTGTGGGCTGATTTTCAACCATAATTAGAGTTTATACTTATCTTCTTTGACAATGGAAACATCTTTCAAACCCTTTTTGTTCATACATGCTACGCCTCCTTGGCCTCTTCGTTGCTTTGCATTTTTAGCCCACATCAAAGAATGCACATTGTATTTGTCAAATCCAAGAATTCCTTGTGCATCATGCTCCCATGTTTTGACAGTAAGTATCACATTGGAGTCATTGGTAAGCTCATCAATGCCAATTCCCGCATTCCATGGATACCCGTTACAATTCCAAAATCTTATTCGCAAGCATGAGTTGGTCTCATAGATCATGTGTCCCTATTTATTGGGTGGAGTTGCATCCTCCTTAAGTGTCTTTTCTTCTTGAGATGACACCTTAACCTTCTTGCTTCTTTCCTCATATGCTTTGCGACGTACATTTTGTTGCATAGGAGTGCGACCCTCATATACATTACAACCCGTTCCTTTGAGGTAGATCCAACTATTGTCAAGGATGATCTTTCTCTTTACCTCATCAGCCATGGTACATACAATAGGTCTTTCTCCCGAGCGAGGGACTCCTTGTTTTCCAACTCAATGTGCACCATAAGCCATGATTCCTGACATGCCAAAGTGTGTAACCAAAAACTCTTCAAAAGCAACCGCAAGAGATTGGGGTGTTTCCATTCTTTTCTCCTCGATTCCACGAATGACGATGTTCTTTGAGCGTTTTTGTCGTTCTTGCAATTCTTGAGTGTCCACATTCTCTACATTCTTTGCTTCGAGAACAGCTTGCGTAATAGGAGATGTAGAAACCACATTATCCTTACATATATCAGCCCATGATTTGGATGCATTTCTCATCTCACATACATCATGTCGTATTATATCTATCATTTCCTCTTTCAATACATGATCACTCTCAACTTTGCTCAAGCGCTCTTTCAATACATTCATGTCAACAAGAGAGCGTTTACATTCTTGAACTTCATTCTCAAGATGCATCAAGTGTGTTTTTTGCATTTCAAGAACCTTCTTGAGGTGGTCATTCTCCACAATGAGAACTCTTAAAGTGCCATTGTCCATTGCAAGTGTGTGCAACTGTTCACCTTGCTTGTTGACAATTTCTTGTAATGAGATCAAGTAAGCCATGATCATTGTTTTCGTTGTTGTAGACGATGTGGTTGGATTAACATCCAAATTACTTGGAGATTTTGCATCATTCTCCATGGCGAGTGTGGATTTTCCACCCTTGCGAGTTTTGTCTGATATTGCCTTCATGTCGGCAACAAAAACGAAAAGTTTTGACAGTTTTTTCAGTTCTAAGATGCTGTTACAACAAAGCCTTCCATTACACATAAAGATTCTGTCTTTACATCAATGTGTAAAGGGCTTCATGCTCTTCCATTGAGGCTTTAGACCACCTAAATCGAAGTTCAAATGAGTGAGTTATGGTCAAAAGAGTGAACTGCTGTCTACTAGGTCAAAAAACGGTTGTGTGTGTGTGTGTGTGTGTGTGTGAGAGAGAGAGAGAGAGAGAGAGATGCTTTGAAACTTAGTGACTATTATCAAGCAAACCCGATATATATATACACATAAAGAAGAGAGGGGGGGGGGGGGGGGAGAAAGGGCTTATTGCACTAATACCTGCTCACCAAGCAGCCATGACCAAACAAAGTGAGATTAGCATTTTTCTCAACATAGCCTGAGTATAATATACCACAACACATCACAAGACAAGCCACCCCAATCACAGCTAAGGGTGTCCTCTCCATCCTGCCACCCCGTACGTAGGCTCGGTAAATACCCACACTTCAATATAGGCATATACAAAAAATTTTAACATACTTACATAAACAAACATTATGTTTGATCCAAAATTAGGGTACAATAATATGTATAAACCTAACCATAATACTTATCTATATGTTTTTTGTCTTGCCTATATAGATACCTAGTTAGTTGAGGTCTCTTCCATGGAATAATAGGTCGCATAACACACACACATATATATACATATGAATAGGTGAGGATAGCCATAGTGTTAAAGTGATTTTTCTTGGATTTTTCTTGGGTGATGTGGCTCCATATGAAAAATATGAAGAGCCAAAAAACAACTATCCCCCCCCCTGCATTCATGTACCATCTATCTGATCACATAGTATGTAGACCTTATAACATCTATCTCTTTCTGCTTTCACATTTCTTGAAGGACCTTTTTTGTATGATTATAAAACCTTGTGTGTTGTGAAATAATCTCTCCAGATCCAATAGCATGCTCTAATGATGTTGTTGAGTAAGCTGCCTCCATTAAAAAAGTTTTCATAAGCACCCCCAGGATCAAAGATCTTGAAGTTTCTATCCCAAAGAGAGATGTATGGCATGGAATCACTTACTATATTCGGTATAAACTTGTAGCTCTTAATTTTATCCATCATTGATTCCACCACTATGAATGTGATATAAAAGATAGGTTGCTCTTTCTTGTAAAGTCCCCAACCCCGACTATACCGAGATCGGGATGGGATCCTTGACAAGTCTCTAGGTCTAATAAGAATCAGAGTCTCTAAACAAGAAAAATCCGAGGAATAGACCTTTACCATTGACAATGGCTTGGGTTTATAGCCTTAGAAGTAGACCTAGTCCTGTCTCGCAGCGGAAACAGGACAATGTATTCAAACGACCTAAAAAAAATTCTTATTTAGGCCCTATAACTTCATCATTCAGATTATGGTTTCCTTAGCCAACGCTTTTTTCCCCCTAACATATGTGAGGGCACAGCCGTTGGTGGATTCCTCTTCCAAGTGAGAAGTTTCTAAAACATTTTAGTGCGCAAAAATGGATAGTTACCTGACTAATCAGGTCCACCTGTCCTTGATTGACAACCTTAGTCAATCCCCACTTACCACCCCGCACTCACACATGATTCAATTATCTTATTATCACATTGTTTTAGCACTTAAAATAATGATTCCTTTTAACTTTGTGTCATAGTAATTCCTTGAATAAATTATTAAAAACAACATTGAAAGCATTCTTTTAGAAAACAGACATCTTTAAACTTAAGACAGGGTACTCTCAATCAAAACATTATCCATAATAACCATGACCAGTACTCTTCTTGTCTCAAGACCACCTAAGGGTGAAAAACGACACCCATTCCTTATTCAAATCCGGAGTGGATAAACCCCCACCCAAGGTTCCAGGTGCCCATACACCAAACCAATTGCCCATACAACCGGGCGGCTCCCCTAGAATAAAAACGGTCTCCTAACTTATGTAGAAACATCAAAACATGACACGGAGTAGAAACTCATCGTTCATGGGGGTAACTGACTTAACCGTGGCTAGAAATCCAATCATTATCATCAATTTATATCAAGGAGTCGGAGGTGTCTTGAGACAAGCTGTCTTAAGGATGATCAAACATATCTTTCCTAATTCAGCCAGTTTTAACCCAAACAATTCTTTCCTATATTATAAAAAAATGCACGTTGGAAGTTACGTTCCGTTTTCAGCCAGATTATCCTTCTTACGTATGCAATGCTAACTTATCAAATAACTTAAAATAATTAAGTTAAACGGTATCCTAACTTATGTAGAAACATCAAAACATGACACGGAGTAGAAACTCATCGTTCATGGGGGTAACCGACTTAACCGTGGCTAGAAAGCCAATCATTATCATCAATTTATATCAAGGAGTCGGAGGTGTCTTGAGACAAAATGTCTTAAGGATGATCAAACATATCTTTCCTAATTCAACCAATTTTAACCCAAACAATTCTTTCCTATATTATAAACAAATGCACGTTGGAAGTTACGTTCCGTTTTCAGCCAGATTATCCTTCTTACTTATGCAATGCTAACTTATCAAATAACTTAAACTAATTAAAGACTTAATTGAATAAGGGACACCCACCTGGGATTGATTAGCCATCTGCTGCTGCACTGGCGCCTGAAGACTCTCCTCCGTAGGCCTACTACTAGGCCCGACTTCGTCATCGTGTGACGCTCTAGTTTGTTTTGGAGCTACTTCCTCATCATCAGATGTAGGATTTGCTCGGGTTCTTTTTGGTGCCATAACTTCTTATCCTTATAAAAAGGACGTCTAATCATTAGGTAAATAATTCAAAATCTAGACTTAACCTTTGTATTCAACCGTAACCCATCCAAGGTTGAATTTATAGTCTTAATTGATAAATTCTTGACCTACTAATTTCTTATTTGTCTATATAAACATGATAACTTCTTCCACCGCTTCCCTAAGGGTTTTTTAAGCTCTCCTAATTTTTTTATAATTTTCTATATCTTTTTCCTAATTTTCCTATCAACTTTTAAGCTAATAATCTACTTATTTTGGGCTTAATATTTATTGTAATTAATTTCTCTTAAATATTTCATTTCCTTAACTTGATATCATAGGTTTTCACTTACTATAATTTTTCTAAAAACTTTTAACCACAAAGTCTATTTATTTTAATTAATCATTTGCTCAAAATAAAACTTTTGGTCAATTATGATTTACTAACCTCACTAATTAACTATGGTATAGTTACCACAAGTAGATAAGGATATTTTTGACCTTTGGTAATTATCTTATTATTTTATAACTTAATTATATAATTTCCATGTTCAATTTTTAGCTAAAATTATGATAATTTGACTTAAATAAATACTTATACTACTTTTCTAACCTTGACATATTTATCACGGTATCTTTATTATGTAAGATAACTGTAATAAATAGAATGTAATCATATAGCATGATTTACTAATTTCCCCTTTGAAATTTCCACCAAAATTAGTATATTTTGACTTAGATAAATATCTATACTACTTTTCTAACCTTTGAATAATTATCACGGCCTCTTTACCCTATAATACAGCTCTGATAAATAGCATGTAATCATATAGCACAATTTACTAATTTCCCTCTTTAATTTTTAGCTAAAAATTGTGTAATTTGACGTAGATAAATATCTATACTACTTTTCTAACCTTGGCATAATTATCAAGGTCTTTTTACCCTATAATATATCTCTGATAAATAGCATGTAATCATATATCATCATTTACTAAATTCCCTCTTTAGTTTTTAGCTAAAAATAGTGTAATTTGACTTTGATAAATATCTATACTACTTTTCTAACTTTGGAATAATTATCACGGCCTTTTCACCCTATAATATAGCTTTGATAAATAGCATGTAATTATAGAACATGATTTACTAACTTTCCACTTTAATTTACCCCTAAAAAATAGCGTAATTTTACTTAGATAATTAGTTAAACTAATTATCTGAGATCAGCATAATTATCATAGGTTTCATAACCTCTAACTAACCTCTAATAAATAACTCAATTTAATTTGAATCTATTTGCTAATTTTCCCTATTTAACTTGTCGTAAAATCAGAGTTTTTCTACTAACATAATTATGTAGATTAATTATCTGAGCTTCCTCTAATTATCATGGGTTCCTTAATACCTAATTAACCCTTGATAAATATATCACAAAATATTGACTACTATAAGTGAATGTCAAAAATAACCAAGAGCTATAACTCTACTCTAGGTACGGTAGCAATGAAATGCACTCAACTGATCCAAAAGAAGCAACCTGCAAAACGAGAAAATGCTCTAAAAGAAAAGAGCTCACCAGCACGTATAATGCTCATGCGAATCCACACATAAATCTCTCGCAGTAGTGTAACCACACTGTGCTCCACAAATGGAAATGATGCAAATCCCAAATGCCAAGTGTACAAGGCTCCTGTAGAGTAAACCAAGCTCTTGTGTGGCTATAAAATATGGCTACAAATCAGCCCCAAAACAGCCCCACAATTCAGCTCTTAAACAGCTGCATAAAAAGTCACAAACGTGTCCCAGATCAGCCTACAATTGAGCCATACATGGACACCTGCAAAGAGGAAACAATGGCTGCAAATTCAACGTCCAAATAAGCCAATAAACCTGCCTGTAAACCTGTAGCTGAAACCTATTGAAAAAATTCAAGCCATTAGTGCTCGAATCCGGCTACCCAGCCACACAAGCATACATCACAATATTCACTCTTGTGAGTACGCCAAGATAACTATACGCTTGTCAAACCGTGAGCTAATCACCAAGCCACACTGTGCGGTATCGATGCATACACACGCACAAATCTCCCACATGTAGAGAACACCGCACGCAAATGCTGAGTGCAACCCGCAATCTCTACCTGATCGCATAAATGATGTGCATAAAACTCCTGGGAAAATTTCGCCAAAGTTTCGACGCACAATGGCTATCAACACAAAAGAACTATTGTCCTGCAAGCTCAATACAATGAGCAATCAATGTGCATCAAACTACACTCAACATACATGCATAAGCTCTGCAAACCTGTGTCCAACAAATGCTCACAAAGAGTATCACAGGTGACCATACATGTTATCCACAACCAACCTCTGCACTTACTCACAAGATCTACTGCTCACCATATAAGCATACATAGAGCATTACCCGCTCAAAGACCATGTATGCAAGCCACAACACTGCAGAAGAACCACTCAACTGCAACAACTGACAATACATGTGGGAGTACTAGACTCAACCTGTACCTGGGAGTCAAACCCAATCTTAAAACACCTCATATGTGCCTGCTACCTGCAGTGTGCACGACTAAGGTCTCTGCAGCAAAGAAAACAACAGAGCCCAAAACTGTCCTAAAAAATAGTCTCTGTGTTTTTAATTTTAGATCCATCTGCACTCCAAATCAGAAAACAATTCCTTCTACAAAGTCGTAGAACTTAAAGCCAGCTTCGTTTTGAACCAAAAAGGTTTGGAATCGGAGCTTTGTAGCTCAAGTTATGAGCAAAACAATAGACTATTGTCAAACTGCCAAAAAACTGAACGACTTTCTTTTCTGCTTCTTTGAGCTCATAGAAAGGCTCAAACTCACTTCCCACCTCAATGCGTGAGCTGAATGTATCAATCTCACAATGCTTCCATGTCTGTGGAAGCTCCAAGCTCCAATCTGTCCGATGTAGCCATTGCAAAGCTTGCCGAGAAGAGGGAAGATGATGTACACAGTGGGCTGATCTATAGAGGAACTGTGGACTGATCTGTGAGCACTAGGAAGCTCCTGAGAGCTCTCCTGCAAGCCTCTGTATGGCTCTCCACAAGACTCCTCTATTTCTTTGCTCAGATCTGTGACCTCTCCGCCATAGCTGACGAGTTCATCGCGAAGCCGTCCATCTACGCTCTCACACCTGTCGCTTTGATACCAATTGAAGGGAATTGGGGAGCATCACAGATGGAGAGTGAGAGAGAGCAGGAGACACACGACACACAGATATGGGTGGGGAGACTCAAAGAGTGAGCAGCCCCCTATACACTTATGCTATGTATAAGGTATACAAGTCAGTGGGCGCCCAGACTCTAGGCAGCCGGGCAAGGCACAGGCGCCTATACCCCAACACTTAGTGTTCCTAAGACTTTGCACGCAAGAAATTTGGGCATGTGCATTTGACTATGGGTAAGTGAACACTGTGTTCAACCTCCACGTATGCATCTATTTTGGTTTTATTCATTTTCTAATATGTTTTGATTGAAATTTCCAAGTAGGATGCATAAGCTTCTATGCTTTCATCCATTTCTCTCTTCAAGAGACATGACAAGGTCATGTAGGAGCAAAGTATTTTGGGCCACAATGGCCAAAATACATTTATGAATTATATAGTTATAGATCTACATGTAGGGTTTTGTTTGGCACTTGTTTTCACATGGGATACAAAATGGTCTAGGAACTCAAGGAGTTTAGTTTAGCCAGTGTGTAATAAGGATAATGATGGTCCCTCTCACTCATGTCGCAGAGTGCTCACAATTACCTCTACACACAAGTACATCTTGTACTTGAAGGATGTTCTTCCTTCAGACATCCTTATCTAAGACATATTTCACATAAGGAGAATATGAGTCTCTAGAATTGACATTGGTGCCCGTTATTCCAATTATGTGTTGAGACAAAGTCTCTATTATCAGACAATTTGAGCACATTGTATCATGAGCAATTTCAGTGTGGCAAGAATTCATCAGATACTTTGTAAGACTTGTTAAGGCTGGAAGTATTGTTAAACAACTTTGACGAATGGTTGTTTTTACAAGTAGCAAAGTTACATTTTGTTGATGAACTAGTTCATTTGGTACCTAGATGTAATGGATTTTCACATTATGGTCCAAATATGTTGGCATGGTTTTCATATGGACAGTATTTAGTACTTTTTCTGTGAACCGTGGGCATAACATTAGCCATAAGCATTTGCACGTATGGTTATGAATATGTAGGTTCAGATTAGTTTTGCTAAATGCATGCACACTAGGTGGTATTGGGCCTAGTGTTTAGCAATAGCTGATTTGGAGCAGCATGCACATTCATGACATTTGTAGCTCCTATAACATTTCACACTCTATGAGATTAGTTGTAGATCTATCAATCACCAGTAAAGGTCATGGATTGGTTTGGGTGCTTGTAGATCAACTCACTATAGTTAATCAAGATGGTTGTTTCTAGAATTATTGATTAATGAGAAATAATATAAGGAATTGTGATCCCTGTTTACCAATCATTTTGGAGGAATGTTTGTAAACAATCGGAAACACACCTCAGTATTGTGAGTTATCCAAAGAGGATACACAGTTTACAAACGTTAATCTTGTGCTAAAGGATATGCTAAGCCTGTATTTTAGCACCAAGCAATTCATTTGGAAAAATTATCTCTCTACTTGGAGTTTTCTTACCATGAGGAATACCATGTTGCAAGACTAAGTTTAGCCTCTTCATGTTTAAATTAGGTTCTCAACCTTGAAAATTGGTTATGGTGGGGTTTTCTACTAATGAAGAATGATAACAAGTCAAAGACTTATTCTTTATTGATGAGTCACATTAGATAGTTACTTTCATGGAAAGTGAGAAGAGGCATTCTTTTAGATACATCTTAGTTGTGATAACTCGTTTATCATACTCACATGAGTTCTAAATGGAGTCTATATGCTAGGTTGGCTAATCAAACAAGGGATAAAAATATGGAAGATCAAGATGCTCTTCTTGAATCAATGAGCCTCCTACTGAATCGTATTCCGATCAGATGCATAGCTGGATCCATGGAGGATGCCACTGAAAAAACCGTTAGTGTTCATATGAAGAGCTCACCACTTTTTTTTTTGAGGACGAAAATGCTTCTCCAAGGGGGGAGTAATGTCATGCCTAGGGTAAGATTGGGCACGTCAAGGGCCAGGATGGACATGTCATCAAGAGGTTCTATGTTTGGACGGCTAGGAGACTATATATAGCGAGGTTGGGTGGAGAATTGCATGGTCCAGTCCCCCACGGTCTTATGCATTGTCTTACCCCAAAGTGGGATATTTCCAGGCAAGCAGTTTTTGGTGAGTGCTTTTTAGGAATCAGCTAGGTAGATTCCTAAAAAGATTCTCTCTTCCTCATTGTCGACTCTTTCGTCTTTTTCATATCTCTATCTCTGAGAGAGAGAGAGAGAGAGAGAGAGAGAGAGAGTTGAGACGTAGTCAAATATATGGAAGCTAAAAAAATTGTTTCAAAAACAATAGAGACAAGGGTACTTAAAACAAGAACACCCATTAATAATAAAAAAGTTACATTTTATTAAACTTGCATTACATAGGCAAGAAGTGTTCATCTTCTAGAAGGCTCGATTTTAGGAGTTGATGTGCTCCCTTCGAGTGGAAAATTAAGATTCACCACGTTCCCTAGCTGCTGTGTCATTTCCTCCTCATCCTCCTCTATGATGAGCCTAGTCTTCTTCCAGCAAGAGAAATCAAATTGTCCCGTCTCGTTCAAATTGATTAAGCTCCGCATATTGAGTTCCTTGTGGCATCGATAGAGGCGATACACATTGATGGTTGCCTTTAGAGCCTCCCTAAACCAGTCGGCTCCATACAATGCCTCCCCATTGGGAATGGCTTCCATGGCATCCCACGTAGACTTGATTTTACTCTCAAGATCGTCGGACATCGTGAAAAGAAAGAGAGGTGTGCTAGGAATCTAGTGGACACTTTCACAAAAATAACTCAAGCTATGGAAATTTTTAGTCATTGTGGTAATATTATAATACTTTTTTCACGATTTGACACATAAACAACCAGTACTCAAATATGAAAAATAGCTACAAATAAATGTATCCAAATGTGGCCATCATAAGATAAAATTAGAACGTAGTATAGTTGTCTAGGTAAAGCATACTAAGAAAAAGTGAGAATTAGCAAATGCTATGCATCCATGCCTGGGTAAGTCCGGCTTCGGCTCAGTGCCCTAAAGATATCAATATCTACGAGGATTGGTTGATGGATAAACATGTTCTCATTTTGGCTTATCCCTAGCACACGCAGATAAATAAAATGCAAATGTTTACATGCAAGATATGGTTTTTCCTTTGACACCCGTTCCATGAAGTCTGGACATGTGAACGATGGCTGGTTGCTAATACAAACTTTGTACATCCCAACATGACCATCTTCACTTTTCGTCTCTACTTTGAAGACCTCATTAACACCATCTGTTGTACATATCTCTTCTACGAACTTCGCTCTCAGGGCTAGTGCTAAACTGATCTTGCGAGCAGTATCCTCGGAAATGGAAGTCTGATACCGTACACACAGACCATCTCGCACTTTGGCTCTTGCACTGCCTTCAGGAGTGGATGTATCTTTTGACTCGAAAGGAGAGTTTGTCATATTTTTTTCTTGAGCAACTGGAGTTATATTAGATACTCCTTCTTTGCTTAGATCCACTTGATATCCCCCTTCATGCAATATTTTCACCTCATCCTCCGATAGGTTGGTGCCCACATGAAAGGGCCAAGTGTGTGGTGGATGCTCAGGCTGCGGCTCTTCAATGTTTTGGTCTACTATATGGCAATGCAAGACATGATCTGGAAAAAACCAAAACCATTGACGCACCACACCATTTGGATGTTTTTGATATCCTTCAAACAATGGGGCTGGTATACCAAGGCTAGAACCTGCTATACTGCATCTACACCTGCATCCTCCTCTTGGCGTGCTGCTACATGTGACCCTACTACCTTGTGGAGTTTGGCGTATGGCCCACATTGCCTCATTGACCTTGCACTCAACTACACTAGAACCTTGCCTCTTTTGCCTCCACTTCTCACACATTTCTTTGTGTGTGTGTGTTGAGAAGCTTGCACCACATACTTTGTTGTGTGTTGATTCAAGCTTTGCTTCCAATGGAAAAGACAAGAATGCTCTCGACCGCTCATTGTATTGGTCTTGCCACCACCATTGAAAACAATTCTAAATGCATTCCAATTTTCTTGAGCTTCATCTGCCATGTAGCCAAAGAAATTAGCTTTGTCACACCCACATGATATCATTACATCATTGAGGCACTCCCAAAACAAACATTGAATTTTCATGTCTTCCTGTTTCAATTCACAAGTTGCAATAGTCAAAAGGTCCTACATGCTGCAAACAAATTGTTTTAGAGAGAGTAAAAGGCAAGCCACAAATCTCTTAAGGTGCTCCATGTACCTTGGATCATAGACATGACAGGCCATAGTCACCCATTTGTTAACACGTCTGGTGTGATCAAACTGGATCCATGCACGTCGAATATCTCCATCCCAATCTTGTCTCATTCGGTTCACTAGGTCCACACCGGATGCTAGACCAACTGTGGACATTTTGAAGACATAACATTTCTCCCCCTCCATAACTTGACCAGGAAACCGGCTTCCATGGAAAAACTAATATGTGCAATTTCGATTCAATTTTAGGAGTGCATCAATGCCAAAAGATTCTTTGTCAACTCCTCCACGTAAAATAGATACTGGCCTCCAAAACCTATCAATGTAAAAGTGTTTAGATAAAAAAATAATTTAGCATAGAGTTTTGCATCGAAATAAGAATCTAGGAAATTCTCGTACCAATTATCTTGCACCAATGTCCCCAACTCCTCAGCGATTGCAAATAGTTGTTGCTCGCCTAAAATTCCTTCATTGGTGTTGTTGCAAAGAAGTGTTGTACTTGTAATTTCTTTTGCCAAAAAAAATTGAACCTTCCTGGATCCTGCGTGTGGGTCAACAATCAAAATCCTTTGCACCATCATCTTGGTGTTGTCCGTTAGTGTTTTGGATGTGCCGCTGCGCACATCGTGTCGATGTGTGCAACGATGAATCATGACTCTAGTGGCAGTCTCATCGGATGGCATGGCATAGTATACTACACAATCACATGTTGCAATACAGAAAGAAATTGCCTTACAAAAGTGGCATGTAAGGCTCTTATCTCCAACCTTACAATATTGCCCGGGTGCAGTTTCCTTTTGTATGTACCCATTGAAATGACTTGTATTAGGAATATGATAATTATCCAAGCGGACACATTGTTCATTCATGCACTTGAGAGATCTTATGCAATGACTAAGACGCGCTACACCTGGAAAAACAATATTGGATGTAGTAGGCTTCGACCACAAATGAGGATCATTCTTATGCTCCATCGCATCCATATGGTGAAACTTTCCCATAGTAGGTGGAAATTCTAGAACGAGATCTCCATTGTAAGACCTTGGAATCTCTGTAACTTGTTCCACTTGTTGTATTTGCATTAAAAGATTTGTCAATGTGCCCTTCTTTTCAGCGTGTAAGAGTTTTTGTCTTGTACTCCTTTTGAAGCTGTTTGAGGGCAAAAATCGAGGGGGGGTACATAGATCTATTAACTCCTTTTGACCGAATTGCATCTTTGACGGACTATCCACAATGGCAACGGGAGTCATGCTAGGTGAGCCGGCATATTGTGTTTGTGATGGGATACGTTGACTTTGTATTTACGTGAAAGCTGCTCATCCAGTACATAGATGAATTCACCCAAATTGTTGAGCGTCCTCTCAAGAGGCAAATTCATTTCAATATCACTTGCTTCGATGACTGCATCTAAAGTTGTAAATTGCATTGGAGAAATTAATTCTAAAAGAAATGGTTCAGATATTATAAATTTACCATTGTAATTTACCAAGGAAAAATAAAGAGCAAGCCATAATAGTATGCTAAGCAAATAATTAAGCACAAGATCACATTATATAAACTAAAACAAATTGTTTATATACTCACGTCTAATAATATAGCCGTTATAAATTGAAAATTAATATAATTTTATTATTTTGAAAAATTAATGTAAAAAAATTATCAGATATTAAAAAAAAAAGATTTGTTACAAAATATTTGTTTGTGATTGTGTGATCACGTGAATTTATTTATTCTAATTTCTTTTTTTAATGTTTGTGTAAAGGAGATGTGTGAGGAATCGAGTGTGCTAAGGATAGAGGAGCAAGATGTTGTAAGTCGGAGAATGTATAAAGAGCAAGCCATAATAGTATGCTAAGCAAATAATTAAGCACAAGATCACATTATATAAACTAAAACAAATTGTTTATATACTCACGTCTAATAATATAGCCGTTATAAATTGAAAATTAATATAATTTTATTATTTTGAAAAATTAATGTAAAAAATTATCAGATATTTTTTAAAAAAAGATTTGTTACAAAATATTTGTTTGTGACTGTGTGATCACGTGAATTTATTTATTCTAATTTCTTTTTTTAATGTTTGTGTAAAGGAGATGTGTGAGGAATCGAGTGTGCTAAGGATAGAGGAGCAAGATGTTGTAAGTCGGAGAATGTTTAGGAGATAGTACTCCCCAACCCCTACCACGCCATTCGGGCGACGAGGTACGGGGGTGGGGGATGTGTGCGTTGGTGGGGTAAGGAGAGGAAGGGCGGGGCTGGGTGGGTTTTGCATGCAAAGCCGCCACTTGGGGCGGAGGCAAAGTCAGGTGCGGGGGCGGGGGAAGAGTACACACACCTATCACACGTGTGGCAGTGCATGTCAACACGTTGGCCATCGCGTGTCCACGTGGACTCGCCACGTATACCATCCTCAACCAATGGTACACGTGGCAGGCCACGTGGCCAAGAGCACTGCCACATAGGCAGCATGTCGGTAAGTCCACATGGACATACGACGACCGGCGTGGCCAGCATGTCCACATGGACTGCCACGTGTGTGTGTCCACACACACACACACACGTTGCAAAAAGCGTGTGTGTGCGTGTGAACACACACACACACACAAACGCACATACACGCACCACGAAGGCGTGTATGTGTGTACACACACACAAACGCACACACACGCACCACAAAGGCATGTATGTGTGTACACACACAAACGCACACCACGCAGGCGCGCGCGTGTGTGTGTACACCACACACATGCATGTGTGTAGCGCGTGTGTGTGCACGCATACACACACGCGTGCACGCATACATGCACACACACTCCTCTCTCTCTCACACACACAAGGATAAAATAATATAATTAAAAAATTAAAATTAATAAAAAAATATGAAAGCTTTATAAAGTGCATTGATCTTCTCTTTTCACTTTCTTCTGCTCTATTTTCTTCTATTGCACATATCTCTTTCTTTCTCTCTGTCAAGTTTTCTCTTGTTTACATCTCAAACTCTTACCTACAATTTCTCATAAATCATCCTATATCTATCTTCTTTAATTCTTTAGCGCAAGCATGAGAACAAGAAATCAAACCAAAAGTACTGGTGTCGTGGATGAGGTTAATGTTACTACGTCACAAGAAGTACCTCTGCTATGCACACAGGATGCCGAACAATCTCAAGCCTTGAGTTCTTTAGATCGCACTGTGTCCAACATCGGTGGATGGAACATCACAATCAAGTGCCGGACCCAGTCATCGTGTGGAACTAGGTACCGCTATTGAAGATGTAAAAGATGAAGCATTTGGAAACGTTGTCGACAAGAACATTTCACTGGGCTGGGTGGATTCTCATAGAGTACCATACGATGGCAAACTTCCACGCTTGCCTCTATGTCAACTTCTTTCAAACCCCGCCATCGGCACGCATGATGACCATGTGGCCAATTTTGAACTCTCCATTGCAAATAAAAGCTACCAACCAACCATGGCAAGATTTATTGTTAGTGAACGGATTCCTATGGAGGATCAAAAACAATTTTCTCGTCGTGGTCACGCTGCAAGGGATCTTGCAATGTCATATGATTTGGATGAGGAGCTTCGCCAAATTCCCGAGCTTAGTCACATGGTCGAGAGGTACTTTGTGGTTGGGGATGGTAATCACTGATTGGAGGCATGGATGCGGTGGATGAACGAGAATGACATTTCAATTGAGAAGGAACCAAAGGTGGAGTGTCTTCTAGTTGATTTTCAGCCCCATGAGACAGCGGAGTTTCTATAATTGGTTTGGGTATTATCAATATGTAAGCCCCTTTTTTTGTGAATGTAAATGCATCTTATTTTTTAACTATATAAATTACAATGGAGTGTTAAACAGGGCCACAAGGGTTTCAGTGCCTCACACAACTGCTCATGATACTTTTATGATGAGAAAGCTAGGGTTGGCGGACCCTACTTCACTTTTGCAAAAATTCCCCGAAAGAGCGTGTTTGGCAGCAGAAAAGGCTTTGAATTTTAGAGGTCCAAACAAGTCAAAGTGGCTAAAATTGCCAATGGATGTCCTTGCGCAACTACTTTGGAAGTATGCTTTAAACCAATGCTAAATGAGAATATGTTTTGATTGCGAAATCTTATTATGGGTATTTCAATTGAATTCTTGGAAAATGATAGGAAGAGTTCGATCATATGTTTAGTAGTAAAACAGAAGGGCTACCATCAAAAGGAAGTTTTGACTACGAGTTGGCACCTGACGCATACGAGGAAAGCATCAATCTAGCGCTATCTTAAACGGAGCAATACTTTATGTGCAAAGGTCTTGAGATAGCCACCATTGCAAATCCAAAGAATGGCAGCGATGTTTTCCAAAAATGTATATCGTTTACAGGTTGGGGCGAGAAGACCATGAAAATGACACCCTCGACAGTGGTAGAGGTTGCACATGCACGCTGTCGTGCTGTGACACGTACATACTGGGAACGCATGCTACAAGATCTATCTTGTAATTTTTTAGATACATAATTATCTTTCTTATAATGTACATATGCATATTTAAGTATAATAATAAGCCTTCTATCTCATCCTATTATTTTTCTCAAGGGTAACCTATTCTTACTTTACCACCATCAGAAAATACTATGGGAAAAGCATCAATAGCTCCGTCTCTTTAACTTCGGGCAAAAAGCATTGATTCTTTATTTCTACTATCTCATTATCATCTCACACCCTAGCTAGATCCTATATCTAAGGTAAAATCCAATATATATATATTCTATGTATTTTTCTGATATTTCTTTTTAAATAGCTACTAGGAAGGAATCAAATCCTAGTCGGACACTAGCTGGCATGATTTCAAAGATACACTTATTTTAATGCATTATTGCAAGCATGATTACAAAATATTTTCAAGGATCAATGTCATGCTTTCATATGGCATGAGGTGTCCTTTGGAATCAAATGAAATTCTAGGCTAAGGGGACCACAGGAAGACTTTTGCTGCCAGAAATGGACCCTATCTTGATGATTTTTTTACACAAGCTTCCAATCCGAATTGGATAACTATTTTAAATAAAAATCGTAGCTAATGAGCTGAAGTTTCTGCCCATATTTTTACTTTTTTATTTGGAGCCACGGTTGAGGAGATACAATCAAAATACTGGACCCCAGTCTGCCCACATCATGTAGCGACAGCTCATTTCTAACTTTTCCAATTTCTGTTCACACTGGCTCTTCTCTTCTTGTGTAAACCCTTGGGGGTTCCCTTCACCTATAAAAGGAGACCTTTTCATCCTTGAAAACCACTCAAGCATTCAAGTCATTGATGAGAGGAATTCATGAGGGAGTGAGTAGTAATGCCAAATTGTACTTAGCCATTAACATAAGCCTAAGCCTACACTTTCTCCTAGAGGAAGAGGAGCCATCCTTGCAACAAGCTAACCTTGGAAGATCAACTCTAATCAAAGAAGGTCTTGTACTTGGTGTCTCAATACAAGTGGAATTCTCCACTGTTCTTCTCTCTCCATCAATAATGGTGCCGAAGGGTTGTCAAGTAAGATGTGTTCTACATTGATGTTTTCTTGATTTCTTGCTGTTTTCTTTTTCATCTCTAATCCTACACATATATATATCTAATCTCATCTCCTTAACCCATTATTAGTAATTCATCCTCTCTACAAATTCTAGGTTCTCTTTGCTACAGGTACATCTCTCCCCGCAGTATCCTTATTGCCTACGGGCAAGAATAGGGCTTGGGAGGGAAACTTCTCATCTCTTCACTTCTCTCATATCTACATTTCTCACATACTATCCTAGATGAATAACCCACATGATGATAATTTCTATCGCTTTCACTCTGTACGATCTATTAGAATTAACATATGGATTAGCCGTAAAATACACTTTCAACAACGTATAGTGTTTCTCTTTGGCCCAGAAAGGCTCAATGAAATACTTCTATAACTGGATCCCATTATACTACCTCTCCTTGACTATAAATTTTCTTTTGATGTAAGTGTAGTTATCTTGCTATGAACCAAGAGGATTTGTATACACAATTAATCCCAATCACTAGACAAAATATATATATTATGGTAAGCACAACACTACGATTCCAAAGAACAATTCGTGGCCTATTTGGTCAGCCAAGATTGAATGCCATTAACTCATTTATTAACCCTTTCATAATACCCATGATATGATATGACCATAGCCTTGATGTTTTTATCTTTGTGTTATTTTGACATTATCTTTTGTGTTCTTTGTTTGTGTGTGTGAGTGCAAGAGAGAAAGAGTGGGTCTTCTTTGATTGCACTTCTTTCCAAACCCTAGTCTTCATGGCATCTATGGTTTAACCCCTTCATATAGTTTTTGTTGAGTTCTCTCACAAACTCTCATAGCCATAAGCCCGGTGCTTTCCTGGCAAGACCGCAAATTTCTCGACATATTTTTGGTGAACCCGATGCAAATCTTCTAGGATGAGAGTTTGTGGGTAACCATGGGTGATCATGTTGAGCAACAGGGTATGCATTTTGACCCATCAACAATGCAAATATTTCAAGCATTTGCAATGTTCATGCAACAACAACATGCTACTGAAAGAAGGTAGATTTTAGCAATGAAGGCCATACAAGCGGTCGTCAACAGAATGGATCAGTTCAATGGCAAATATGTAACCAAGTACTTACGCGAGTATGTGAAGGAGATGGAGCTACATCGCGTGTCAGAAGGTGAGATGACTCAAAGCTTTGAGCTAGTTGTTGCTCCAGAAATTAGGGAGCATGTTAGGGCAATTAAAGATGGGCATGGAAGAAATTGGGAAGAACTCAAACTAGCTTTAAAGGAGGAATATTTCATGGAGGACTCGGAGAGAGTGACCAAAAGGACATTCTTAGAATGGGTAGTCAAGCCAAAGCGAGGACTATCAATAACAGAGCTACTTAGGGAATTTGAGCGGTGCTATGCACAACTCACTAGGACAAAAAGGGACACACTAGATGCAGAGAAGACAGATCTTTTCTTACAAGCTGCAGGTAAAGAGTTTCAAGAAAATTTGGAGCTTCTTCTTGAAGATAAAGATGCTGAGCAAGGACTAAAGACCGACTGGAATGAGGTTGAAGGTGCTGTCTCACTGCTTGCCAAACGACAAAGAAGAAGGGACAAGATGGTAGTAAATACTACAAGTCCTTCCACCTCAACTTCTGACAAAATGGTAAAGCCTACTTTTATCACTCCTAAGTTTGATGAGTCCATACTAGATGAGCTTGTGAAGGGAATGCGTGACTTGAAGGTGAAGTTTGCAAAGCTTGAAGAAAAAGGCTAACCATCAGGGCCACTTCCTAGGCAAAGACAATAGCCCAAAGAAGGGTTTGTTAATAGATGTATTTGGTGTGATAGTACAGACCATGTAAGAAGGGATTGTGATGATTTTAGTGATGCTTTGTCAAAAGATGTTGTCTTTTTTAAGGATGGTAAAATCCACTTAAGAGAGACAGGTCTACCCTTGAGAACTAAATTTGGGAAGGGGGGAATGCAAACCTTAGTTGAAGATATGGCAACCAAGCATGCCACCTCTTCAGTTGAGGCAGCTATTTATGGAGTAAAAATTGAACATTTTTGTGATGAAGAGGTGAGTGACCATCATGGTCAAATTTGGCCAAATGTCATGCAATTAGCTAAAAAGGGAAAGCTTACAAAAGAGATTCTACATGAAGCAGGTGATTGCATACGTCTAGAAACATGATGGAATGATCCAGGACTCATTGTCAGTGCATGCCTATATTACAAAATGTCCACAAAACATTAGGGAAAATTTGGACTCACAAAGGGGCCTTATAAGGAGTTTGACTTCCTCTCTCATGTGCAAAATGGGCGTGTGGTAATTTTTTTGCAAATCAACTCTAAACTTAGCAGAGATTTGGCAGTTAGAATCTACTCTTCAAGATCTTTCTATTGGTATATAGCATGACACGAGATTCCTCATATTTCGAAAGATTCTATTTTTTATTCTCTTGTGATGTGACTACTCCGTCTAGAATCTAAAGAATCAAAAATATAATCTTTCAAAATATGAGGAATCTCATGGTGTGCTATATATCAACAGAAAGAGCTTGAAGAGTAGATTCTAACTATAAAATCTCCACCAAGTTTAGAGTTGATTTGCAAACATTTTACCACACGCCCCTTTTGGACATAAGAAAGGAAGTCAAACTCCTTATAAGGCCCCTTTGTGGGTCCAAATTTTCCCTAATGTGAGGCGATTGTAGAAGAGAAGCGCAGACGTGAGAATGCTGATGAAGGAACATCAAAAAGAGCTTCTAGAAGTGGGGGAAGAGGCAACTCAATGCCTTCTCAAACACCCTCAACACAAGGAGCATCTCCACCTAAAGTACTCATGGAGGAGTCTACAACAGGAAAGAAGAAAGAGCCAACAAAAGGTAAGACAAAAGGCCCAACTTATAAACTACAATATGATATTGAGGTTGCTACAGATTTAAAGAAATTCTTGGAGGAAAGGATCTTGAATAGAAAGATTGAGTTTACTCTGGGAGAAGTTCTTGGCATTGCAAAGCGTGAATTCCATGAGGAGATCATTGACATCATCAAGAGGAAGAGGCAAACCCTTGCTGAAGTTTCTCGTCCACAGGTTGAAGGGGAAACCTCAAAGACACAAGAGATGCAACTGCAAAATAAGGAGAATGATGGAGCTGTGGTAGGATGCTACCAATCTAGTGGGAGAGTGAAGCAAGTGCATTTCTCAAATGATGATGAAGAAGTTGAAGATATTCCTAGGAGTTACTATTCACGAAGTCATTGGGCAAGGGCTACTACAGAAACTTTGGTCAAGGTAGGTGATCTTGAAGGCCATTTGTTGCCTTGATTGACCATGTTTCAGAAATAAACATGGGGGAGCTTGATGCTATAATGGGGTCTAGTTTGCATCTTGAAAATGAAGTTGTGGAAGTTTGCTCTATGGAAATGTATCAAGTAATAGAAGCCTTTAAACAAAACCAAACAGTTGGCCCAGAAGTCCATGTTGAAATTAAATACAAGAGTGTAGCAAAGAAGGTGAAACGAGTAGCTTCACCCTTACCACCCAACAATAGGGAAAAGATTGAGCAGGCTTCTTTACAACCAAGTTTGAGGAATCCTAAAAAGATTGGGAATACCTTCACAAAGGAGTCTTTCCAAGAGTTGCAGATTGGTCGTGAGGAGTTTCTAACACAGGAGGAGACAAAGTGCTTCAAAGAAATGCTTTCAAAGCATGGTAAGGCTTTTGCATTTGATCCAAATGAGATAGGATGTGTTGATCCTTCTATTGTAGCTCCTATGGTAATTTTCACAATACCTCATGTGCCTTGGAATGTGCGGCCTATTCCGGTTACAAAGGCTCATTTGCCAAAGTTAGTAGAGCTACTGAATGAGAAAATCAAAATGGGAATCTTGGAGCCTTCTTGTGCTCCATACTCAAATAGGTGGTTCACAGTTTTGAAGAAGAATGGTTCTCTATGCTTCATCCAAGATATGCAACCAGTGAACAAGGTGACAATTAGAAATGTAGGTACAGGTCCAATTGTGGATGAGTTTGCAGAGGCATTTGCAAGGAGGGCAATCTACTCAATGGGGGATCTCTACTCAGGGTATGATCAATTTCATCTTGCAATCGAAAGCAAAGACTTGACAACCACGAGGACACCTTTGGGTTTGGTAAGTATGTGTACCTTGCCAGAGGGAGCAACCAACTCGGTTGCACATATGATGAATGGGATGAATAAGGTCTTACGTGACTTTATTCCTCAAATCACAATGCCTTTCATTGATGATTTGCCTATCAAAGGATGTGAAGAAAGTGACAAAGATGAAGCTTTGGATCTCAAGGGATGTCGCAGGTTTGTGGTAAATCACATAAATGATTGTGATAAAATTTTGTATAGGTTGGAAGAAGTGAATCTTACATTGTCAGGGAAAAAGTCTATGTTTGGTGTCAATGAAGTGCTTATTGTGGGGCACATGTGCGGGCCATATGGTAGGAAACCTTGTCCATCAAAGGTAGATGCCATCCAAAGAATGAAAGAAACATGCACTAGCATCACTGAAGTTAGAAGGTTTCTGGGAGCATGTGTCTTCTATGTTATTTGAATTCCACATTATGCACATGTAGTTGATCCTCTTTATCAGCTACTTAGAAAGAATCAGAAGTTTAAATGGACAGAAGCACATGTAAAATCCATGAAAAAGCTAAAGGAGTTGCTCCAGTCAGCAACAACTTTGAGAAAGGTAGACTATGAGTGTCAAAGGCCAGTAATTGTGACAGTAGACACCAGTCCTACAGGGATTGGATGGGCAATAGGGCAAGATGACAAAGAAGGACACAGGTATGTGGTAAGATTTGGAGCAAAGGTACTAAGTGCTTACCAAAGAAACTATCCACAGATAAAGAGAGAGTTATGGGGTATGGTTACAACCTTGAAAAGTGCGAAAGAGTACCTAATTGGTGCATGTGTGGTTGTAGAAACAGATTGTCTACCACTTCTTGGGATGATTACACACTGCTGAACGCCAGACATTGCTATGTTGCAGTGGATTGCCTACATTAAGTCCTTAAATCCCGAGTTCAAGCACATTGCAGGTAAAGAAAATACAGTGGAAGATATTCTATCAAGGGCAAGGTATGAAGATGAGTCACAAATGATTGATGAGGGAGATGATGTAGGCACAAAGTTCTATTCTATCTCTCACGTCAAAGGTAACAATGTCTGCATGACTAATTCACTTGAATTGTTCTTGAAAGATCTTTATGAAGGTGATTGGCTTTCTATTGGAAGGTACTTGAGTACTCTAACAAAACAGGATGATTGGTCTGAACAATAATTCAAGAGGATACGCAAGAAATCATATGGGTACTTTTTGAAGGATGGTTACTTGTGGAACGATCCTAAACAAAAGGGTGCTACACCACAACGGGTTATATGTAAAAAAGAGACTCAAGTAAAGCTCATGCAAGATTTTCATGAGAGTCTATGGGCTGGACACGGAGGTGTGTGGGTAACCTTCTCCAAGTTGAAAGAAAAATACTGGTGGAAGGGTATGTATAAATATGTATCTCAGTTTGTAGAGTCGTGTGTAACTTGTCAAATGCATTCAAATGTCCGACATCGAGATGGATTGCACCCTACATATCCACTAGCCATGCACTATAAACGGGTTGTGGATCTAGTCACAATGCCTTTAGGACTCTGGAAAATGAGATACTTGGTTCTTGCACGAGAGGACCTAACTAATCAGGTTGAAGGAAGAGCATTAAGAGCTAAAACCACAGAAGCTGTGTGAAAATTCCTTCTTGATGAGGTGATTTGCCGTTATGGTTGTGTGGGAAAAATCACTGCAGATAGAGGTGAACTGGATGCCGAAGAAGCAATGGAGTTCTTTTCTAGATTAGGAATCAAGCTTTCTCTTACTACAGCTTACAACCCTGAAGGCAATGGAAAGAGTGAAAGAGGGCATCCTCCTATCATCAAAGCTTTGGCCAAGGCTTGCGAAGGAAGAGTTGGTGAGTGGCCAAAACTGTTACCATATGCTTTATGGGCTGATCGTACAACACATAGCTCAGTAACTGGCTACATGCCTGCGGAGCTAATGTATGGTCAAAAGCCAGTGATGCTGATTGAAGATACAATTCCCACATGGAATGTACTACCTTGGCAAGAGGGGCTTAGCAGGGAAGATCTCCTTGCCTTGCGTATAAGGCAACTAGAGAGAAGACCTGGAGACATTGAAGCTGCAAAAGAATGACTCAAAAATGCAAGGTTGAAAAACAAGGACTACTTTGATAAGCGACATCAACTCAGGAGCAAAGCAATTGACAAAGGTGACTGGGTTTTGGTGTATGATGGTAGCCTTGACAACCAGCACACAGTCATGCATAAGTTTTCAAAAACATGGTTTGGACCGTATGTTGTAAAGCATGTGCATGAAAATTCTACTTACAGCTTGTCTGAACTAGATGGTACAGAAGTAAAGATTCCCATTGCAGGAAAAAGGATCAAAATGTTTAAGAGAAGAGGAGACAATGATCCAAAAGATGTTGATGAGGAAGAAGAGCAAACCATAGGTAAAGATCAAAGTGAAGATGAAGCTTTAGAATCAGCCAGTGAAGAAGAAATCAAGGAAGATGTACAAGAGGGATGATCTTACAAAGAAATAATGTGGCACATACTGGAGGATGTGCAGGTTTAGAGGGGGTGGATGTCGTGCTGTGACACATACATAGTGGGAACGCATGCTACAAGATCTATCTTGTAATTTTTTAGATACATAATTATCATTCCTATAACGTACATATGCATATTTAAGTATAATAATAAGCCTTCTATCTCATCCTATTATTTTTCTCAAGGATAACCTATTCTTACTTTACCACCATCAGAAAATACTATGGGAAAAGCATCAATAGCTCCGCCTCTTTAACTTGGGACAAAAAGCATTGATTCTTTATTTCTACTATCTCATTATCATCTCACACCCTAGCTAGATCCTACATCTAAGGTAAACTCCAATATATACATATTCTATGTATTTTTCTTATATTTCCTTTTAAATAGCTACTAGGAGGGAATCAAATCCTAGTGGGACACTAGGTGGCATGATTTCAAAGATACACTTATTTTAATGCATTATTGCAAGCACGATTACAAAACTTTGTCAAGGAGCAATGTCATACTTTCATATGGCATGAGGCGTCCTTTGGAATCAAATGAAATTCTAGGCTAAGGGGACCACAGGAAGACTTTTGCTGCCAGAAATGGACCCTACTTTGATGATTTTTTTACACAAGGTTCCAATCTGAATTGGAAAACTATTTTAAAATGAAAATCGTAGATAATGAGCTGAAGTTTCTGCCCATATTTTTACTTTTTTATTTGGAGCCACGGTTGAGGCGATACAAACAAAATACTGGACCCCAGTCTGCCCACATCATGCAGGGACAACTCATTTCAAACTTTTCCAATTTCTGTTCACACTGGCTCCTCTCTTCTTGTGTAAACCCTTGGGGGTTCCCTTCACCTATAAAAGGGGACCTTTTCTTCCTTGAAAACCACTCAAGCATTCAAGTCATTGATGAGAGGAATTCATGAGGGAGTGAGTAGTAATGCCAAATTGTATTTAGCCATTAACATAAGCCTAAGCCTACACTTTCTCCTACGGGAAGAGGAGCCATCCTTGCAACAAGCTAACCTTGGAAGATCAAATCTAATCAAATAAGTTCTTGTACTTGGTGTCTCAATCCAAGTGGAATTCTACACTCTTCTTCTCTCTCCATCAATAATGGTGCGGAAGGGTTGTCAAGTAAGATGTGTTCTACATTGATGTTTTCTTGATTTCTTGTTGTTTTCTTTTTCATCTCTAATCCAAAAAATATATATATCTAATCTCATATCCTTAACCCATTCTTAGTAATTCATCCTCTCTATAAATTCTAGGTTCTGTTTGCTACAGGTACATCTCTCCCCGCAGTATCCTTATTGCCTACGGGCAAGAATAGGGCTTGGGAGGGAAACTTCTCATCTCTTCACTTCTCTCATATCTACATTTCTCACATGCTATCCTAGATGAATAACCCACATGATGATAATTTCTATCGCTTTCACTCTGTACGATCTATTAGAATTAACATATGGATTAGCCGTAAAATACACTTTCAACAACGTATAGTGTTTCTCTTTGGCCCAGAAAAGCTCAATGAAATACTTCTATAACTGGATCCCATTATACTACCTCTCCTTGACTATAACTTTTCTTTTGATGTAAGTGTAGTTATCTTGCTATGAACCAAGAGGATTTGTATACACAATTAATCCCAATCACTAGACAAAATATATATATTATGGTAACCACAACACTACAATTCCAAAGAACAATTCGTGGCCTATTTGGTCAGCCAAGATTGAATGCCATTAACTCATTTATTAACCCTTTCATACTACCCATGATACGATATGACCATAGCCTTGATGTTTTTATCTTTGTGTTATTTTGACATTATCTTTTGTGTTCTTTGTTTGTGTGTGTGAGTGCAAGAGAGAAAGAGTGGGTCTTCTTTGATTGCACTTCTTTCCAAACCCTAGTCTTCATGGCATCTATGGTTTATCCCCTTCATATAGTTTTGTTGAGTTCTCTCACAAACTCTCACAGCCATAAGCCCGGTGCTTTCCTGGCAAGACCGCAAATTTCTCGACAACGCATTAGCCCGACAGAGTAAGTAAAAGTCATTTAAATCATTGGATATATTTCTCTTTTTATTATGTAGCAATAAAAAATAAGTCTCGCTTTTCGTTTGATAGGAAGTACTGCTTGCTTAATTTGCTCCAAGGCGGTGATGCATCCTTGAAGGAGAAGGGCATCGGTTTGATGGAGAAGGCTTGGATCCAATGGCTTCGATATCACGTGTACTGGTGGCAATTAGAAAGGTTAGATTTAGTGATTATCTGCACCGGCTATAGAAATTTGTTGATAATGTAACTTGTGACTTATTATTTGCTGCTGCTGCAGGAGAGTTCTAGAGATGGCCGAGAAAATGGAGGCCGAGAATCATGATGTTTCTATCCAACATGAGAAAGCTGAAGGTAGGCATGGTTGCACACTTGCCCACACATTACTGACATATAGACGCAAGCACTTTGAGAAGGCCTTCAAGAAGTGGAGTGCTCGAATCAACTCCACACAAGATCCCAAAGAGAAACCCCATTTTGCTTGTACGGAACGACGCTTGTTGTACAGGTTTGACATCTTTAATTGACAAATTAAGAATGTAGTAGGACACACTAATCTTGTTCTATGCAAATGAAAACATTGTGGTCTGTCTTGTGTTAGGAAATAAGACGTAGCTAAATAGATAATTGAGTAGATTACTTAATGGAGAGAAACAGGTTCACATACACGAGATTATAGAGTAGAGAGAGAGAGAGAGAGAATACACACGATATACATGGTTCACCCAATGTGGGCTACATCCACTGGACAGCAGCCACCCAATGGCTTTAGTACTTCAAAACAAGAAGTAATTTACAAAGGGATTATACCCTTAATAGAGCTCCCACCTTGCTTCACTCTCACCACCTCACACCCACCTTGTTGCATCAACTTCACACTATGTAATGTGTGTAGAAATGGCCTCTTTTTATAGGCCAAAAGGGTTTCCCACTCTCATGAGAGGCAGCCATGTGTAGCTGCCCTTGTGTAGATAAGTCCAGTAGGACCCTCCAATCCACCCATGTGTGGCCGCCCTTGTGTAGAGAAATCCGCTTTTGAATTCGGCCACCGGCCACCACCGTCCATTGACTTCCGACCACTGGCCACCGGCCACCGGCCAACCGACCGGTCGATTTTCGACCACTTTCTGCCCACTGTCGGGCCATAATATTCCGGCAAAATATTCCGGCAAGGGGGAAAAAAGTCTCGGGGGCTTCCGCCCCTGAGGCCCCTAAAGTTGTCCTTGAATTTTGGCTGCGAAAATTTTGGTTTTCGGGTAAGTGATTTTGCTGCACGCACGATGGATTCTCCTCATAATGGGGGCCTTACAAATGTGCATTTTTACCACAAAAATTACAAGGGGTAAATCAGGCTCCATACTTAACAATCTCCCACTTGGAGACCGATCTCCAAACCTGTGATTGCTTTCCATCCTGGCTTCTTATCCTTGAATTCCAATTGAAGATGAGAAAAAGCTCAACTTCTCCTTGTTGATCACCTTTGTAAACCTTTTTGCAGGATTTTCACTTGTATGCACCGTTCCTAGCTTTAGTTGTCCCTCTTCCAAAAAAGTGCGTATGAAGTGATATCTCACCTCAATGTGCTTTGTCCTTGAAGGAAAGGCTGAGTTCTTTGCAAGATGGATAGCACTTTGGCTATCACTGTACAAGACACAATTGTCTTGTTTGAATCCAAGCTCTTCTAAGAATTTGTGAAGCCACAGAATTTCTTTGCTTGCATCCGTCATTGCTACATACTCTGCTTCCGTGGTAGAAAGTGAGACCACTTTTTACAGCTTTGAATCCCAGATTACTGCTGTGCCTCCAACCATTAAGAGATAGCCAGTAGTGCTCCTTCGAGTATCTTTGTCACCTGCAATATCTGCATCAGCATATCCTTCTAGAAAAATATTAGTTCCTCCAAAATACAAAGCATTTTTTGTTGTCCCTTTTAGATACATAAGTATCCACTTCAGCGCTTGCCAGTGCTCTTTACCTGGGTTGTCCATAAACCTACTTACAACTCCTTGTGCATGTGCAATGCCTGGCTTTGTCCATACCATACCATACATAAGAGAACCTATCGATGCAGCATATGGAACTTTAGACATATAGGCTATTTTCTCTTGTGTCTTTGGACACTTGTCCTTGGTTAGTTTAAAATAACCAGCCAAAGGTGTAGAAACCATTTTTGCATTTTGCATTGCAAACCTTTCTAGTACCTTCTTGATGTAATCCTCTTGAGATAGCTTTATTGTCTTGTTCATCCTGTCCCTTGATATTTTCATACCAAGTATCCTCTTTACAGCACATAAATATTTCGTTGAAAAAGATTTAGACAGCTCCTCTTTTAGGTCTTTGATGTCCTGCATGTTAGCACTTTCAATCAGCATGTCATCAACATACAACATTAGGATGATGAACTTCCCATCTCCCAAATTCTTTGTGTAGACGCAATGATCTGAGTTGCATCTACTGAATCCATGATCTAACATCCATCGATCAAACTTCAAGTACCATTGTATTAATGCTTGCTTTAATCCATACGAGCTTTTCTTTAATCTGCAAACCATTTTCTCCTTACCTTTTACTTCATACCTCTTTGGTTGAAGCATGTAGATTTCCTCCTCTATGTCACCATGAGGGAATGCCGTATTTACATCCATTTGCTCGAGATTTATATCATGAGCAGCCACAAGGCTTAAGACAAGCCTAGTTGAGTTCATTTTTACAACAAGAGAAAATATTTCATTGAAGTCAATACCTTTCTTTTGAGAAAACCCTTTTACCACAAGCCTCGACTTGTACCTTTTCTTCCCACCTTCTTCTTCCTTTAGCTTGTACACCCATTTGTTTTGAAGTGACCACTTACCTTTAGGGAACTCAACCAAGTCCCATGTTTGGTTGGGATGTAGTGATTCCATCTCCACTTGCATGCTTTTTGTCCATTCTTCTTTGGATTAGTGTTGCATAGCTTCTTCGTATGATTCCGGTTCTCCAGAATCTGAGATCAAGAGATGGTTGAAGGAAGGAACAAATATTTTTGGAGGTTTACTTTCTCTTGTAGATCTTTGGGGAATAGGTTGAGGCTCCTCATTTGGTTGACATTGTTGCACATTGTCACCGTTTGCAGTCCTTGAGTCTTCACCGTTCTCAAGATCCATGTACTCATCACGTGTTTCTTTTGTTTGTTTTCTTTCCAAGTAATCTTTGTACATATTTTGTTCGTTAAAAATTACATCCCTACTCCTTAAGATTTTACCATCTTCAGGATTCCATAGGCGATACCCAAAGTCACCTTCTCCATAGCCAATGAAGAAACAATTTTTGGACTTTGCATCTAGCTTTGATCTTAGTCTTCTATCTATGTGCATGAAAGCCTCACACCCAAACACTTTGAGAAATGCATAATTCACCGGTTTACCTTTCCATGCCTCTTCTGGAACTCCCCCATCCAATGTCATTGAGGGTGACCGATTGATTAAGTACACAGACGTACTTACAGCTTCCACCCAAAGCTCAAGCGGTAGGCCTACATGTAGCCGCATGCTTCGTACTTGCTCCATGATTGTCATGTTCATCCTTTCAGAAATGCCATTATGTTGAGGTGTCCTTGGGGTTGTCGTTTGCCTCCGAATGCCATTGCTAGCACAAAATCTTTCAAAATCTTGGTTGCAATATTCACCTCCATTGTCGGCTCTGAGGCATTTAACCTGGTACCTGTTTCATTCTCCACAAAGGCTTTCCACCTTTGAAATATGGAAAATACATCGAACTTATTCTTCATGACATAAACCATGTTTTTCTAGTCGCATCGTCATGAATGTTACATAGTACAATGAACCATCAAGTGATGGTGTACTTGCAGGACCCCAAACATCAGAATGAACCAACTCAAGTTTTTTTTTCTTTCATTTCTTGATTTTTGAAATTTTACCCTCTTTTCTTTACCATAAACACAATCTTCACAGAACTCTAAGTCCACTTCTTTCAAACCTGGTAGAAGCTTCTTTGTTTGAAGGATTTGCGTTACTTTGGCACTAATATGCCCAAGCCGGTAGTGCCACACCGCACTGTCAACTTCTGTAGTTGTTCCACAAGTTGAAGGTTGTGAGCTGATAGTACACAAGTAAAGTGTACCAACCTTTTCTCCCTTGGCAACCACCAAAGATCCCTTTGAGATCTTCCATGGTTTATTTCCGAATGCAATGTTGTGACCTTCATCGTCCAATTGTTTTGTAGAGATCAATTTTTTCCGAAGAGAAGGAACGTGCCTATCATCTTTAAGCTTCCATTCATTTCCGTTAGCAGTTTTGATAGAAACTGTACCTTTGCCGACAATCTCACAAGCTTCATCATCTGCCAAGTATACATACCCAAAATTACCTTTGGTGTAATCTTGGAAATGTTTCTTGTGTGGTGTCGCATGGAATGAAGCCCCGGAATCTAATATCCAAGAATTAGACACATTGTCTAATGACAGAATTAGAGCATCTTGCTCTACTTTACCTACCACATTGGCTTGTTGTCTTGAGACTCTGTCTCCTTCTTCTTATTGGACCAGCAATCCTTCTTGACGTGGCCCTTCTTGCTGCAGTTCCAACATTCAAGAACTAACTTTGTGCCTGACTTGCACCGCCTTTTGGTTTTTGAACCTCTCCTTAGGCCTTCCTCTTGTTTCCACTGACAGTGCAGCACTTGATGATTCTCCTGTACTTCTCCTTCGTATTTCCTTGCTTAGGAGAACACCCACGACATCATCAAACTTAAGAGTATTTGTGCCAGAAATAGAATTACTTACATCCATATTCACAAGGCTGTCCCAACTATCTCGTAGAGATGATAGTATAAGGAGAGCTCGCACTTCGTCATTGAAATTTATTTTTACCGATCGAAGTTGACTTATGTTTGTGTTAAAGTCATTTAGTTGTTCTGCAACTGAACCAACAAGCACTTCATAAGAAATACCTTATCGGATACCGATGGTTTCTTGTAGAAGTCGTCAAGTGACTTCATCAAGTCCTCCGTAGTCTTCATCTCCGAAACATTGAAGGCCACCGTTGATGCCAAGCTTAACCGGATTGTTCCCAGTGCCTTTTGATCAAGGACAATCCATGCTTCATCTGCCATTGTTGCGGGCTTCTTCGCAAGACTGCCTAGTGGCAAATAGAGGTCCTTCTAGTAGAGATAGTCTTCAATCTGCATCTTCCAATGTTGGTAGTCTTTGCCGTTGAGCTTCTCAATCTTGAGCTTCCCTTCCTCCGCCATAACTGCCACTCAATTCAAGGAATCCTTTCCTTGAGATAATTTAGCTACGAGCAAACCTTGCTCTGATACCAGTTGGTTGCTAGGAAATAAGACATAGCTAAATAGATAATTGACTAGATTACTTAATGGAGAGAGACAGGTTTACATACATGAGAATATAGAGTAGAGAGAGAGAGAGAGAGAGAGAGAAAGAGTACACACGATATAAGTGGTTCACCCAATGTGGGCTACGTCCAGGGGAAAGCAGCCACTCAATGGCTTTAGTACTTCAAAACAAGAAGTAATTTACAAAGGGATTATACCCTTAATAGAGTTGCCACCTTGCTTCACTCTCACCACCTCACACCCACCTTGTTGCATCAACTTCACACTATGAAATGTGTTTAGAAATAGCCTCCTTTTATAAGCCAAAAGGGTTGCCCTCTCTGGTGAGAGGCAGCCATGTGCAGCTGCCCTTGTGTAGATAAGTCCAAATCGGACCCTCCAATCTGCCCATGTGTGGCCGCCCTTGTGTAGACAAATCCGCTTTTGAATTAGGCCATCAGCCAATCAACCGATCGATTTTTGACCACTTTCTAGCCGCCGTCCAGCCATAATATTCCGGCGAGGGAAAAAAAAGTCTTGGGGGCTTCCACCCCCAAGGCCCCTAAAGTTGCCCCTGAATTTTGGCCACATGAAAATTTTGGTTTCCGGCGAGTGATTTTCCTTCACGCACGATGGCTTCTCCTCATAGTGGGGGCCATACAAATGTGCGTTTTTACCACAGAAATTACAAGGGGTAAATCAGGCTCCATACCGAACATCTTGTATATGGTGGAGAGATGCTCTTCTCTTTTCCATTCCCGAGCACCCAGTGATGTATGTTGCAGGTCGGAGAGAGGGGAGACGGGCTTATATCTTGACAAGTGAATAGACGACTTGCGGCCAAAGGGAGCCTGGCTAAAGTGTCCTTGGTGGCTGGACTACTCAGAGAAGGAGTACCCACCCAAAGAGGAAATTCTATACATAGGTATCATTCTATATAGTTTTTACCTTTGCCATGAAGCAATAGAATATGGTCTCAATAACTCTTCTTCTTTTAATTAATAGCGGAGCATAGTGCGTCACGAAAGAAAGCGGTTGTGATTGAGGATTCTCTATCTCCAAACACATCAAACAAACCTTAGAAGAAGAAACAAACCTCAAAGAAAGACTCGCAAGCACAACCGGCTGACAAGAAACGTGGGAAGAGAAAGAAGAGGGCTATAGTTTCTAGTGATAGTGAGAGCGAGCATGTGGTTGCGGAGTATTCTGTAGAAGTCAGTGATAGTGCTCATAGCCGGCTATGAGCCACAATGTACTGACACTATCATTCACTCCAAGACCAGTGGGGGGCATCCAGGAGTCCCCTCCATGTTCACCACCATCACATGGCAGGGCTGCAGAGGACCTATCAGACATGGCCAGAGTTGTGGGAGATAACCATCCAGGTACGTGAAAATGGTTAATGTTGTGTTGTTCTCTTTAGCATTGTCTGAAAGATATATTTGATCTTATGTTGCTACATACAGATATGCATGTAGAGCCATGCCACCTTGCAGTGCATGCTAGTGCCAAAGAGTTGGCAAAAGCTATTTCAGATGTGTTGTGCAATGACAGGTAAGCCACGCTTATTTACAATCATAGTTATGTGCACAATTTTAGTGCTAACAAAGATTTCATGCAGCTCTATGCAGTCACTATGTAGATTCTTGGTCTCTCTATCAGGAACACAGCAAATGAACCCGAGCTTGAGATTGGGTGGTGTACGTTTGGTGTACATGGACTTTCCCTTACACACTAGGCCACATGCAGCTAGCGTGGGTGGGGTTCCTTTATGGCACCAATGGGATAGTGAGCTTGTGGATGCTACATTCCTTCTGGCATCCGAGTTTCTTTTCGTTGATGGCATGATTGTGGTGACATGTCGTGCATAACATCTTTCCATTGTCACTTCGAAGGCAGAGGGAGCTGATTTCGAGTTGTTGAGGATATTGTACTACGGCTGTCGGAGTCTAGTTGTACGACTATTCAAGACTATTTAGAGGGGGTATGTTTCTTTTTTGTTTTGATAATGAATAGTAACTTTGATGTTTGCATGTCAAAAAATAATTTTTTACTTGCATTCGTAGGTTGTTACTTTGTTGTTGCTGACCATTTTTTCACCCCCTAGAACTGGTGGGTGTCGGCTTCCGAGGTACGATCGAGCGGATGGAGAGATTGCAGCAAATGTACGTGGCTTCTCTGCAGATGAAGACATGTTGTGGGAGAAGCTACCAGGTTCAGATTCCACACAGTGGACACTTGATCGTATGGGCCGGCCTTATCGTAGAGGTGTTGAGAGGAGTCCAGCGTTTGCCAGGTGGTAGAAACTTTTTAGAAGTTTTTTTGATTGTTCCTATAAAATTATAGGTATAATAAATCTAAAGGTTACTTTTTTTTTGTAGATGTCTACTAGATACCTTCACAAACATGGGAGATGCTGTGTTGGATTGTTTTGCAGGAGTTGGGACATTGGCAGCACAATGTTTACTACTACATAGACATTGCATCAAATGTTGTGAGAAGGATTGGGCAGTTTTTAGTGCTTTTCTGGAGCCAGATCAGCGCCTACCTTCCGATTTAGGCTCGACATTGATGTTTCATAGGAGTGTCAGAGCTCAGGTAGCTGAGCAACCAAAGCAGGTGTCCGAGTAGCTTCATCTGCTTGACCCACCGTTCCCGACACCACTCAGCTAGTCAGGGCGGGGTAGTAGCAGCACCATATCCCACTTTCACGGCCCCAGTTTTGGCATGGCGTGCAACTGAACCGTCTCCCAGTGCATTCATTGCCTTCACATATGATGCCCCGCCCGGAGTTTATCCGTTGCCTCTTTCGCTACCTATAGCCCCCCCCACATATAGTTCGTACCCTTTGCCATTTGGAGGAGTTCCCCCACCATTTGGTGCACTGCCCCCATTGGCACGACCTTTGTTTCCTCCCAGAGCATATGGCCCCCCACCGCCCTTCTTTCCTCCACGTCACCCATGATGTATCACCCCCCATATGTATTTACTTTTGATGCAATGGAACACATAGATTTGGGGTTTGCTATATGAAATAGACCATAACTGTGTGTAAGGAACTTCTGTTTCTCCTATTAATAGTGTATTGAATGATTCCATGGTGTTTTCTGTTTGAATGTAAGTTGGTCGTGAAACGACAATCAAATTTTAGTTGAAGAGAGAGAGAGAGAGAGAGAGAGAGAGAGAGAGAGAGAGAGAGAGAGAGATGAGTAGATTGTCCCTTCGTTTGGGAATCTGCTCGCCCAATTCTTAAAAAGCGATCGCCAAAATTTGCTCGCCCAGAAATTACGCCCTACCCCAAAGCTAAAAACACCAACCAAACACTAAGGACTTTGCTCCTAGCAAGCCAAAAAAGGGGGGGGAAGAGGGGGGAGGTCCGGCAAAGGAAAGAAAGAGCTATGAGTGGTGTTTGGGCATGTGAGAGAGTGTATGAGTGAGTAAGAGGAGAGAGGTGGGGAAATGGGCACAAGAGCTCTAGAGAAGTCAAACCTAGAAGCAAAGAAGTTGGTCATTTTCAAAACATAGCAAAGTAGGATTTTCAATTTCCTCCAAAAAGTGTTTCACTAGAATCCCCCCCCCCCCCTGTCTCCCTCTCCCTCTCTCTCTCTCTCTCTCTCTCTCTCACACACACACACACACACACACACACAAGTGCGCACAAATACACATGTTGTTGTTAATACAAGGATTAAACTCCTTTTTTGATATAGAAGTGGTTTGTTGTTTCCACGGATTTGGTGTAATTAACTGGGGATTAGCCTCAATATCTTGTATAGACCTAGGAAATTTCTTGTAAAAAAAAGGGGGTTTGAATTTCGAGGTGAAATTTGTAATAGGAAATTTGTGGGTGGTTGCGTAATATACTGTACCTAACACCTAGTGAGTTAAGGAAGTTAATGGGTTTTTACAAGCTGGTCTGACTCTGTACAATGTGCCCTCATATGATTAATGATGTGGTGGCTCCCTCCTGTGGCATCTTCTCTACAATGCATCTCTAGCGCTCTCTCTCTCTCTCTCTCTCTCTCTCACACACACACACACACACACACACACACACACACACACACACACACACACACACACACACACACACACACACACACACACACACACACACACACACACACATACACACACACACTCTGTACAAGGCAGCACTGTTGGTTCTTTTCCCGCTTGAAGACGGACCCGCATTGCCCTCTTGAAGACATACGCACCTTGCTGCTATGAATGGAATGTGGTTACTGGGGAAACAAAGACTATAAAAGGTTATCTTCTATGCTCACTTAGCATTGGTACATGTGGGCATCTGTGGTGTGTGTGTGTACTAGTGAAAGACCGTCTGTACCTTCAGATTGTGAGGATTTAACTCGCAAGGGGATGTGTGTTGTTGGCTCTATGGAAAAAGGCAAAGACAAGGAAGCTATTGTGGAGCTAGTTGCTTTAACTCAATCTCAGGTGACTTTGTCTCCAATATGGACTATTGTCCGAGCTGCTTAGTTGTGTTGTGATTCACCTTTGACATGGTAGTAGAACTCATGCATGTTCTTGACTATACTAAGTCAATGTATGAATGTTATGGGAATAGTTGGCTATTTGTTCTGACCCTTAGGTGAGGGTTACCTTCTCAATTATGGTTTTCAATGTTCCTTGACTTGAAGCTGGCGGAATTTTATATCTTCAAGCTCTTGATTTTAATACTTGTGTATAAAGACTATTCAGTACTATGAATGGGAATTTCCACCTTTTCCTTGACATAGTTTCTAGTGTTTTTTGTAATTTGAAAGGATTTTTTGGTGTATCAGTACCAGTATAGTAGTACTACCAGTACCAGTACTACCAGTGCCAGTACTACCTGTACCAGTACTACCAATAAAAATCTAAGACCAATACCAGTATACCAGTATACAGATACCAGTATTGCAGTATCGCAGTATAGTAGTACCAATACACCAAAACCAGTATAACAGTATAGCAATATAGAACTCATGCATGCTCTTGACTATACTAAGTCGATGTATGACTATTATGAGAATGGTTGGCTACTTCTTCTGACCAATAGGTAACCGCGGCACTATTTGTTTTTATCTCTTTCGAGTTCAATTAAAACTGTCAATATTTACTTACTAAACTATCGTAAGGATGTGTATGGGTAGTGAAATACATTGAAAGGTCTTTCTCAATGCAAGTTAATGGTTACCTTGTGACTGATGGTTTCTCTTACAAATTGGTAGATGACCCTATTTTATGGTAGGTACTCGCTTACCTTGGGGTTTGAGTCAAGCGGCCTGGTAATGTGAGTCAAGCGGCCTGGTAATGTTTTTTGGGAGCAGCTACTGCGGTTATATTTCTCTAATGTGGTGCCTTTGGGTTTGGTATTAAGGCTACTTATGTTACTCAGATACGGTCATGGGCAAAGCTGCTCATGTAGCGGAATATAGTCGTGAATGATTGGTTGAGAATATGTAACATTTAATGGCCTAAAATCTTATGTGTAGCGGAAATTAGCATGAACATAGTGAGCATTTCATTAGAGTTGATTCCTAATGAGAATTACAAGAGTGCTTGGGTGGAGAGAGCAACAAAAAGCATAACACCTAGTTAGATAGCATCGACAATACTTTCAAAAGAGAGAGCAATTAAGCTATTGACAACAGTTGAGGACCGGATTTGCATGGAGCCGGTCCCCCCTCCAAAAGGCTTTGTATTATGGTTTCTCCCATCAAGAGAGACATTGTACAATACAATTCTTTGTGTTCCTTCAAGACGAGCTAGTGCAATGAAGATGGAAGCTTCATACACCAAGCAAAACACTTAATCAAACACAACTTGAATTATCCCCGTTCTCAGACCCAAGACCTCACACACCTTCGAAGATGGTGAGAGCTAGCAGGGTATGAGAGTAGATTGAGAGGAAAAAGAAGTATCTTACGAGAAAGAAGTACATCTCCTCACATAATCACTCATATTAGCATAGCTTAGCTTAGTAATTAGCTTGGTAGAGAAGATGAGCATGCATTGAAGCTTGGCTCTTGGTTGGATTTGCATCCACATGCCAAGAGAGTGTTGATGTAGGCTTCTATCTCACAAGCTTGGAGTAGGTGATGAGCTCTCCATTAAAGCTTGGGAGGAGATAGAGTATTTTCCCTTCACACATGGTCAAGTGTGAGAGTGTGTGTGTCCATGCCAAGCAAAAATCAGCCCCCTCTCTCTCTTGGGCGAGCCCTAGCTGCTAAGTTAGTCTGGCTTTTGCCTCATTGGACCTCCCCAGGTCAAGCCAATAGGGATTAAGCAGCATAAGTGATAGCCTTCTGACATGTGTCCCCCTTTCCCCTTTTGTGAGAGCTTTAGATAATTAAATAATTAAACTAAACTCTCATTGGACCCCTTTGCCTCCTGGCCAATAGGAATCAGGCAAGCCATGGGGCTCCTGAATGCTCATTGGACCCCTTGGGAGACTGCCCAATAGTCTTCTAGGACACTTAATTCTTATTGGTTTCTTTTATTAAATGTTTTTAAATTAATTAAACTAGATTTACTCTAGCCTAATTCTCATTGGTCCACTTCAAGGGTCTTCCAATAGGAATTGGGCATACCTTGTGGGCATCTGGCCTAGGGAGCTGACATGTGTCCCTCATTCCCTTTGTGTAAAGGGAGCCTGTGTGTGTGTGTGTGGCTTTCTCTCTCATCCCCTAGCTTTGGGGCTCACCCCCTCCCATGTAGGGATGTAGAAAGACTTTTTGGGCACACACTAAGCATCCAATTTTCCCTAAGGTTGACCTTTGGACACAACCTTTGAATTTTGGAACCTTAGCATTTTGGAAGTCTTAATGGGCTGAACCTTAGGGTCTTTTTAGCCCGTTGTTTCACATGGCTCTTTTGCAGATGGCCCCCCCTTTGGATCCCTATTTTCCCTCCTTTGGATCCCTACTGTGGCCGGTCTGCTAACTTAACCAATATCCTAGCTTTTTCTCCCTTGGCACTTCCCCACATTAAATGATCAGTTTAATATGAGAAAATCATTTAGGAGAATTAGATATTGATTATTATGACATTACCTCTCTCTTGAAATCATAGTCGTCCTCGACTATGGTGTAGAGAAGATAAAGCATATGCATGAGTCCTTTTCTTAGCGGGTAGAGGATCCCTATGTTACCCTACGACATCATTCCATAATGGATGACTAGTCCATTTGGCGCTTGAGAGCCTGAGGCTGCCGCAAGCATGTCTGCACATTAGTCCTATCAATCTTCCATAGTAGAGTGACAAGCTCTACTTGGTGTTCGGGAGACGTCGTCTCCGCAAACTTGATCTAAGCATGCATACTACTTCATTTTTGTGCACAAATAAAGAAAAAGAGAGTCTTATAAGACAAAAATTTTTGTTCATTTTTAACATTTTGTACATTTTCTTACTCTTGGGAAGCATTGTAAGCATTGACAAGGTTTAGGTTATCCTTTAATTGTATGCCTTGCATCCATCTAGCATCTTCAAAAGGATAATTCTTAAACTTAATAAGATATCGTCGGATAGTCTTACCGCCTCTTAATACCTTGTCTTCGTGTCGGAGAATGGACTCGGGCTGCAGCACCTCCTCGTGGTCCTCGATCTCCGGTGGGTCTTCAATAGTTGGTTCTTGAGGTGGCTCTCCTTTGTAAGGCTTTAAGAGGCTCACATGAAAAGCATTGTGTATGAGCCAATGATTGGGCAACTTAAGTTGATAGGCCATCTCATTGATTGGCCTAAGAATCTGGAAGGGACCATAGTACCTTTTTGCTAGTTTAGCATAGTACTTTTGGTGGCCCGTAGGATTCTTGCCCGTCGTGTGCCTTAATCGAGCCTTGGGAAACTTTAACAAGACCCAATCGTTTTCTTTAAAGGCTTGGGCTCTTCTGTGCTTGTCAGCAGCAGCCTTTTGCCTTTGCTGTGAGATAGAGATAGCATCCTTAATCTTTTGGAAAGATTCTTGTAGGTCTCGGCTATACTCATCTGCAGCGAAGATCTTCCCATGTACCTTAAGTAGCAAGGGACTTTTTGATCTTCCCTCAATTACCTCGAAAGGTGCTTTTCCTGTAGAAGTATGTACAGTGTTATTGTAAGCATACTCTACTAAGGGTAAGTACTTCTCCCATTGGGATCTTTGATCTACTTCCGTTACATAGGCTTTTAGTAGATCGAGAATAGTTAGGATAGCTATTTCACTTTGGCCATCAGTTTGTGGATGATAGGCCGAAGAGAAGTTTAGCCTTGTTCCTAAATTCTCAAAGAGACCCTTCCAGAAATTACTGGTCATTCTAGGATCTCTATCCGACACTATGGACATTGGCAAGCCATGGTACTTGAAAATTTGCGAAATGAAGAGGGTTGCCATTTGATGGGCTTTGATAGTCTTTTTGACAGGTATAAAATGAGCTTGTTTACTGAACCTGTCTACTATCGTCCATATTCCCGTATTCCCATGGATAGACTTAGGCAATCCAAAGATAAAATCCATGGATATGCTCTCCCATGGTGAATTAGGGATTGGCAAGGGTTGAAGCAATCCAAGTTGCTTCCCTCCATCAAATTTTGTCTTTTGACATACCACACATTTGGAAACATACTCATGTATGTTCACTTTCATGGTAGGCCAATAGAAATATGTTTCAATTCCCTTTAGGGTAGACTGAATCCCTCTATGCCCCGCATATGGGGGAGCATGAGATTCATACATTACTTTCTCATGTAGTGAGTTAGTAACGCATAGTCTATTGCCATAGAGAAGATAGCCATCTTGTAAAGTAAATGGTTCTTCTTTCTTCCCTAAGGCAAGGGCTGAAATCACATCTCTAAAATCGGGATCAATAGCATACTCATCTATCATTAAAGATAGATCATTGTGAGTTGCTATGGAAACCGCATTCACTCTCGGTCGTCTTGAGAGTGTATCGGCTACTTGATTATGCTTGCCAGCAATGTGAGCAATATGAAAATGAAATTGCGAAAGGAAATTTGCCCACCTCATTTGTTTGTCGGAGAGCTTGGTCTGCGTCATGAAGTACTTAAGACTTTGGTGATCCGTTCGCAGAATGAAAGGAGTCCCCAATAAATAGTGCTTCCATGAGTCTAAGGCATGTAGAACTGCAAGGAGTTCTTTTTCGTATATGCCTAGAGCTTGCTCAACAGGGTCGAGCCTTCGACTCTCATAGCCTATGGCGTGCCCTTCTTGGAGCAAAACAGCCCCAAGGCAATCACCACAAGCATCACATTGGACCTCAAATGGTTTTGAGAGATCCGGTAGTGTAAGCACAGGTTGAGAGATAAGCTTTTCTTTAAGCTTTTCGAAAGCATTGTTCTCCTTAGCAGACCACGTATACCTAACATTTTTCTTTGTTAGGTCATGTAATGGTCCCGCAATTTGTGAGAACTTTTCTATGAAGCGTCTATAGTATGCACACATACCTATAAAGCTTCTTAGTTCATGAAGATTCCTTGGTTTAGGCCATCCTTTTATTACCTCTAACTTGGATGGATCCATTTGGATTCCATCTTGAGAGATAATGTGACCTAAATATTGAATCTCTTGCAAGAAAAATTCACTTTTCTTTCGATTAACATAAAGTTTATTCTCTCTTAAAACTTGAAATATTACCTGGAGGTGTTGCTTATGTTCCTCTAATGAATTAGAGTAGATGATAATATCATCAAAGAACACTCCAGTGAAGGTTCGATGAGGTCTGAACAGCTTCTCCATCAAGCGGTTAAATGTGGCTGGTGCATTAGTCAAGCCAAAAGGCATGACAATGTATTCGTAAAGACCAAATGTAGTACGAAATGCGGTCTTTACAATGTCTTGATCAACTATCCTTATTTGATGATAGCCACTTTTTAGGTCAATCCTACTGAAGTAGGTCGATCCTTGTAGCTTATCAAATAGGTCTTCTACCCGTGGAACGGGAAACCTATTCTTGATAGTGATCCTATTTAGTGCTCTATAGTCGACACACATACGATATGTGCCGTCTTTCTTTTGCACTAATAGCACAGGTGAGCAAAATGGAGATGAGCTAGGCCTAACCATGCCCTTCTCAATTAACTCATGCACTTGCCGCATAATCTCCTCTTGTTGAGCTTGAGAAACTCTATAAGGAGGTTTGTTAGGCGGTGAACTTCCTGGAAGAAGTTCAATTGCATGGTCGTCATTACCTCGTTTAGGAGGTAGCTCAGAAGGGATGTCGTCAATAAAGACATCTTGAAACCCCTTGAGAAAATTGGATAACTCTAATTCCTTTTGGTTGCTTTTATTTTCTTTTGCTAAAGCATTAGGTTCATTTTGAGAATCTTTAACAAAAATCATGTACACGGAAATAGAGCTCTTTATTGACTTGTTGAAAGCTGGTGTATGTACAATGGGGATGGTGTTACCCATCTCCCTAGCATCTATATACATGTCCTTTTCCCTGAACTTAAAGGAGATTCTCCTTTCAGGAAATTTAACATGGGCAGCCAGACGGTCAAACCATGGTGCCCCTAGGATTACATCCTCATGCTTGAGAGGAGAGATAAAGAAATCCTCTTTGTCCACATAGCCTTGGACATGAAGCCTCAATTTCCCGATTAAGGGAGTGACTGAAGCTTCTTGCCCCTTGAAGGCACTGTCTGCGGGTAGGATATCTCCCATCTCGTAGGATTGTATGCCTAGCTTGGTGGCTAACTCCATAGATATGAAATTGTGAGTAGAACCAGGGTCAAAGAGAATAAAAGCATCATGTTCTCTTACCTTTCCCCAAGCATGGCATAGAGGAGATCCTTTGTGGTGAGTTTGGTGAATCTCCTCCTCTTGGATTTCAACCAAAGAAGCTCTAGGAGGATCTTGGCGGTTGTTCTTTTGGGGACAAGCGCGGTACGCATGCCCTTGTTCGCCGCACTTGAAACACCGGTTATCTTTACGATAACGCTCAAGCTCTTCAGGAGAGAGTTTATTCTTTCCTTTGTAAACTCCCTTCTCTTTAGCTTTGTTGGAATTGCCCTTAGGAGACTTTTGGACATTGTCCTTCCCCTTAGGCTCATTGGAACCTTTGTTTTCCGGGGGCTTATTATTTCTTTTACCCCCCGTTTGGAAATTGATTCGCGAGGCCACCATAGTATGGTGTATTACCGCCGATATGGTACGTGGCCTTTGGGAGTTGACATACTCCGCCATTTCTTCGTTTAAGCCCGCACAAAATTGTTGCTTTTGCTCTCCAAAATCCAACTTTTTGAAGACAGTGGCTTTGAGTTGTAGGTCCCAAAACTTGTCTACATATTTGTGGATGGATTCATTGGGAGAGAGCTTTAAGCTTCGCCATTCGGTGAGTACTTTGTATTTGGCATCGGTGGCCAAAAACTGCTTCATAATGGAAGCTCTTAAAGCCTTCCATGTTCGTGGAGCTTCACCGTTGGCTCGTAGGCTAGACCACCATTGTCTGGCGGACTTTTGAAAGTGCATAGCTACATGGCGTAGCTTAGAGGACTCCGTGAAGCCCTCATCTCCAAACGCCGCATCGAATTGCTGGATAAAGGCCAAAACTTTGTCTGTAGCACCGAAGGTGCCATCATAGGTAAGGAAAGAGATGCTCTTCCCTCCCTCTTTGAATTTCTTCAGCTTGGACGACCTCTTCCATGCGGCATAGGATTTCCTATGGCCTCTTCTTTTTGATGGTTCAAAAGTTCCACCATCACTTTCTTCAGAAGATGAAGAATTTGAAGAAGGTGGAGAAGAGGGTGACCTCTTTCTCGCCTTTTTCTTGTCTTGATCTTTGTCGTCTTCACCATAGCTTTCATAAGAGGAAGAGGATAAAGAAGATGGAGAAGAGGGTGTCCTCTTTCTCGCCTTTTTCTTCTCTTGCTTTTTATCATCCCTCTTTGAATTATGGCGTGGAGAAGAGTGTGATGGTCTTCTCCGCTTTGGTGGTGATGGAGAGCGTTTAGCCCGCCGTCTTCGTGGAGCCATCTCCGCCGAGGTGGCGGGAGACTCGCTTCTTTCTCGTTCCTTCGGTGGAGGCTCTTGAGTTCTCCTTTGGGAAGGAGATGCATCATCAAGAAGTAAGTTCTTGAGCCCTTCATATGGATTCTCACAAGGAGGCTTCCTAGGTGTTCTCTCGTCATGGTGATGAGCTTGGAGAATCCCGTGAGCACGGAGCTGCCGTTGCACTTCACTTTGGAGAGATGGATTGCCCATGGCTTGTTGAAGCCTAGAAACAAGATAATTAACAAGCATTGAAGCATCATTAGTAGCTTGCTCATGAGCAAAATCAAAGTTATCAACATTAATTTCACTCTCTTTAATATTGTCAGCCATTCTAACAACTTTTAGGTGTAAACTTTTTAGGTGTACTTTGGCACTTCAAGCCCTAGTTGCTACTCCTCTTTACCCCTTTAGAAAAAGCACTCAAGCTACTGTACCCGCGGCTCGAATACCATTAATTGCAAGGAATAGAAGAGAGGGTCTTTCGACACCAAAACAGCACCGGCTCCTGTCAAGCTTCTAATAGCTCAATAGTGGTTAAGCCGTAGGCAAGCCCCGTAGGACTCCACTATTAAGACCATAGCTCTCGACGGTGATGGCCCGTTAACTGCACAAAGGCAGGCGCACTGCAAGGCTGAAAAATCCCTATTCTACTTACTCACAGGCAATTAATAATACCAACCATTTGTAGCTAGCTTGAGGACCTCCCTTCTTGAGCAAGAAAAGAGAAACCTTGAGCTCTGATACCAATGTAACATTTAATGGCCTAAAATCTTATGTGTAGCGGAAATTAGCATGAACATAGTGAGCATTTCATTAGAGTTGATTCCTAATGAGAATTACAAGAGTGCTTGGGTGGAGAGAGCAACAAAAAGCATAACACCTAGTTAGATAGCATCGACAATACTTTCAAAAGAGAGAGCAATTAAGCTATTGACAACAGTTGAGGACCGGATTTGCATGGAGCCGGTCCCCCCTCCAAAAGGCTTTGTATTATGGTTTCTCCCATCAAGAGAGACATTGTACAATACAATTCTTTGTGTTCCTTCAAGACGAGCTAGTGCAATGAAGATGGAAGCTTCATACACCAAGCAAAACACTTAATCAAACACAACTTGAATTATCCCCGTTCTCAGACCCAAGACCTCACACACCTTCGAAGATGGTGAGAGCTAGCAGGGTATGAGAGTAGATTGAGAGGAAAAAGAAGTACATCTCCTCACATAATCACTCATATTAGCATAGCTTAGCTTAGTAATTAGCTTGGTAGAGAAGATGAGCATGCATTGAAGCTTGGCTCTTGGTTGGATTTGCATCCACATGCCAAGAGAGTGTTGATGTAGGCTTCTATCTCACAAGCTTGGAGTAGGTGATGAGCTCTCCATTAAAGCTTGGGAGGAGATAGAGTATTTTCCCTTCACACATGGTCAAGTGTGAGAGTGTGTGTGTCCATGCCAAGCAAAAATCAGCCCCCTCTCTCTCTTGGGCGAGCCCTAGCTGCTAAGTTAGTCTGGCTTTTGCCTCATTGGACCTCCCCAGGTCAAGCCAATAGGGATTAAGCAGCATAAGTGATAGCCTTCTGACATGTGTCCCCCTTTCCCCTTTTGTGAGAGCTTTAGATAATTAAATAATTAAACTAAACTCTCATTGGACCCCTTTGCCTCCTGGCCAATAGGAATCAGGCAAGCCATGGGGCTCCTGAATGCTCATTGGACCCCTTGGGAGACTGCCCAATAGTCTTCTAGGACACTTAATTCTTATTGGTTTCTTTTATTAAATGTTTTTAAATTAATTAAACTAGATTTACTCTAGCCTAATTCTCATTGGTCCACTTCAAGGGTCTTCCAATAGGAATTGGGCATACCTTGTGGGCATCTGGCCTAGGGAGCTGACATGTGTCCCTCATTCCCTTTGTGTAAAGGGAGCCTGTGTGTGTGTGTGTGGCTTTCTCTCTCATCCCCTAGCTTTGGGGCTCGCCCCCTCCCATGTAGGGATGTAGAAAGACTTTTTGGGCACACACTAAGCATCCAATTTTCCCTAAGGTTGACCTTTGGACACAACCTTTGAATTTTGGAACCTTAGCATTTTGGAAGTCTTAATGGGCTGAACCTTAGGGTCTTTTTAGCCCGTTGTTTCACATGGCTCTTTTGCAGATGGCCCCCCCTTTGGATCCCTATTTTCCCTCCTTTGGATCCCTACTGTGGCCGGTCTGCTAACTTAACGAATATTCTAGCTTTTTCTCCCTTGGCACTTCCCCACATTAAATGATCAGTTTAATATGAGAAAATCATTTAGGAGAATTAGATATTGATTATTATGACAGAATATGGTTAAAAATGTTGGTGGCCGAATATGGTTATGATTATGGTAGTGAATGGTGTGAAATGTGGCTGAATATGGTTGCTACATCTAGATATGGTTGCTCATATGGCCAAAAGGGTGTGAATATGGTTAAGAAGGATTCTGGCTGAATATGGTTGCCAAGTATGGTTGTGCATGGTACCTTATGGTTGCTCATATGGCCGAATATGCTGGCTTATTGCATCATTTTCATATTATGTAATGGGCATTGATGATACAATCCCTTGGCTTATGGAGCAACTAAGGGACTCTGGAATGTCTCACCGTTATGGGTTTATGGTTGAAGGGGATTGAGCATTCATACTTTCTATCTTTCATATGGTTTTTTTTTACTCCATCTAGGTAGGAGTAGTACACAACTACTAACATTTCTTTGTGTTACAAGTGACTCCAAAGTATAGTTTGACTACACGTATGAGCACTATTACTGAATCAAAAAAAATTGCGGCAATTAATGCCAAAATTTCTAGAGTCAAGAAACATGTATATGTGACCCACTTCAGGGCTAAAAACCTCATAAAACTTGTCTACGACCTATCTCATGAGAACTTGCAAAGAAAAAAGGGCTCCATTTGGATTCCTTGCAACCCCTTCTAAATGAAACCATATCTGAGTATATGTTATGGTTTTTTACTATTTATCTTTGAAAGCAATCTAGTTGGTTGCCATCTATAACACGTGGGATACCCATGCATCACCTTCACACGGTGCCAATGCTAACTATATGTTGTGTTGTTTCCATGGGTGCAGGTGAGGGTTACCTTCTCAACTATGGTTTTCAAAGTTCCTTAGCTTGAAGATGGTGGACTATTATATCTTCTGGCTCTTGATTTCAACACTTGTGTATGAAGACTGTTCTGTACTATGAATGGGAATTATAGCACCTTTTCATTGACATAGTTTCTAGTGTCTTTTGTAATTTGAAAGGATTCTTTGGTGTATATGATATATTGTTATTGGAAAACACACAGACACACACACACACAGGGAGTGCTCATATATTGGCTTTCCTACTTGGGTTCACATATTGACCCCAAGAGCTTCACTTTCAAGAAATCTTTTACATCACACGTGCAATGCTCATTAAAAACTTATTTCCAAAACCTTGAAAAACCTACATATTAGCAGTTTTAGAGGTAAATTGATCATATTCAAACGTTGCTATACTAAATTTCTTTAAAAGTTTTAGGTTTTGTCACCTTTAAACTCAGCATTTAGATGTAAATTTCAAATTTGTAGATGGGATTACACTACAGTTTGGGTTTTTTGGAGCATTGTACACATGTCCAATAGGTTTTTCCCCTTATCTTGAAAATGTTGATAAGTTTTAGATGAACCCTCTACGAATCGCCTACATAGGGGAGCCAACAAACCCTAGCGGAGCTCAGCATCAGACAACTCTAGTGGTTGCTCATCGCATGGGAGGCCCTTATGGAGGGGCAATTGGGAGTGGGTTATGCTGTGGGGCATGTTGGTGATGGGCGGGTCTAGCTTTTGGTTTGTGGGATAGGGGTTGCTCTGAGAGGTGGGCACTCGGCTGCTCGTGCCCATTCTTCACTGTCTGTTGGTGTATTGTGTTAGTGGGTATAACATAGCTTTTCGACACTAACATAACGTCAATACTCGGGGAAGCGACTTAGATTGGGCATGTAGAGTCTTTGAGGTTGTCACTATCCTACCAAGTTCGGTCGCATTTCGAGGAGGTACCATAATCACGAATTATCATAATTTAAGTCTTAGAGAAAACAACAGAACACATCAAATAGGTCACCCTAGGGTCTAGGGACACTCCCTATAAACGAAATGTCAAAAAAAACTTATTAACACACTTAATTTAGTAAAATTTTCCTTCTAAGTGGTAGTCACAAATAACAATAGAATCAACAATGAGCATCCTTGAATGAAAGAGAATTGAATAAGGAACACATTGCAAGTTTTAGAATTGAAATGTCATTACCAGAACTCAAGATATGTGGATTACAAGTTGCAGGGAAAAATCACTGTTAGCCGTATGCTTTGAACTCTTAAAAACTTGATAGTGATGCCCTTTCCCAGTCTACACTTTATACCTAGGGCTCTCTTTGCTAGTGGCTGATCGTGCTGGACTTAGAATTGTTACAAATTTTACCCTTAGCTTCTTAGATCTTGTCCATCTTTCAATCAAACATGATCAAGATAATTACAAGACTTACGAAAAAAGAGTGAGAGTAAATCAAAATTTTAGTCTTAAGGAAGAAGGGGTCAGCAATATAACATTCATGGATATTTTTCTAAGCCTGGGGCCATGGAGCAGACCTAGACAAGAAAGGATAGTACTCCAACCCCCAACCCAAGCCCACCAACAAGGAACTATGGTTGGAAAGTGCTGCTAAATCTATCATTAGGAAATTTTGGAGGTCATTTGGAGGGCCTTATTGAAGAGAGAGAAAAGAACGCACAACCAATGAGCAGCAACCTTGAGTAACGTAGAAATGCATGGAAAATATCACAAAAATGAAAGAAAGCATTTTAAATATTGAGATTTGTCCCATTTTTGTAAGGTAACTTCCTCGTCTCACAAAGTAGGGCCCACTGCCAGTAGCCTCAAGTTGCTAAAACCTAACTAACTGATTCATAGCTAACTCTCTCTCTTCATTAAAAGATATCCACCACTACCTTTATTAACGGATTTCAAAACTCATTCTCCCTCCATTATAGATATGGCTTCGTCTTCTTCCCGCCCAAGAAGTTCTAGAGGTTGCTCTACACTATTCCCAACTAACCTCACCATTAGTGTGCCAAGAAGACCATGTAGTAGCATAAGAAATATCTTACTCTCAAACTCTCTCACTACAGATAATAGGTGGCAAGAGCAGAGGATAATCAAAGGTTCTTGGGTTCTTATGTAGCCAAGAAGGAGAAAAAGCTCGAAAGCAACAAATATGTTTCGTTTTGCATGGAAAGCAAGAGTTTTGGATTTCAAAGTCGAGATTGGTAAGAAGACTGTGAAAGAGGTCTTTGTTCAACATTTTTTCACTCATCACTAAGATGTGATTGCTAATGGCGGTGATGTCTCCATTGTGAATAATCCACAGTGCAACTATGAGTTAATTATTTAGCACTCCTCTATAAATGTTATCTTACATTTCAAATGTGAATCTGTTTTTTTCTTCTCTTATTACAGATATTTATATAGTTTATAGAGATGTTTGTATTTATTTCTCTTCTTTTACATTCACAGATGTCTATCCTTCCTCATATGAGGAATGGGAGCCACTGGAGTGCACTATAGGTCTCATCTCTATGACCCATGCTCATATTGGGATCTTGCAATATGCGGGAAAAACTAGTAAAAGACTTGCAGACGAGGGTATTTTCTTCTATGAACATTTCTACCAACTCAATCAAAGGAATCAGAGAGAAGGGTTGGTGAAGGTTTCACTACCAACCAACTAGAACTCCGTGGATTGGCCCGTTCTCGACACAACAATGAGTGAGGCATTGAGGAGCAGGCTCTATAGGGAAGTTCAGAGGTCTCTCCGAAACCATGTACCCACTAAATTGGTGAAACTTGCAAATTTATGTCGTGTTGGTCTCTTTGTTGAGTTATTTCATACCTGCAATGTACATGTTGCTAAAACTATGCTGCTTTGTAAATCTTTTGATTCCCTTTTGTGTGATAAGCTTCTTGATCAAGGGTGGTATGTGAAAGAAACAGATGGCACATGTTGCGAGATTTCTCTTGACACTTTCATTATCAAGTATATACTTGTGACACAGAAATTAATAATCTCCTTTTGGCACAAGCGTTGTCATATTGTTGAAAGTTGCTATGTGTCTATGGATCAAGAAGCAGTAAGTTTGGGAAACAATGTTGTCATAGACGTGGAAGTGGTGAAGAAAGACCTCAATCTTATGACAATAATTACAATAAGGTAGCAATGCAATATTTTGCAACTTTGATATGACATAGTGGAGGAGAGTGCCGACATTGATTCCGTAAACGTTTAGTTCCTGCTGGGCGGACGAAGAGTAATGCAACGAAGGGAGAAGTATTTTCTGTGTGGGGATCTTTTTGGCTGTATTCAAATTGTACCCATGTAATCTAGCTTGAATGGATTCTAAAAAATGTTACTTTTTTGACTAGTTTAATCTTAATATCAAGTGTTTTCTCAAGCTCTCTCTCTCTCTCTCTCTCTCTCTCTCTCTCTCAGTATTCAAAACACATAGACAAGTAGACAATATCAATTTATTGTATAAACAATGAATTACTAAGTACATTTGGAAGTACAAAAAATTCCGATGTGCTCAATGGGCTTAAGTACATTCCTTGCAGGTATGGGATCAAAATGTCCTCTAGGTAAAAATCATGAAGATGCCCTTCAAATGAAGGTGGGGAAATAGTAGTTCCAGGTGGATTAAGTAAACCCTTACGTGGTGTGTCATAAATCAACAAAGTATTGAAAGCATCATAAGGCACATTGATTTGTTCAAAGGGCTTGTAGAAAAGTGGTACATTAGATTTAGTTGGGTGGAAATGTCCCGCGATGGTATTACAATTTCTTTGACTATAGACAAAATAAAAATCCGATCTCTGAATTTCAGCCAAATTGCAAACTATGGAAACAAGGGGATTCAAGTTTTGGTCCTGCATTGAAGATCAGATAGAAACCCTAAACCGTGGAATCAAAAAATTCAAAAATTCCTTTGTGCCTGGTCAAATTACTACTTTGAGATTTCCCAAGAGGAAACTACGTAAATCGGAGATCTCTGTATGTACAATGTACGACTATCATAGCAACAACAATCCATTGAGATCCAAAATAATTAATCCATGCAATCATTGTGTGCATACATATGAGTAGTTAGAAACAAAAAAGAGTATATTATTTAAGTACAATGGATATTACCGGAACAACCATATCTACTTGAAGCAAGAGTCCATACGGGTCACTTCTAATGTTGACATTCTCCTGTTGAGTGTTGATGTTCCCTTTTGTATTGCCAAGGGTATCCACCTCTTGTGGTTGTGAAGTATAGGACTCTTGTGTTTCCGTGGCCGAATGGTTAACTTATTCTGTATTTTGTTCTCGGCTTTGATTTGCAATTTTGGCCTCCTCCTCTACATGGTCTAGACACTCTGTTTCTTCTCTCGGCTCTGAAGAGCTCTTCACATCAGCAAGTACAAGAGATTGGGATTCCTCATATTGATCTTGTGCCAAAAATAATAGGCACTCCCTTATCCTCCTCTACTTGGCCTAGAACCTCTTATGCATTCCTCAGCTCTGAGGAGCATTTTACATCTACATTTTCAGGGGCTTGTTCTACTTCACATTGATCAACCCCAACTTCGGATTCAACCACTCCAACTGAAAATCATACCGGTGTATGTTCCTCTAATATGGGGCCAGTTTTAGGGATTTGGTTTCCAGTGGCGGAAACTGGCATGACTTCCTCATCATCGGGTCATTGTTAAAGCTATTATATGGTTGTCAAAAAAATTGTCTTTTGCATCTAAAACTCTTGGAGTTGAAATAGATGTTGTATCATTGATGCGCGGTACATTTATAAATATTCCAATGTATAATTTTCCACAGCATTCTGCAAAATTAGGTTAACTTGTGGTCAATACTTCAATTAATAATAGCACCAAGTTGGTCCAAACCATAGCACGGAATAACCTTAGACATAAATGGATTCAAAGCAAAAAAACTCGTAGTATGTACTCTACATGGAGAAGAAATCTCCAACCATAGGAATTTAGATCTTTTTGATTAGGCACTTCGACAGCTTTAAAGGTTGCCCTATAGAGTTCATGATTTCCACAAAGCCTTCCATAGACACAAAGTAATATTTTTACACATCTATGAATCGTTATTTTTTATTGACAATATTGAGGTCATCATCCATAGCCCAAATAAAAACACAAGGTTATACCAACACTCACACTCTTATCTCTGAATGTGTTCCTCGTATGGAGTTGATACTCCATACCACTTGTTTGTCCAGTTCAATGCATACAAGGCTCCAATGATTATTTGATTCGGATGGAAACACCAGAGTTGTGACTTGAAGCATTGAACAATGGAAAAACCATCTCTCCAATATGCCATGAGGGGTGTTTTTTATTCGAAGTGGCACAGACAACTGTGGATCTAAAACATGTATTTCAGTATGGGCTTGTTGAGGGAGCTGGCTCTTTATTAAGCTACAATCAATAACAAAGATTTAATTAGAGACCAAATACAAAATTAAAGGATCTTAAAGGTAGAGAAGAGCACTTAATTTAGGCATAAATAAACAATAGAGTGTGTAATTTGTGCATTGGGATCTTTCAAAATCTCAATATCAACAGAATCCAGAGCTAATTTCCGAGTACCATCAGCAAGGGGAATGGTTGCTAACAGTCCTTCTTTCATGGAATGTAAAATATTGTTGTTTATTTTATTCAAGTTTGTGGTAACTTGCTCATAGTTTCTCCTCTGTTCCTCTTCATCAGCAGAGCAGCAATCTGTATCCTCTTTAATTTCTCCGATTCCAGGTTACGTCTTTCTTCTTGCTCAGCTTTGGTTCTGGTGTTCACATCATGAGTAACTTCATGAATCTTAACCCCATGATCCCATCGGCCTGGTGGTATTAGCAATATATCCTTCATTTTAGGGTCAATAAACTCATTGGGAATGAGGAGCTTATCGTATCTCCAACGTATTCTATTGAGCGTCTCACTGTCCTTGTCCATTATTGTGACTTGGTGAGCATGAGCAACAACAACGGTGATATCATTAAAAATACTCTAGTAAAAAATCTTCTACTGCTTCTTGAAGACAGAGTAGGGCAACAACCTTCCATCTCATTGTACCAGCACATGCTTCCTCACAAAGTTGCCTTATTGCCCTTTGAAAAGAAAGTTTAGGGACAAAAAGCTCAATACATTTCTAAGATTTTCTTATCTCACTAAATAAACCCATGTTTCTATGAATATTCATCATTCTTGGTCCCTTGTCAAGAATTGCAAGAACGACAAAAACGCTCAAAGAACATCGTCCTTCATGGAATCGAGGAAAGCATGGAAACACCCCAATCTCTTGCGGTTGCTATTGAAGAGTTTTTTGCTACACACTTTGGCATGTCAGGATTCATGGCTTATGGTGCACATCAAGTTGGAAAACAAGGAGTCCCTCACTCGGGAGAAAGACCTATTGTATGTACCATGGATGATGAGCTAAAGAGAAAGATCATCCTTGACAATAGTTGTATCTACCTCAAAGGAACGGGTTGTAATGTATATGAGTATCGCACTCTTGTGCAACAAAATATACGTCGCAAAGCATATGAGGAAAGAATCAAGAAGGTTAAGGTGTCATCTCAAGAAGAAAAGCCACTTGAGGAGGATGCAAGTCCACCCAAAAAATAGGGACACATGATCTATGAGACCGACTCATGCTTGCAAATAAGTTTTTTGGAATTGTAATGGGTATCCATGGAATGTGGGAATTGGCATTAATGAGCTTACCAATGACTCCAATGTGATACTTCTTGTCGAAACATGGGAGTATGATGCACAACGAATTCTTGGATTTAACAAATACGATGTGCATTCTTTGATGTGGGCCAAAAATGCAAAGCAACGAAGAGGCCGAGGAGGCGTAGCATGTATGACCAAAAAGGGTTTGAAAGATGTTTTCATCGTCAAAGAACATAAGTATAAACGCTACCTATGACTGAAAATTAGCCCACCAAATGGTCAAGTCATGTTTGTGGCTGGTTGCTAAATTCCTCACTATGACTCCAACTTTTATGCTCGCTTGGATATGGATAGAGATCAGCCCTTTGTTGAACTAGAGGAAGACATTGCTCATTACAAGGATTAAGGTGAAGTCATTGTTTTTGGAGACATGAATGCTCGCACAAATACGTTACAACACGACACACAACAAGTTGACATGCGACATGTCTCAAGAATAATGGATGACTCATACATGTATAATTGAAGTTCTAATGATGCAAAAAAACTGGATCACTATGGAAAGTCACTTCTACATATGTGCAGTAGTACCTGAATGCTCATTGAAAATGGTGTATCTCTATGGCAAGGCACCAATGATTTTACTTTTATAAAGCACAATGGTGATAGCGTGATTGACTATATGTTGTTCTCGGAAGCCACTCTATAATGCATACAAAGCTTTACACTTGGTGAATGGAATCCGGAATCGGATCATAGGATGTTATGTATTGACCTCAAGTGTGGTAAACGGCCGGAGCATGTAGCCTCCAATCATGATGTGAATCATTTCTCCCTACATCTAGACTTCAAACGAGCACTTATATATGCTGATATGGTGGACCAAATGTTAAGCATGATAGAGCATCAAGAGAGCCCAACATTAGAATGCAAGTGGAAAGTTTTCAAAGAAGTAATTTGCTCTTGTGCAAAGGAATGGCTTGCTACGGAGTCTACAATAGTCATACATACCCCACCCTAGATGCTTCCAGGTCCAAAAGCAGCTGACCAAAAAGTATCATACCATCCACGCAAGAGATGACCACAACATCTAATGCGGCTCTCACACAGATGGTTCTCCTGAAGCATAAGGAGATCGATCTCTCCTCCCACAAGGCAGCGCTGAAGCTCCTGACGCAGTCAGCCCCACTTATGCTGAAAATGGGGCCCACCTAGTCCCTGCACGTTCCATGAGACGATCCTCATGGGGAGCGAGAGAGAACCAGATGCTGCCTTGGGGAGTAATCTGCATCCAAGAATCCTCTAGATAGGCGTGCCTGGAACGAGTGCCTGGCCCAAGCCCAAGCAGAGCGAGCCATATGTAAAGAAACCTCCTTTGTCCAGGAGTCCTCATGAATGTATACATAGCATGTCAAGCACTGTGTATCGGCAAAGAAGTAAACCACAATGTTTCTACATCCTGTTGAATCTGGAGGTGTCACCGCAAACTTGGCCAATGGACACAAAGTCTGAAGCATGTCTGTAACTCCTAGCTCTCCCATGTGGTGAGAGAACTCTAGGACCTGTGTGTGCAACCATCCCAACACTGAGTCAAGAGTCCACTCAGTCTGATCCCTGCCGCAAAGGGGAAAAGAGAAGCCAACTACTAAGTCCAAGGCCTCTGTCCCCCTAGCTGGAAGGATCAGAACATGGACCCTGAAGCAAGCTGCCTCATGGTCTGCTGAGGGGTTGCCGAGAAAACCAGTGAAGTCGTAGTCGAAGAAGTCCCATCGGCACCTGGTGTCAATGCTTGTCAGACCACGAGGGATATCCGCAAGGGGGGGTGTTTGTACCTATAGAGCGGGCCGCAAGAAAGGCTGTCCCTCTCTCGCCAAGCGACTCGTGGCAAAGGCGCTGCTAAGAGATCTCCTAGCAGCTGGAGAAGGCCCTGCCCCCTAGGTCGACTGTGGAACTGAAATGGGATGGGGGGGAGAAGGAGCAGGGGGGAGCGGTGGAGAAGAGCGGTGGGGGGAAGAGGCGGCGGGAGAAGGAGGGGGGGGGAGGATGATGAGGAGGGGGGGAACTCTGGGGGGGGGGGAGGGGCTGTCGAGGGTGAAGCTGGGGTGGGGGCTAGAGAAGGGACCTCATCCTGCTCAAGATGACCAAGCCAGTTCCCACCCACTGCTGAGTAGGCACCTGAGGACCACTCTGAGTGCCAGGATGTCGCTAGGACCTGCTGCCATCCCTCCTTCGTTGGAGCCCTAGGCTTAGAGGGTGGCTCTGTATGTGTGCGTTGTGTCCTTGTCTGTGTCTACTCGCTAGCCCTTGCAGGCTGGGGCTGAGGCTGTGGTGTAAGTCGAGGCCTCCTCCGTGGACAGGCCTTCTCTAGATGGCCCATCTGTCGACAAATGAGGCCTAAATACTCCACACTCTGTCTAAACCAACCTCCACTCACCCAAGGCAGAAGAATAACCTTCGGTAGCATGTGAGTTTCTCTGACCAAAATGTGAACTGAGGGAATGAGAGCCACCTTGGCAGCTATATTGAGGCTACCATGGGAGGTGACTCCAGGACAGTCCCAATGGTTGAGCCAATCCTGGACAAAAGTGGTAGGTACTCCCTCCGCAAACTCGGAAAGTAGACGGAGATGGGGATGTCTGCCTCCTCTACTAGAACATCCGGAGTAGGGTCAAAACCATGTCTCCACTTTCCAAAGTGGTCTCGTGCTGCTTAGATGGTCAATGGACTCATGGCGATGACCTTGGACGCCATCTTGGAGATCTCAAACTTGATCTGATAGTAACCTCGTCCGAGTATCTGTACGTCCAAGATCTTGCGCACCTCTACGAGAAGGCGGGCCTGCTGGAGAAGGTCACGCAGCTCTCCTTTACTAGGTCGGGTGTCGATAATCTTGCAAATGATAGAAGTCGCCTGTAAAAGCGCTCTACCTCTGTGGCTAGGCTTGTTTGCTCTGTCGGTGAAAGAGCAGGTCAAATGGTGGGCTCAACGGGGTCGGACGAGGGGGCTTTGAATGAGTCCCTCTGTGGCGGAGGTGGAGCCTCCATCAGTGTCTACTGCTGTGGCAAAGAAGCGGACGAAGAAGAGACTCTACAGTCAAGCACGCTGAGCACAAGTCCAAAGAAAACTATGTTGCAAGATCCAGTTGGGAGTCTTCGGGAAAGAAGAATACGGGGGGGGGGGGGAGCGGATAAGACGGGAAACCAAGAAGCAATGGGCGTGGGGGGGGGGGGGGGGGGGGGGGGGGGGGTGGAATGGCGGCACGAGGGGGGTAGCGGGCGGGTACGCGCAACAAAGTGTGCAGGCGGGTTGGGTTGTCGCGCGCAAGGACAGGCGGGGGCGGGGGGCAGTGTGAGGGCAGCGCGAGGGGCAGCGATGGCGCAGCAGGGGGGGGGCGTTTAGTAGTAGCGAGCAGCACGTACGCTATGCAATTTTTCATAGAAAGCACAACTTTTCAACTCCCTTAATGGAATAAGAGGCTTTGTTGGAACTAGTGACTGAACTCCTATGAGGGACATATTGAGAGAGGTAAATAAGTCACGATGAGAGGTAATGTGCTTTGTATCACCACTGTCAAAGTACCACACATGAGCACATGCATTGTAACATTTAATTGTTTAGTATCTTGTGTGTAGCAGAAAATAGCATAGACATAGTGAGCATTTCTTTAGAATAGATTCCTAATTAGCATAGCAAGAGTGCTTGGATGGAGAGAGCAACAAAAACAATAACACCTAGCTAGATATGCATGAACAATACTTCAAAAAGAGAGAAAAATTAAGCTATTGACAACAATTGAGGACCGGATTACCATGGAGCCGGTCCCCCCTCCAAAAGGCTTCGTATTATAGGTTCTCCCCACCATCAAGGGAGACATTTTACAATACGGTACTTTGTGTTCCTTCAATAAGGCTTGCTGGTGCAATGAAGATGGAATCTTCAAGCACCAACGCTCACACTTATAGAACACAGCAATTCCCTCAAGATCTCAGACCCTAGACCTCACACACCTTCAAAGATGGTGAGAGCTAGCGGGGTATGAGAGTAGATCGAGTTGAAGGAATATTCTTATGACGATAAAGAAGTATGTCTCCTCACATAATCACTCATAATAGCTTAGCATAGCTTAAGGATTAGCGTGGTAGAGGAGATGAGCATGCATTGGAGCTTGGGTCTTGGTTGGATTTGCATCACAAAGCCAAGAGTTGTTAGTGTAGGCCTCCTTTCTCACAAGCTTGGAGTATCTGATGAGCTTTCCGTTAAATCTTGAGAAGGAGATAGTCTTCTTTACTCCACACATGAGATTGTGTGAGTGTGTGTGTGATAATGCCTTGCTAAAATCAACCCCCCCCCCCCCCCCCCCCCCCCCCCCTCTCTCTCTTGGTCGAACCCTCTTGCTTTTTACTCATGATGGCATCCTATTGGACCCTGCAAAGCTTAGCCAATGACAATTAAGAAGCATAAGTGATATCCTTGTGTGTGACATGTGTCCCACTTTCCCCTTTTGTGAGATATTTAGGTATTTAATTAATGCAATTAAATTCTCATTGGACCCCTTAGTCTTTTGGCCAATAAGAATCAGGCAAGCCATTAGGGTGCTGAATGCTCAATGGACCCCTTGGGAGACTATCCAATAGTCTTTTAGAGAGCCTAATTTCTATTGGTTATTTTATCAAGTGTTTTTAAATGAATTAAATAAATGTACTCTAGCCTAATTCTCATTTGTCCACCTCTATGGCCATCCAATAGGATTTGAATGCACCTTGGGGGAAACTGGGCTAGGGAGCTGGCATGTGTCCCCTATTCCCTTTTTGTAAAGGGAGCTTTCTAGAGTGTGTTTGTTTTTCTCTCTCATCCCCTACTAAAAGAGGATCACCCCCTCCAAGATAGGGATGTGGGAAGACTTTTGAGTCTTCCCACAAGCATCCAATATTTCCTAGGTTTTGACCATTGGACCTTACCTTGAATTTTGGAACCTTAGCATTTTGGAAGTCTTAATGGGCTGAACCTTAGGGTCTTTGAAGCCCATTGTTGCACATTGATCTTTTGTAGATGACCCCCCCTTTGGATCCCTAATGTGACCGGTCTGCCAGCCTAACCAATATTCTAGCTTTTTTTCCCTTGGTACTTCCCCATATTAAATTATCAGTTTAACATGAGGAAATAATTTAGGAGAATTAGATATTAGTTATTATGACATGCATCATGGATAGAAGGATCATACGTGCACTATGTACTAAAGGCCCATTCTACATCAACATCAACATCACAATTTCCTTTCACAGAAGACTCAACTTGATAATTGAACTTAAAGTGGAGCCAGCCTCTTTCCTCTTAGCCACTTTTGCCTTCAACTTAGGACACTACTTGATCAAGTAATCATTAGCCTTACAATAATGGAAACACATCGTCATGTTGCAAACATGCTATCATTTTCTCTTGATATTGCTAACATCTCTAAGGAATGCAAAAATATATGCAATGATCAGATTTGAGCAATTGTCTAAATTCTAAATTCCATACAAGATTTGGGCAACCATCCAAACTTTAAACACAATATTTAAACAAAATCATCCCATTTTGTTTACTAGTTGAAGATACAGTCTTGTAAGCCCTTAGATCCAAACAGAAACTATGATCTAGTGTGATAATTAGATGGTCGTCCAAATCTTAGAGATTGATCCTAGCGTTGGAGGCCTGTTTAAATATCAATCCTAAATTCAAAAAATATCAAGTCCAAGAACCTATTTCAATCAATCATGAACCTAGGCCTTATGTTTTCTTCATCAAATATGCCAAATTCTATCTTGTAGAAAAAAACCCAAACCCCAAGCAATAAATATGTTGTTGATTGAGATTTGGACAATAGTCCAATATCTTAGAGAGCCATCTCAATCACGAACTTAGGCCATGAGATTTCAAAACTATTTACAACTTAACTACAAAAGCTAACAAAAGATCAAGACCTCACCTTCATACTTGGCTAGTGACTTGAAACCTATTCTTGATGCATGTTTCACCAAACATTTGGAATGTTATGGAAATCCATAGGCTTATCATCTCATAGACTTGTCATCTCATAGACTTATCATCTCATAGACTTGTCATCCAGTCTACCAAATTATTTTTTTGTGAATTCTCATTTCCAATTGGAATCACAAATCAGATTTGGACACTCGTCTAAAGCTTAAACCCCAAGCAAGATGTGTTGATTTTGGACAGTTGTACAAATCTCAGAGACTTATCTCAAATCATGAACCTTAGATTCAAATCCCATCCCATTTATCATAGATTCACTACAAACATTCTACCTTTTTTACTTAATATTATTAACACCTACAAGAAATTGAAAAACATATGCAATGAGCAGATTTGAGCAATTATCTAAATCTCAACTCCATACAATATTTGGACAACCGTCCAAAATTTGAAGACAAACTTTAAATACCATCATCCCCATTTTTTTACAGTATCCAATATACTGTCTTGCAAGATCTCAATCCCAAACAAAAACTATCCTGTTGTGTGATAATTAGACGGTCATCGAAGTCTTAGAGACTTTTCTTAGCTATTTGAAAACCTTGTTAAATTATTAATTCTAAATACAAAAGATCTCAAGTTCAAGCGCCTTTTTTATTCAATCATGAACCTAAACTTTATGTTTGCTTCATAAAAAATGTCAAATTCATTCTCTTTGAAAAAAAACTCAGAACCCAAGCAATAGATATGTTGTCAAGATTGAGATTTGGAAAATTGTCCAAAATCTCAAAGACTTATCTAAACCACAAACCTAGGCCATGAGACTTTCAAAAAATTTTACATCTTAACTGCAAAAGGTAACATGTAATCAAGAGGTCCTCACCTCCATACTTGGCTAGTGACTTGAACCCTACTCTTGATGCACTTTCTCATCAGAGATTTAGATTGTTATTGAAATCCCATAGATTTGTCATCCAGTCTACCGAAATAGTTTTTGTTAATTCTCATTTTCAATTTGAAACTCAAATTAGTTTTGGACACCCGTCCAAAGCTTAAAACCCTAGCAAGAATCATGGTGTCGATTGAGTTTTGGACGATTGTCCAAAACTCAAGGACTTATATCAGTCATGAACCTAATCCATGGGTCGGAGATTTAAATACCATGATATGTGTCATAGACTTGTTGCAAAAATGTTATAAGTTTCACTTGATATTGTTAACATCTCTAAGGAATGCAAAAAATTATGCAATGATCAGATGAGCAATTTTCTAAATATCAATTCCATACCAATTTTGAACGACTCTCCAAAATTTAAACACAATCTTTAAATACCATCATCCCCATTTGTTTACTACGTCCAAGCTACAGTCTTACAAGCCATCAGCCCCAAATAGAAATTATGCTCTAGTGTGAGAATTAGACAATCGTCCAAATCTCAGAGACCTTTCCTAGCCATTTGAAAACATGTTTAAATATCAATCCTAAATGCAATAAAAATCCATAGACTTTTCATCTAGTTTACCAAATTATTTTCTTATTAATTCTCAAATTGAAACCTAAACCAGATTTGATCAACTGTTCAAAGCTTAAACCCCAATCGAGAAACATGGATTTGATTGAGAATTAAATCTCAGAGAGTTTTCTCAACCGTTTTTAAAACTATTTAAATATCAATCCTAAATGCAAAAAATCTCAAATTGAAGCTTCAAAAAGATTTCTCAGTCACTAACCTAGGCCAAATTCTTGCTACATCAAGAATACCAAACTCTCTCTCGTAGACATTTTTCTAAAACCCCAAGCAACAAATACGTTGTCCATTGAGATTTGGACGGATATCTAAATCTCCAAAATTTTTCACAGACATGAACCTAGGCCATGAGACTAGTAAAACAGTTTAAATTTTGACCACAAAAGCAAGAATGCACCACTATACTTGGCTAGTGATTTAACCCCAAAGAAAACCTTCATGAGAGATTTGGACGGTTGTGCAAATCCCATAGAGCTTCTCCCATGTCAAACAATTTCTCAAACCTCAAGTAATAAATATGTTATTGATTGAGATTTAAAAAGTTGTTCAAATCTCAGAGGCTTATCACATTCCAAACACCTAGCCATTAAACTTCCAAAATTGTTTAAATATTAACCGCAATCAGGTGTGCACCTCCATACTTGGCTAGTTATTTGAACCCTGCATCTAATTACTCATGTGTCATCCAACGATTTGGATGGTTGTCAAAAAAACTATGCTTTCAGTTGAGGATTGAATGGTTGTCCAAATTTGGAAGTCCTATCTTAGCCACAAACTTAGAGCATTATATTTATACAACTACTTAAGTCTTTCTTGTAAAGTGTAGCAAGCAAACAAGCATGCACCTCTACACTTGGCTATGGATTTTTTGAATGACCATCTAGGTCTCAAACATACTATATGTCAAAGATTCTAATTTATAGATCAAGATTGTGAATCTAATTTTTGTGAATATTTTGGTGGCAGATATCACAACAAGCAAAACAAGAAAAATAGCATCCACTAAGGAGGTCATATATTGTGCATCACATGCACCTAATAAGTGGTACTTTGATTTCTACAATTCAAAGTACACAAAGTTTCCAAAGCTACATTTATTTGTATTGATGGTGGCTGATAAGAAATATTTCATAGATGTGAGGATTGTGAGAGCTATTGAAGAAAGTGTGATCTCTCAAGGTGAAGCTTGTGTGGCAGTCCATTCACAAGCTGAATCCCACTACAAGAGGTTGTGTGCTCTTGTGACGCTGTTAGCGACGGAAATACATTGGGTTTTTATAACCCCCGGCGTCGCTAAAACCGTCGCTACGAGCGTCGCTACGAGAGCGTCGCTATAGGCGTCGCTATATGCGTCGCTATCAGCGTCGCTATATAGCGACGCAAATAGCGACGCCTATAGCGACGCTCTCACAGAAGACTATAGCGACGCTCATAGCGACGCTACAGAGCCATAAATAGCGACGCTTATAGCGACGCCCGAGAGAATATTTTTTTGGTGGCAGGGCATTGAATGCCCTGCCACCCATCAACCATATTGTACTTGATTCACTTTTTTAAAAAAGTGCAAAGGTAGATAATAGACCCAAAATAGTCACCCACAAGACGCATTGTTTGCAAAATTGACAATTGTACACATCATAGGCAAAATGAATTGATTGGAAAATGTAATAATGACAATTGTACAACATCATAGGCATAAAGAATTGATTGGCAAAAGGAACTGCGGTGACAAATGTAATAATATACATGGTTCAAAAAGACGTATAAAATCCGTCTCATGATACATAAGCTATGAGAAACCCTAAACTAATGCTATCTAGCTACGGCTAAACTGACATCGTCTAGTCAGACGTCTCATCGCGTCCAAGCGGCGTATCTGTCGTATTCTGCAAAAAAAGACAATAAGACAGTTTTCAGTAAATATAAACATATAAGGACATTTATAAAACAATACAAAAAATAAAAAAGAGTAAACCCTAATACTAACCATGCCGCCGCGAGAACTGAGAATGTCCATCAGGGCGTTTAAGCCCTTCCTGCCTGCGTACTCGCGCTCGTACGGTGTGGGATCACGTCCTGTCATCGACCACTGTCAAAACATACAAAGATTTCATTATGTTAGAACTAAAAAACTCATAAACCCTAAACTATCGAACATGCATAAAGAGCAATGTGAAAAGACTTACAAAATTGGCCTCAAATGATGCCCATCCACTGCTCCCCAAGTGGTGCGAGCTCCCTGCCTCTACTCGTGCTCTGGCTGCATCCTTTTGTTGCTTCCACTTGTCGGGATTCTCGCGCGCTGCTTTCTTCACATTCTCTCAATCTTCTTTGGCCAGCCAATCTGGCCTATTCCACCCATTCTTGATTTCTTTTTGCACTTCGGAACGCTTGTGTTTGCAGTATTCGCGCATTCGAATCTTCATCACGTCTTCATTGAAGCACTGATCCCGTGTTGGAACGGGAAACTCATCCTGAAGTATGCTGATGACTCTGTTTTTTAAATCACTCGGTACTTCACTCCATTTTTTTAGTATATAGTGTCTAAACAGCTGAGAGCAAAGACCACGCATGCTCGAGATCACCTTCTTGCCATCATCATCCATGATGATGCCGCCGCTGATGTCGACGGAGTAAGGCAAGCCCTCTGGCCGGTGACGCGTGAACCTGGGTGTCCCGGCAGGGGTCTCTAGCGGCGTGTCGATGGGGGTATGGACGTCAGGTGTCTCCACCGGCGTCTGGGCCCCGAAGCGAGGAGTGTCGAGTGGGGTGGCTCCTGGCGAAGTAGGTAGAGGTGTGTAGCTTCTAGGAACAGTCAGCCGTGCAAAACCTGGCGTAGATGGCGATGCTGTGGCTGGTGTGGGGGCGGGCAAAGAAGGGGAGGGTAAAGAGCCTCGTCGAACACGAGGCGGTGTGGAGGCATCGGTGGCGGAATCCCCACAACAACCGCCACCGCCACCACTAGAGCGCCGGTGTCTAGACGAGTGTGACGCTCGTCTCGTCGACGCCGAAGCTTCGGAGCGCGCCGAATGCTCCGAAAGAGAGGGAGATGCGGATGGTGTAGGAACGCGCGATGATGCGCCAGAGCGATGACGCTCCACGTACCACTGTCTCTGCTGCGGTGACAAAGAAGAAAGAAACTCCTCATCATCCATACCTGCATTAAACACACGAATATTTAAACTTAATATTGAATGAATAGAGTAGACAATGACGCAAAGACCATTAAATACAATGACGTAATGACGCATATAAATACAATGACGCAATGAATCGAGTGATAGAAGAGGCAAGTCGAAAACTCAGAATTTTCAATCAAAAGATGTGAGCGCGAGTAGAAAAGAGCGTTATACACCATGGAAGGTACTTAGAGAGCCAGAGCTTTTACAACACGGAGCAAAATTGTTCAAATACAATATTTGTGGCTTTAAGAGATCTCTCTCTCATCCTCGCATAACTCAGCATAACTTCCTATATCTATATAGAGCTCTCCGTTTAAACACATATCCTCTGTTTCATTTTGTAGCTCCTCTGCATGCACCCCATATAGAGTAGTAGCATCTTGATGCTCGTCTGGCACCACCGCAGCGGCTTCTGATTGAGCATCTTCTCTGATCTCCTCCATTGATGTCGTTGTGATTGGCACATGGTAGCCTTCATACGTCCTTGCACTACGAGGGGCTACCTCTATGACGTACCACCAGTTTGATGTAGACTTTGTAGGATGAAATACTACCTGCCAGAGCCACATAACTTACATGAGAGCTTTCAAGCACATAACTTGTAAAAGGGGGATGTTAACTATTTATATACTTACTTGTTCACAATGCTCGGGTAGTACGAAAGTGTCTCTTAGGTCAGTCCATTTCTTAGTAGAATCCACCTCAAGAAAACCAGACTCTCCTCTACGCACAGTAGCGTTGCGACCCTCCATGATTATCTTGAACCATTGCACGTCGAACAAGTCGACAAAAAATCCTCTGTAATCGATCCTCAAAATCTCTTGCAGCGTGCCGAAGTAAGTGAGTTCCGCCACCACAGGATCTGCATCAGAGGAACGTCGTCGACTAGACTGTTCAAATTTTGCCATGATTCCACAATCTTGAGTAAAACGCTTTTTGTCGATTCGTTCCACCCTAAAATGTCGACCTTTACACCATGCTGCTGTGTATGACTTATACTACAACGAACAAAGATTATGAGTGGCCGTTCAAACGTTTATAAATAAAGTCACTTGCTAGTCGTACATTGCAAACTTACCTTGGTCGCGCAACCCCGAGAGTACTCCCACTCTTCTTCAGTCACTTCGTCACCGCATTGTTGTGCGCTTTTCAATTGGTTGTGCAACCATCTTAAGCTCATGAAGGTTGGTAGGCTCTCCAGAACCGCTGGATAGTGCATCGGTGGTCGTCTTCCCCGTCTCCACTCGATTCGTGCCCTTTGTCGCTCTTGCTTTGCATCCTCATATTGTGAAATCCACTTTTGCATCACTGGATTGTGAAGCATGCAAAATCGGTTGATTTTAGCCTCTAGATCTTCCGTCATCTTCTTCTCAACACCGAGATTGCACATGACAATCCCAGATATGCGCTCATCATCTATGGTTCGCCATAGCGTGTCCCGGGATTTATCAAATCCGTCTAGCCACTCTCCAATGTACACTAGGGACTCTGATACCAACCAACCTTCTGCCATGCTACCCTCCGGACGTGCCTTTTGACGCACATATCCCTTAAGCGTTTTCATGAAACGCTCTAAGAAGAACATCCATCTGGAATGAACTGTGCCAGCTATTTCCACCTCATCAACTATGTGAACAAGAAGATGCACCTGAATGGTTAGCATTGTAGTAGGAAAATGTTTCTCAAACATGCACACAAGCTCCGCAGCATTTAGTTTGGCGAATGGTATGGAGTCTACGTCGATCTCCTTTTGTGAGATCCATTGCACCAGCTTTGCAAGTTTGTAGATTGTGTTACGGATGTCGAGAGACAAACATCCCTCAATGGCAACCGGTAAAATAAACTGTAAAGTATGTGCAGCAATGATATTAAAGTCCACATTTTATGCAATGATATTAAAGTCCACTATGAACGTACCTGACACATTTTATGCCAATCGTGTGACTTCAAACCAGTAAGCTTTCCTTCTTTAGTAAAACACGTTCGGAGCGAGTGCATTACGCCAGTGGGGGTCCGCAAAGATCGAATGGCCTCTTTTACTTTGCGTTCTTGGGCTCCTGTGAAAATCCATGGTGCTTTAGGGAGTTTTATCGATCCATCAGACGCTGTTTGCGGCCAATATTGCTCCATACGATCCACATTTCTAAGGTCAACTCTGGCTCCCAAAGTATCTTTCTTGCCGGTCAAATGGTCCCATAGTAGATTACCCACATTCTTGAATATGTGCATTGGATCGAGCAAGTGATTGATCACGAGTCGGGGCCAGTATGGTAACTCGTACCATAGAGATAGTCTCTTCATCCCTGGAGGCAATCCGTCATCGCACATCTCCTTCTGCTCTAACCATGCTTGTGCAGACATCCTTGGTGGCTCTCTTCCCAAAAAGCCGTCGCGTAACACATGATTCTCTGGAAGATACGCTTGATGACCTTCGTAGATTTGCTTCTTCAGTGAGGGTGCCCTACGTGCATTCAGTCTAGGTCCACATGTGACACATGCTCTGTATCCGCTTGTTTGAAGCCCTGCATGTATACACATGATAATAGATCAACTATGGGAAAAAACAAGATTTACAGTGTCTGAGTGAGGAGTGTCAATAGATCACCTGAGCATTCTGTTAGCCCGGGATAGTCATGCATGGTCCACATTAGAATACCTCTGATCAAAGCATTCCGTCGTCCTGTGTGTCGGCTCATATCCACCACCTCTATGCCAATCCACAATTGTTGTAGCTCTTCCAATAGTGGACGAAGATACACATCCATATTCCCCACTTTATATCGCCCTGGCACAATCAAGCTTAGCCATAGGTGCCCCTTCTTCGTAGTCAACCACGGGGGAATGTTGTAGTTGACGATGACAACGGGCCATACACTATAAGATGTTGATATTTGACCAAATGGATTTACGCCATCCATAGCCAGGCCTAAGTGCAAATTTCGAGCTTCCCTGGAAAAATCCGACCATGTTCCATCTATATGTTTCCAGGCTGCGCAATCTGCAGGAATTCGTAGCACACCATCCGAAGATTTATTCTCCTCATGCCATGATGCTGGGGCGGCCATGGACTTACATTCGAAGAAATGCTTGATGCGAGGAAGCAAAGGAAAATGTCGCAAAACCTTTTGTGGAATTTTTGTCCCGTGGAGATCTACTCGATATCTTTCGGAATCACATTTCGGACACTTCTCCATGTCTGTGTATTCCCCTCTGAAAAGAATGCAGTCATTAGGACAAGCGTGGATAGAATTGTAATCCATCCCCAAGTTTCGTAAAATCTTTCTTGCTTCATCTTGGGAATCTGGCATCACATTGTCAGCTGGTAGTATGTGCTCTTTCAGCAATCTACACAACATAAAAATATGATACAGTCGTGTAAAAATCTATCAGATCATTATACATTTAGAGTTCTATTAAAGTAAACTAATTGTAATAGATCACCTGAAAAGCGCTGTGACGCTAGTGTCACTCCATCCAAACTTTGCCTGCATGTTGAGAAGAACCAGGAGTGCTTTCAATCTAGACATACGTGCTCCATTATACAATGACGTATCGGCTTCACTTTTCATATCATCATAGATAAGCCTTTCTGAATCCATGATCGTCTCGATCATTTCATCAATCTCGGGCTCAAACATTGCCTCGTTGGGAATGTGCTCTGCATGATCATCCTCCGAGCTGTCAGAGGCTACATCTTGTGGCCTCACATATGCTGCTTGACCAAAGCGCCTGCAAACACGTCTATTGGGTTGCAAGATTGCTGCTTGTTGGCCAGCGTCAGAGTCCGACGAGTTATAATTGGCAACAACTCGATCTATAATAGATGGATCGAACTCGCCAAATTCGCGAACGTGCTGCAAAGAAACACGTCTTGTCCGTCGCACAGCATGCTTGCATTGATTACAAGGACATAAGACCCTCGTTGAGAGATAGGTGTTTCGGTTGGACGGTCCCACATCCTCGTCGCTACTCATAATGAGGATAAAAAACTTATAACCTGGAAAAAAAATTTAATATTCTATTGGCATTCTTCGTCTTATCTCTCTCTCTCTCTCTCTCTCTCTCTCTCTCTCTCTCTCTCTCTCTCTCTCTCTCTCTCTCTCTCTCTCTCTCTCTCTCTCTTTACCTCACATTCTCTAGTCATGTCCAATCCCCGCACACCTCGGTCTAGAGGTGCACGGAGATCAGAACCACCGGGTTATAATCTCGTCTTTATTGGTCAATACCTATATTTGTGGGTACAAGAAATCTACACACCCACGTCTACATGATACTGCATGTAGTGGACAAAATCCCTTTGCCTCTTCTCTAGCTGTAGCACTTCACTTCATCTTAACATCTTTTCATAGTAGATCTTTTCACTGTTCGTCTAACTCTAAACCCTAAACCGTAAGTAATTCTTGCGTGGACTCGATCTAACGTAAATAAGCGTAAATCTAAATAAACGTAAATCTAACTAAAAATAAAGCTAAATCTAATTTAACGTAGATCTTGTTACTAACTTTGAAGTTGCTGTTGAATGACTAGAGGTTGTCTAGATGGTCATTGTGTCGGGGATGTACTGACTCTTGCCGCCCTGAAGATCCACCTTCTTCCCTATCTTCTGAAGACATTTCACCAGTACTTTTGGATCGACGGAGCCCACCATGAGTGAAGGCAGCAATACCCTATATTCCATTGAGGGCTTTCTTCACCCGCTTCATGCAGGCATCGCAGTCTATGGAGACCTAAATCTAATCTAATATAACGTAAATCTAAATCTAGCTTAAATAAACGTAAATCTAGTTAAAAATAAACCTAAATCTAATTTAATGTAAGTCTACATATAACCTAATCTTTAACGTCTTTTAAGATAGTTTCCTACGACGTTATAACTCTCTCCTTCTTGTGTGTGTGCACGTGTGTGGATGTGTGTGCCAATAAAAAGAGATAAATGGTATAACCTTTCTATCACCCATGCCAAGTATGATAGATTGATTATGCCATTTCCCTCTTGAATAATAGGTCTTCAGCTCAACTCCTCGTCGGCTAGATCTTTAGGTCTTTTAATTTTAATTAGTTTCCTACGACGTTAAATTAGTTTCTCTCTCTTTCTCTCTCAATGTGTGTGCGTTTTTTTGGATCGTATGCATGTTTTCTCTCTCTTTTCCTCTTTCAATGTGTGCATTTTTTGTTTATGCATGTTCTCTCTCTCTTTTCCTCTCTCAATGCGTGCGTTTTTTGTTTATGCATGCTCTCTCTCTCTTTTTCTCTCTCAATGTGTGTGTGCATTCTTTGTTTATGTATGTGTGTGTGCGTTTTTGTTTTTGTTTGTACTCTCTCTCTCTCTCTCTCTCTCTCTCTCTCTCTCTCTCTCTCTCTCAAAAACACTATGTGTGTGTGTGTATGTGTGTGTGTGTGAGAGAGAGAGAGGGAGAGAGAAAGAGGGGAAGGGAACATGAGAATGAGGAGAGGAAAGGAGCATACCTGGCTCTCCTTCCTCTCCTCGTGTGTGTGTGTGTGGAGAAGAAAAGAGAGAGAGAGAGAGAGAGAGAGAGAGAGAGAGAGAGAGTGAGGGAGAGCGTTACCTGCTCCTTGCTTGAGGGCGCCAAAAAACTCAGATCTGAGATCTGAGTTTTTGGGCGCGCTCGGTTATTTTTTTTACCCCAGCCGGCGTCGCTATAAGCGTCGCTATGAGCGTCACAAATTTACAAATAAATTTGCGACGCTTGTAGCGACGCTCATAGCGACGCCGGGAATTTGTTTTTTGAGCGTCGCTAATATGAAGAACCTCTTGTAGTGTCCTCTCAAAAAACTAACAACGGGCTCTTAGATCCTGGGTGCTATTACTTCTACGGTATGAACAATATTCCATCAGGATGACATGGTCTTGTGGGGGTGGTTCTCCAAGCCAAATGATATGAGTAACATCTCTATTGGTGTTCTCCTTGATTTGTACTACAAGCTTGCAGATTCATTTGTCTATATGAAAGGATATAAAAGGAAAAAAAGGTGTAGTCAAGATCAGATCGATGAAGGATCCCCTTCTAGGCAAAAATCAATGCAGCATATGGAGATTGTGGCCACCTCATAGCATGGCATGGTCCAACAAGAAGAGGATGATTTGACCTTAAGTACCATTAAAGAACATGTGACAAATGATGCTGAAGCTGTAGAGGCAATTTCTAGTGAGATTTCAATCCAAATCAATGATTAAGAAACACCAAATAAACATCATCGTGTAACTTGTTGCATATCAAGAATGCATTTAGGAGAGTGTTGTGAAATCTTCACCTAGTGATGACATGATAGCATTCCTAAGTGATACAAAATCCTATACCATTATAAGTTCTCAATATATCTTAACCTCAATTCTTTAAAATAGGGGTTTTACTCATCTTTACGATTCTCTCAGACTTTCTAAGATTTTATGGGTTTTCTTGTTTTCAAGGCTTATCTGAAATCTGAATCCTAGAACATTTTTCTTTAATGTCTTAAACATTTCAGACACATATAGAACCCTTTGGGAAGAGACTTTATGAGATATTATGAGATTTCTTTTTTTCAAGGCTTATCTCAAATATGAACCGTTGAACATCGTTTTTAACATCTTGAACATTTTAAACATAGAGAGAATCTTTCGGCAAGAGGCTTAGATAATTGCAAAATCTCTTTCTCAAAGAAAATTGATGGTTGAATATGAGATTTGGACGATTTTCCATATCTCAAAGACTTGTCACTCTAAGACTTAGAACTCTCCATATCTCCTAGGGATGAGAGATCTAGATAACTATGAGAATTTCAATCTTAGACCAAATTTGGAGAATTATCCAAATCTCAAAATCAAGCTTTAAAATCAACTATCTAATGTTCGAAGACTTACATGCATTGTTTTGTACTCTAAATATACATTCATGAACAAAACGTCTTTAAGGTGCTTTTGATTGATTTTTGTGGGTGCTAGTGCTTGATTGGTGGATTTGGTTTGTGGCTTGCAGGCATTTTAAGGAAATTGGTGTCATTACAATAGGGAAAGAGTTTGCTAATCGTGACATGGACATTGTGCACTTACCAAAGACAATTTACAATAGGTGGGTGAAAATTTTATCAATGCATGTAAATGAAGGTTTTGTATGCCCACCAACAATTTCAATCGTCAGATGTCTACAAGGCTTGGATGCACAAGGTATTGAGTAGTTCAAAAGAAGTTGGAGAAAAAAATTATTGTCATGGTACAAGGTAAAGCCCATTCCAAGTACATGGATATACAGCAATGTTCCTCAAGGGCTTATCGACATGTCTATAGACCCCACACATGTAGTGTTGATTACATTTATCAATGAAAAGCACATTAGTATTTTGAAGGAAGAGTGAAATCTATTGCTAAATGGAGCCTAGTAATATTAGTGTGGGATATATTGATTATAGCTCACACAAGATAGATTCTCAAAAGTTATGTGTTGATAGATTTGTACACAACTTCCAAGGAGTTTTGTAACTTAGATCGCTATTAGACATTGATAAGTGGAGGGACAATAGGAGAGACATTGGTGAACATTGAAAATCAATATTCTACTTCAGATAGTGAGGACACAGAGAAAGATGTTGAAAAAGATCAACTGACCATAAGGACAACCAAGATGAAGCATTTTGTGGACTTGACTGTACCTATGTTTTGTAGAGAAAATGAAGTTGCCATTGATCTTTTCTTCAGGCTTATTAACAATAAGCAAGCACTCCTTATGAAGAGAAAGCTAATAATTGTTGTTGGTTCACCACTCCAAGTGACCGAGGTGGCAGCAGAGCTGGAGAGTATTGTGCAGGGGTCAAAGCGACTTAGGCATGGTTGAGCACTCGAGAGAGCTCAAAAGGAAAGGAGAAGATTATTGATAGCCAAAGTGGTGAAGAAGCCCAATAGGAACTCAGGATCAAAGGTACCTCTTCATGTATCCCAATACTCAAAAGAGATTTTGTAAAGATCTGGGGATGTTATTTTGGCCAAAATAAGGGAGTTGGTTTAAGTGGCCCTTTGTATAGCGATGGTAACACTTCTATAGTCCTTTGTATGTTAGCAAGAATATTATGCTTTATTCACATTTAGAGTGAAAATTTAAGTAAGATTTTGTTGCAATTTTGTGTCATAAAATCTAATATCTAAGTAACCCAAATGATATTCTCATATTAAACTGATCACTTAATGTGGGAGAATAAACGGGAACAAGAGTTAGAATAGAGACATATGCTTCTAGACCTTTCTCAACAGGGGACCAAAAGGAGAGATGGTTGCATCTCAGTAGGGGTCCAAAAGGAGACGGTCTACCAAAGAGCAATGTGCAATAAGTGCTTCTAGACTTATCTCAATAGGGGACCAAGAGGAGAGATGGTTACATCTCAATACGGGTCCAAAAGGAGGTAGTCTATCAAAGAGCAACATGCATCTAATGGATCTTAAAAGACCTCCAATGGTTAGTGTTAAAATTCCTTTGACCTTAGGCAAGCTAGGGCTGAGCTTGAGGTGGGAACCCAGCCTAAGCTTGAGGTGCTTGTCGTGTTTGTTGATGACTAAGGTGCGTGTTTGATGACTAAGGTGCTTGAGGTGCTTGTCATGCTTGATGACCAAGGTACTTGAGGTGCTTGTCATACTTAATGAGGAAGGTGCTTGAGAAGATTCCCATGCATGGGGGGGTAAGGTACTTCAGTCAAAAAGAGACCCTACAAACTTAATGAGGAAGGTGCTTGAGAAGCTTCCCATGCATGAGGGGGTGAGGTGCTTGAGTCAAAAAGAGACCCTAGAAAATTAATGAGTTAGCTGCTTGAGAAGTTTATTATGCATGAAAGTCCCAAAGTTAGGGGAGTCTTTGACTTAACCTTCCACTCACCCAAAGGGTGCTCCTTTTCTCAAAGGGCACATGGGACACATGTTAGACTCTCCCTATGCTTAACCACATGGTGAGCTTGAATGCTATTGGTTGGGCTGAAGAGGGGTCCAATAAGCTTCTAGTTCCATCCAAAAAATATGTAGATAGTTACAAGTTGTCTTTCTCTAAGGGGTAAGGAGGACACTTGTCCAAAGACTACCCATGTACTTGAATGCACGTTGCATGTGATTGTCTAGGGAGAGAGGGGTCCAATGAGAATGAAATATGTGTAAAAGCTACAACTCACACCAAGAAAGCAAGGGGTCTACTGGGGGATATACACCACACACACACACACTCATTTTGTGGATTCATTCTCACTTGGTGAAAGTTGAGGAACTCCAGCTCCTTCTCCAAGCTTGTGAGAAGTGAGAGCCTATACCAACACTTTTGGCTATGGAATGCAATCCAACCGAGAGCCATGCTTCAATGCTTAAGCTTTCCATCTTCTCCATCTTCATTACTATGTTATTATGTATGCTAGCAAGAAGAGTGATGATAAGTGAGGAATTATTACTTTCTCCTATGGAATTTTTTTTCTTCCTCTTCCCTACCCTCATTCCCCGCTAGCTCTCCCCACCTTCGAAGGTGTTTGAGGCCTTGGGACTGAGACTTGGGATAGTTAATGCTTTCTACAAAGTTTATGTTATGTTTGTGATGCATGAAGCTTTCCATCTTCATTGCATCACCTAGGTCACAAGGAACACAAATATTGTATTGTACCAAAACTCTCTTGATGGGAGAAACTATAATACAAATGCCTATTGGAGGGGGGACCGACTTCGTATGAATCCGGTACTCAGCTATTGTCATGTTCTCTAAACTCTCTCTCTTGCAAAATTATTGTTCACTCCAAGTTAACTAAGTACCATATTTATGCTGCTACCATCAATTAAGTTCACCCGCGATGCTCACAAAGTAATTTCACAAAAGTGCTTCATCTAATTTCCTAATTCCGCTACTCTCAAAGTTCATAGGCCATTTCCATTACATTGGTATCAAAGCATTTGGTTTCTCTTTTCTTGCTTAAGAAGAGAGGTTCTTAAGTAGCCTATTAATGGTTGATTTGGTTAATTATAGTAGGGTAAGTGGGACTAGGATCTATTATCGGTTTTGTTGAGCCCACTATGTGGGATATGGTGCACAGCTCGGGAGCTTTGGTCTTAATAATGGAGTCTTTTTTAGACTTGCCTACGGCTTTAACATTATTGAGCCATAATAAGTCTGAAAGGAGCTATCCCTCGGCAACTTTTCTATGTTAGAATCACTCCACTACTCTTTATAATTAACCAATTAATCAACAACTTCGCGCTTAAGGGATTTCCTTTCCTCTCCAAGAGGAGAGAGAGCTTAAGAGGCCTCTTGATAAGAACCCCAAAAGAAGAATCTGTCCCATACAAGAGGAGCAATCTAGAGGTCAAGAAAGTAATGAAATCCCTAAATTCTCCTCGTCACTTCAAAAAGGAAGAGAGGAAAGGAAGAAAAGCGCAAGAAAGAGGTCACCCTCTTCTCCTTCTTCTTCACCTTCCTTATCTAACGATAAAAAGCTATGGCTATTCTTCTAGCGAATACAAGAGGTCGGACATCGCAAGCTTACTATGCATGGAGAAGGTCCCAAAAGCTCAAGAAGTTCAAAGAGGGAGGAAAAAGTATCTTTTTTTCACTTATGATGGCACCTTTGGCGCTACCGACAAAGTATTGGCCTTCATCCAACAATTTGATGCGGCCTTTGAAGACAAGGGCTTCATGGAGTCCACCAAGCTACACCATGTAGCTATGCTTTTCCAAAAATCTGCTCGTCATTGGTGGGCTAGCCTTGGCAAAGGCGAAGCCCCAAAGACATGGAAAACTCTACGATTTTCCATCATGAAGCAATTTCTTGCAAGTGATGCAAAGGACAAAGTGCTCACTGAATGGCGGAGTTTGAGTCTTCTCTCTCATGAGTCTATCCACAAATATGTGGACAAGTTTTGGGATTTACATCTCAAGGCTATTGTCTTTCAAAAGATAGACTTTTCCAGGCAAAAGAAACAATTCTATGCAGGATTGCCCAAAGAGATGGCCGAGTATGTTAACTCTCAATGGCCTGGTTCTATTACTGACGTAATCCACCACACCATGGTTGCTTCTTGCATCAATTTAAAACAAGGGGCTAGACGGAATGTCAAGCCCATGGAAAATAAAGACAAAAGTCATTCCAAGAGGAAAACCAATGCCCAAAATTCTTACCAAGGCTATTCCAACAACAACAACAATCTGTCCAAGGAGAAGGGAGTTTACAAAGGTAAATATACACTCTCTCCTAAAGAGCTAGAATCTTTTTTTAAGGACCACAAATGTTTTAAGTGTGGGGAGCAAGGCCATGGTTATCGTCCTTCCCCCAAGAGAATTGCCCACAATGAGACTCCTAGAGCCTCTATGTTTCAAAATTCAAAGAGGATGCTCATTGCCAAGGATTTCTCCTTTCCTATGCTTGGGGAAAGATAGAAGAGCATGATGCCTTTATTTTTTTGACCCTGATTCAACTCACAAATTCATATCCACAGAGTTGACCACTAAGCTAGGCATACAAGCCCAGGAGATGGGAGATGCATTGAAAGTCAATAGAGCTATCAAGGGACAAGATGTCTAAGCTACTTCCTTAATTGGAAAACTAAGGCTTCATGTCCAAATCTATGTGGACAAAAAGGATTTCTTCATCTCCCCTCTCAAACATGAGAATGTTGTTGTTGGGGCACCATGGTTTAACTGCATGTCTTCCAACATGAAGCTCCCTAAAAGAAGAATCTACTTCACCTACAGGAAAGAGAACATGTATATAGATGCTAATGAGTTGGGGAACACCATATCCCTGCAATAAAGGGAATCGAGAGGAATTAGAGTTCTTGGAACATTGGAACTTTAAATGAATGAGTTTTTGAGTGAATTATTACTAGAATTACTGTCTTGGTGCCGCTTTACAATACTGGTTGAAGGGTTGTATTAAGAACTTGTGAATCGGAAAAATAAACAAAGAACTTATATGTTGAACAACCATTGTGGTAGTAATTAGGTAACAAAAGAAGTGTGAGTATGGGGTGGAAAGTGGGGGCTTGGCTTGGGTTGCCAATGCCTATGAGAAAGGTGGTCCCGATTGGTCGGGAACTCTCCGTCATCATAGTGTTATAAATTGATGTTAGTAGTACTCATTTCCCCAAGAGCGGCGAAGCCTCAAGTATACGTGCCTCTAAAACATGGGGAAAAAGGCACTCGGGACTTCTCTCATCTTGGAAAGTGGGTCTTAGGATCGCTAGATAACTTAATCACACTTCCTCTGTGGGGTGGAACTAGATCTCGATGCTAGTAGGCTCGAACTCGACTCACTTTGTGATGAGAGATTGTCCGCTAGATGAACCATAAACCACTTTGTTTGGTTCCTCTGTAGATCTAGTGGCCACTAGGTTTACCATCAGATCCGTCGTTTGAGAGGATGGGGTGGGGACCTCACACTTGGTATCAGAGCTATAGGTTTACGAACTGGAAAATGACGTTGTTTGAAATTTTTAAAAATAAGGGATAGTAGGATAGCTCGTACTCAAAGCTTGAGCATGATGTTTCCCAGAATAATGACATTGGATTTGTCTAGTGGATTGTTTCCTGAGTGATGTTAAAGAGTTTTACTCGTTGAGCTTGTTGGGATTCAGTGGGTTCCACATTATGTTTTTTGAGAAGTCGTTGGTGCGACTAGTGCTACGGGTAGGTAGCCTGTTGATGCACATAAAGTTATAAGTATGGATCAAAGCTCTCGAGTAAAGTTTTTACCATTATTTATTGGACAATTTTGGATGTATTCAATGGAATTTAAACTAATGGTGGAATGGTGAAATCCTTTGTGATAGCTGTACAGATTAAGTAGGCTAGTTAAGCCCAAAAAGTTAAATTTCTTCTTGAGTATGGAAAAGCCTAGGTTCATTTGAGAAGAGCGCTATAGTAATGAGTTTTATACCATGGGATAGGTATCGTCTATTGTGTTATATACTGCCGTTCAAGAGAAAATCTTCTCCTTAAGCAAGCTCAGCCTCCAACCTTTAAAGGCAAAGGGGTTAATGTGGAGAGAGATGCGGAAGTATGGATGGAAGCAATGGACGACTATTTCAAAGCTTCTGGAACTCAACCCGAGAACCAAACCATGCTTGCGATGTTCCTCTTGTCTGGTGATGCCAAGATCTGGTGGAAACAACATTGCAGGGACTTGGATATCAAGGGATCTTCCCAGTCATGGGAAGACATCAAGGCTACTGTGATAGAGCGATACTTACCACCCGCTCACAAAGCCTTGAAGATGAATGACTTTTTCTCACTTCAACAAACTGAATTCTTTCGTCGAAGAATACTACTCGAAGTTCGTCACACTTCGAAGATATGCTCCTAGGATGACATTGGAACAGCAAGTAGCACGGTTCTGCCAAGGACTCATCGACCCCTTGAACAACTGACTAAAAGCTCTCAGGATAGCAACTCTGCAAGATGCGTTGCTAAGGGACAAACTGTTAGCTAAAGAGATTCAAAGGACTACCCAAGATAGTCAATACTATTTGTCAAAGAGGGTCATGCCAGACAACTGGAGTAACAGACCAATCAACCCTGCATACGACCATTGTCCGGTAGTAGCTACTACGGCAGCCTATCGAGTTTCCCAATATAAGATGCTTTGAGTTCCAGGAGTATGGATATTACAAAATCCGATGTCCAAAAAGGATTTCCCCAACATCCGGTGCTAATAATGTACCTCTAAACGTCAACAGGCGAGGTCAACCAAACGGAAGAGGAGGCCGAGGAAGAGGAAACATAGGACAAGTAAGCAGAGCTTTCGCTAATGCCGAAGGGAGACAACCAACTGTGGGTGACGAAGCTGATGAGAGAGCAGCTCTGTATTCTTCAACTGCTAATCCTAGTGATCAATAATTCAAGCACCGGGATCTCATCAAAGTTCAGCAGAATAAGACGCATAAAGCTAAAGACTATTCTATTATCAAAGGATGTCTTTACTTTAGACAAAGGATATATGTACCTAAGTAGTTAGCATAGAGTTTATCCAAATGTATTCTTGAGATGAGGAAATCTCAAATTTTTCATGTTGGGGAGGATGTAAGGTCTCCGACCCCGAGCTCAAAGAACACCATTGTACCATGAAACAATCATAATGGAAAAAGTTACTAGTTTTCCAAAATCTGTCGATGCCATGATGTTTAGAATGTCATAAAGCTTCCAAAAGTGACTAAAAATAATTTTAATGGAAAATTTCCAAAAATAGTAATTTGTTGGTCACCCGACCCGTCTAGTTTTAACCGTCTCGAAAAACTCCACCCGTACCCCGAATTTGAAAAAATGTATTTTTTCCGACACCGGGGACTGCTAAATATGGCAGGTACTCGGACAGGTACACCTTAGTTAGATCTTAGTATAGCAATTTACGACATTAAATTTCAATTCGTATCGCCCGTTTTAGCCTAGATTCAAAATTTCCTAAGGCTGTGCGGGGAGCACCGGGGCTCGGGGGCTATCTGGGAACAGGTCCCAGGCCATTGGAAGCTTGCTTTAGCAGCTAGGGGGCGCCCTCACACCTCAAGGGCCTTGTGGGAGACTTGCCATGCTTGCGAGAGAGTGTGAGAGTTAGTAAGACTAAATTAACTGAACACTTGGTAAGCATGTAACTAAGTTACCTTGCATGAGGTGAGTACTCCCTCAGATGATTTTGTAGCCTGGTTCCATTTTCATCTTGGGAGAGCCTATATAAGAGTGTGCTCACACACACACACACACACAACCTATACACACGCATACCTTGGGGAAGTGTTGTCGGCAGATCAGACATAGCCTTTGGAAGAAGAGTTAAGGAGGAAAGTGCTGCCCGTTTCTCATCTCGAGCAGTCCATTGCATCAGAATTTCGGGAGGAATTCAGCCTAATCCCAGTAATATCCAATTTAATTCATGCTTGTTGCAATTCTCTCTAATACTCTCTTAATCCTGCATCTATTGTGCATAACCCTAGCTAAATTACTCAATGGATACTCTCTAATTCTCCGTATCATTGATCTATTGCATAAAAATTAATCTAATTAGTAATTATGCAAGCAATTAGTCTCTCTTAATCATAGATTAATGCATCATTAAGGAATCAACCGCTAGTCACCATTGTAATCAAGAACAAGTCGGCATTGAGGTAGAGATGGTCAACTGCTTTCTATTGCCACACAATGTTTAAACAACTAAATTAGAATCAATTAGCTCATAGGTTAGGATGTAATTAGTGAAATTAATCCATCATTAATCTCTAAGAAGGGAGAAACCCTCTCACCTATGCATACGGTAAAACTGCAAACCTCTGCTTGCATTAGGAAGTGATTAAGCATGCCGAATTCATCGCGCTAGTAAATAGATTGAGAAGAAACCTCAAATTCTTAACTACCTAGGCCAAATAATTAACCTTAGGGCCAATTCCCATAGAACAAGTAAGGTGCTATCAGAAATCTCTATGTCTTGAAGTAATCAAACCTCTCGTATTAAGGGATTTGCTTATTGAAACTAATCTCTATGTCTTGAAGTAATCAAACCTCTCGTATTAAGGGATTTGCTTATTGAAACTAATCTGTCATTTTGGTCGTATGTTGCTCTCGAATATTAGCTCTTTTTTTTTCTCCAAGTTGTCAATTTAAGTAGTGAGTATAAAATGTCCCCGATAAAGAGAACTCGTTTCGGTGGTTCCCATGACCGCGAGGCTGGGACAAGCAACAAAATGGTAAGGGAAAGGCTCTCATGGTCGACCAAGTACCGGCCAACTCACGGAGCAATGACCAGATTATATAAGCTCTTGCATTGGGAAGAAAAAGAGAACAATTCACCTTGTAGTTTGGTTTTCTTCTCCATCGAAATAGGCTATGTGTTACCCACTCCCTTTGTGAGAAAGTCATATAAGAATCCCATGCTCCTCCCTATGCGAGGCATAGAGGCATTCAACCTACTTTTTGAGGAGTAGAGTTGTACTTCTAGTTGCCTACCATAAAAGTGGACATACAAGAGTATTATTAAAAATGTGTGGTATGCCAAAAGACTAAGTATGATAGAGGGAAGCAACTTGGACTACTCCAACCATTGCCAATCCCTAATTCACCATGGGAGAGTATATCCATGGATTTTGTCTTTGAATTACCCAAGTCTATCCGTGGGAATACGGGAATATGGACAATGTCAACAGGTTTAGCAAGCAAGAACACTTTATTCCTATCAAAAATACTATTAAGGCACACCAAATGGAAACTCTCTTCATATCTCAAATTTTCAAACACCACAAATTGCCAACATCCATTGTGTTAGATAAAGATCCTAGAATGACCAGTAATTTTTGAAAAGGTCTCTTTGAAAATCTAGGTATAATATTGAATTTCTCTTGGTCTATCACCCACAAATAGATAACCAAAGTGAGATAGCCAATCTTAAGATATTCAATCTACTAAAGGCTTATGTTATAGAAGTAAATCAACGCTCATAATGAAAAAATTATTTACCCCTTGTAGAGTACGCATACAATAATATCGTACATACTTTTATGGAAAAAGAACCTTTCAAAATCACAGAGGGAAGACCTAAAAGTCCCTTGCTACTTAAATACATGGGCAAATATTTGTTGTCGACGATGAGTATAGCTGTGACCTACAAGAATCTTTCCAAAAGTTTAAGGAGGCTATATCTATCCCTCAACAAAGGCAAAAAGCTGTCACTCACAAGGACAGAAGGGCCTTAACATTTAAAGAAAATGATTGGGTCTTACTTAAGTTTCCCAAGGCTCAATTGAGGCAAAGGATGAGAAAAAATCATACGGGCCATCAAAAGTATTATCCTAAACTAGCAAAAAGATACTATGGTCCTTTTTAAATCTTGAAGCCAGATAATGAGATGGTTTATCAACTCAAGCTACCCAACCAATCGCTCATACATAATGATTTTTATATGAGCCTACTTAAGCCCTACAAAGGAGAGCAACCAAGTGAACCAATTATTGAAGACCCTTCCAAAATCAAAGACCAAGAAGAGGTGCTACAACCAGAAGCTATCCTTTGGCATGAAGACAAGGTACTACGACATGGTAAGATTATCCGATGGTATCTTATTAAGTTCAAAAATTATCCTTTTAAAGATGCTAGATGGATGCAAGGAATACAACATAAGAATAGTATGAACCTTGTCAATGCTTACAATGCTACATTAGAGTAAGAAAATGTACATGTTTCTTATTAATGATCGATGTTTTTGTCTTATAAGACTAATTCTCTTTTTATTGTGCACAAATTTAAATAGTATGCATGCTTTCAATCATGTTTGTGATGACGATGTCTCTCAGAAACCAAGTAGAATTTGTCACTTTACTTTGGGAGAATGAAATGGACTAAAGAGCAGACATGCTTGCGGCAGCTATGTCTCCCAAGCACCAAATGTGTTAGTCAACCACTTGGAATTATGACGTAGGGTAAACAGGGATCCTATACCCGCTAAGAAATAGTGACTAATGATTAAGGCTTTATCTCTTCTACCTCATAGTCGAGGATAACTATGATTTCAAGGGAGAGGTTTGTGTCATAAAATCTAATATCTAACCTACCCAAATTATTTTCTCATATTAAATTGATCATTTAATGTGGGAGAATAAAGGAGAACAAGGGCTAGAACATAGAGATGTGCTTATAGATCTATCCCAACATGGGGCCAATGGTAAAGGGGTCCAAATGAGAGATGTCATGTTAAAGAGAAAGACTAGCTAATGTAGCTTCAAGACCTTAGGGTTAGCTTCATTAAAGACCTCCAAATTTTACTGTTAAAATTCCTTTGACCTTAGGCAAGCTAGGGTTGTGCTTGAGGTGGGAACCCTGGCCATGCTTGAGGTGCTTGTTGTGCTTGCTGATGACTAAGGTGCTTGAGGTGCTTAACACTAGACTTGTAATGAGCCACAAAACTGACTGAAGCCACAAAAATGGCTCACATTAGGATTCTAGTAAATAAAGCATAACTTTTGTATATGATATCAAAATTTCATGGAACTTCTCAATTATGAATTCTAGATATGAAAAAGGTTTCTAAATACAGATTTACATGAAAAGCTCAAAAATAAAAAAATTACTTTTATGAAATTAGTAAAATTTACGTAAAACTGCACTCCAACACTTAACTTGGAGAAGTAAAAAATGTCGGTAGTCTTTGTATATAGGTTAAAAAAGCTTGGTACATCTATCACATACCTATTGAGGGATTTTTCAAAGAAGTTTGGGCCTACTTAACAATGATTTGATTTACTTTCAAAAGAAAATAGAAAAATTTTGTCCATCTGCACAAATTAGTTGTAGAAGATGGCAATGGAAAGACACCTTAAGACCTTCATTTAGCTCTGTACTATTTTTTATCAACTCATATTGAGTGTTGGTCATAATTACCTGAAAGCATTTTCTATTTAGATAACTAACATAGTGTTGAGAATTTTTTTTCAAAAGTCTCAAAAAGCCACAAAAGTGGCTGATTTTTTACAGGACTAGTGTTAATGACTAAGGTACAAAGATATTCCATGAATAAGGTGCTTGAGGGGTTAAGATGTTCAAAAAGTCAAAGCATATCCCTACTCATGAGGGGGTGAGCCCTCTTTGAGAGAACACACACACCCTCGCACAAGGCAAGCTTGGTTAGAGAAAGAAACTAGGACACTTGTCGAGCTCCTCAAGTCATGTTTCCCTAATAGTGTGCCTAAAGCCTATTGGTTGGCCTCCCAAGGGGTCCAATGATAATATTGTTAATTGTTTTTGCATTTATCAAGTCGTATCTCTCAAAGGGGTAAGAAGGATACTTGTCGTGATGCTACCCTTGTTGCTTGATATGCACAAAATATGTGATTGGCCAAGATTTAGGAGGTCCAATTAAGTGCAAGCTAGTTCTAGGAGAGGGGTTCAACCAAAGCAAGGAGGGGGGTAGCTTGGTGGGTATACTCCCCCCCCCCCCCCCCCCCCCCCCCCCTTCCCGCCCAACTCTCTCTCTCTCTCTCTCTCTCTCTCTCTCTCTCATTGTGTGAGTTGCAAAGTGCAAGAGCTCCATCTCCTTCTCCAAGCTTGTAGAGAAGTTGAGAGCCTACACCAACACTCTTCGCTATGGAATGAAAATCCAACCAAGAGACATGCTCCAATGCTTAAGCTTGCCATTTTTTCCATCTTCATTACTATGCTATTATGTATGCTAAGCAAGAAGAGTATGATATGTGAGGAACTATTTCTTTCTCCTATGAATGTTTCTTCTTCCTCTTCCCTACCCTCATTCCCCGCTAGCTCTCTCCACCTTTGAAGGTGTTTAAGGCCTTGGAACTAAGACCGGGTTTAGTTGATTCTTTCTACAAAGTTGATGTTATGCTCATGATGCATGAAGCTTTCCATCTTCATTGCATCACTTAAATCACAAGGAACACAAATATTGTATTGTACCAAGTCTCCCTTGATGGGAGAATTATAATGCAAAAGCCTATTGGAGGGGGGACTAGCTTCACATAAATCGGGCTCAACTATTGGTCAAGCTCTCTAAACTCTCTCTCTTGCAAAAGTATTGTTCATGCCAAGTTAATTAAGTTCTATGGTTATGTTGCTACCATTAATTAAGTTCACTGTTTATGTTCTCAAAGTAGTCTCACAAAAATCCTCACTCTAATTCTCTCAGTTCATAGGCCATCTCCATTACATTTATATTCTCTGCAACAACTAATACTCACAATTAGAAAGTGGTCATCCATTTATGCCTGCTAGTCATGTGTGGATACTATTTGTCTAACAAGTGTGTTCTAGTCATGTGTGGATACCATGTTTCTAGCAAGTGGCTCTGTTAATGAAGCATGCTTGTATAAATGCAGGGAAGATGCTAGTGAGTCGAAAGGGATGTAGCCTACTGTCTCACCGTATGTTAAATCAATTTTGAATCATTCTATCCTTCCCACTCTCATCTGTTTCTTATCTTGTTGAAAGCATTTTAAAAAGAAAATTTAATAGGATATAAGACAGCTTAGTGAATTAAAAACGACATAAAACACATTTGTGTTTTTTTGGCCAAAAAAGTGAGAGGTGAATTATATTAAGAACTCATGGAAGATTATAGAGAATTGTAAGGTCACATAAATTTTGGTGTACAAATTGGTAGTTCTAAAAAAAAATTCAGCCTACACTAAGTATATTTCAACTCAAAGAATGTAGGGCATACAATAGGGGGGCCTTTGGTAAGGGGACATCCAATCCCTCAGGGAGGATATCAATCTCCACCAGATGGCTTCAAGCAACTCCCTATCCCTAGCCATGTCATGTAATACTTCTTGCACAATTTCCCTTGGAATCATGTTAGAGTTGAGTTTATGTGGCTGCAATGGAGGTAGTGTAATGGCTATTTGTTTGAAGGGGCTTATCAGAGTTTATCTCTGAGAAACGTTTTGATGATGTTCATATTCAGGTGTTGATGATTTTTATATTACGGGGCAAGAATATCTTGAAAAAGATATGTAGGATCTATCGTCTAAAGGAAAAAATGATGGAAGACATCTCTCGACATTATGCCTGGTTCACACTTCATCAAGATAGGAGGGATTGGGCTAGGGAGAACACATTTTTGTCATTTTTTAACCAACTTTTCATATCTTTGAAGGGATTTTGAATGGAATATTTTTTTGTGAAAGGCTCTAGAATTTAGATTTCAATGGGTTCTCCACGTGGAGTTCAACATATTAAACAAGCATAAAACTTGTACTACGGAGGTTGGGGTGAGTAATGGTTAGGATTAAGGACTCATAACAAGGATACAAATAGCTAGCTAGAAATAAAAACAATTCGCATTATCACACCATTCAAGGAGCTTCTAAGCACCATAAAAAGGCTACTTGGACCATCTCATTCCACTATTGTGAGGAGTAGTTGCAACTTATATAGAGCAAGCATTGCATGCGTTTATCATTCAATAAGTTTACACTACATCCTTTATTCTCTTATGTTGTTTGCAGGTAAGCATGCAATCAAATTAGAATGATCGTGGCCTCTCTCTCTCTCTCTCTCTCTCTCTCTCTCTCTCTCTCTCTCTCTCATTGGCATAGGTACGCATTGCTACTCCTAAGAACAAGATGCATTTGGTTGTGCCTGTTGTTCACATCTTTTTGTGTCTCCTAATGAATTAATTCAAGGGAAAATAAAAAGATAACAAGTGAAATTGATTAAGTGCTAATGGGCCAACACGTCAATCTTGGGATCAAAAGGGGAAAAGTCCATCAAAGAGCAAGGCTAATTGCTAAACTAATTATCTCAGTCATAGGTACACATCAAGGACGATTGTTGAGAGCAATTACAGGAGTCAAAAAAATAGAAAGTGATTGTGCTAAGCTCAAGTCATTAGAAAAAATCTTAAAACTCCAAGTATGAAGTCTGGGAAGCCTTTGGGTGAAATTCTAACTTCCCATAAATTGTCTAAATTTAGTAGGTTTTTGGAGCAACTTTCCGGCACTTCCAACAAATTTTGCTAAGTTTTTTCACAAGAAGTGAAAGTTTTAATCCAGTGGATGAGATCTATTATTTTCAAAGCTTATCCTAAATAAGAAGGTCCTAACTTAGCAGGTGGGTTGTAGCCTCGGGTCAGCTTCGTAAGCCTCTAAGGTGTGTACAAAGGTCTTGTACCTGAGCTAATTAATCAATAGGTAACTTAATGGGTTTTAATAAATGAAAGGAAAAAGCTAAAGAATAATATTGGATCATCCCTTCCTCATTTTTTAAGTTTAATTTAGTCTTTTTCTACTAAGCTTGGCTAGGTCACATGTCCAAAGTAGTTGTTGAGCTATATATAGCACCCTTGTCCCCTCTATATAAACTCATCTCATGTGATAAATCGACACACTTTTGGGGTTTTCATATGATGGTGTCGTCTCTCTCTCTCTCTCTCTCTCTCTTGTCATTTGTGTGCGGTCTCTCCCTCAAGTTCAACATGGTATCACAGCTATGGGGAGCATAGATATAAAAATATAAGTTTAATGTGCTCGTGTTTTTCTTTTCTTAAGTTGATTCAAGAAGCATTCTATTTTTGTTTCTTTCTGGTTGATTTAATGTTTCAAACGAAAAACGTCGTTGGAATTTTGGATGCGACTACGACCACATGACTCATATTCATACTATGATAAGTTTTATCCAATTTTGTTTATGGTTAAGCATAGAGGCTGGTTTTGTGTGAATATGGAAAGCTTTCAAAAAATTCTTTTCTTTTCGGTCAGCATGGAAACTATTGTAGAAGAAAGTAGCTATGGTGCATGCATGGGTTGAGAAAGTCTAGTGAATTGATGTAGGGTTTATGTTGAGCATGAAGCACTGAGGTCCAATAGATAGAGGCTTTTTGTGTTGTTCAAAATTAAAAAATATATATTTGGAGCCATAATATATAGACTAGTTTTATATATACTGCTTTTGTTATCAATGTACAACTTTTCGAAGCAGGCAATGTTTTGTGGCCTTTCCTGCTCATAACAGCAAGGACTTTGCTTTTTCCTACAGTGTGCAATGGACCGCCTAACTTTTTTTTTCTTAAGCAATTTGAAAAGCAACATTGACCTATTGCATGTGTAGGTTCCTTCATCTTAGGATCTACTTGGCATTTGCCACTGCGGGTGCTTGGCTACCAATTACCTCTAGTGTGACGCTCCTTCGGCTTAGTCGAGTACCAAATAGTACTGAGCATCGGGGGTCAACAACACACAAATACCCAATTAATATTTGGGGGAGCATTGACCTATTGCATGTGCAGGTTCCTTTATCTTAGGATCTGCTCGTCATTTGCCAATGTGGGTGCTTTCCCACCAATTACCTCCAATGTGATGCTCCTTCCGCTCCGTCTAGTACCAAATAGTGTTGAGAATCAGGGTCAACAACACACAAATACCCAATTAATAATTGGGGGGGTGTCGATAGTCATAGATTGCAGTTAGAGCTAATTCAAAGAGTGTTCTTTCATGGTCATAGCAAGACCCTATATTCACCTAGTTTTTATGAATGCACCTTTTATGAAGACCATACCATGGTACATAAAGCCATGATGATTGCTATTTCAAAGTTTTTCTGAGCGTCTTTAATGCCATGGTGAATACCATGATGCCATGGTACGTAAATCCATGATGATTGTTGATATTCAATGTTTATATTTGTTGAAAGAGTCTATGATGCCATGGTATGTAAATCCATGATGCTTACTCCCATTTCAAAGTTTTTTTAAGCTTCTCTATTGCCCTGGTATGTAGAGCCATGATGATGATTGTTGTCAATTGAGATCTTGGGGACCCCAACATGTTTATTACATGCCATCTTTGTATATATGTGCGTACATGTGATTACGTTGATATTACATTATTTCTATGTTGTCTACACATGTGCTTGCATTGGCATTATGTTTGTTTGTATGTCGTCTCTAGAGAGGCGTCACGAACCGTCTCTAAGGACATTGTGATGTGGTTATTTCTAACCTTCATGTCTCGATATGTTTCTTGAGATGATATTGTATACAGGTTGAAAGTCATGTCAAGTAGTGTGTACAGGGGCTCAAAGATATTTAATCTTTTCAAAGATATTGAAGAATTTGCATCAATTCAATTGTATATATAGTGTTGTTCAAGACCCTTGAAAGGGCACATTGTAAAACACGAGTGATGTAGCTCCTTTGAACATTGTAAATGTATATTTAAAATATTTTAATGTAAGAGTGGATATATATAGAGCTGTGGGTTTTTCCGTAGAGCCCCCCAGGCTTTTTCATCCACAATTAGGGACCTTTATTTGAGTGGGGGTGTTGAGCTATATATAGTATCTCTATATGTAACACCCTGGTCCCCTCTATATAATTCATCTCATGTGATTAGTAGAGACACTTTTGGTGTTTTCATATGATGGTGTCATATCTCTCTCTTCTCGTTGTATGCACTCTCTCCCTCCACTTCAACGGCAGCACACACTTGCTTTGTGTGAATTAAGTTAACAAGTGTGTGTGAGTGTGTATGATATGTCTACTTACCAAGAAGAGTCCAAAGAAGGGAGGGTGAGAGTTATTCATGCATGGTAAGCTAGAACAAGTGTTGGATAAGCATGATTTTCATTATGAGTTGTTTCCACCTCATTGGTCAAAATGCATACATTCTGATTGAAGACTAGTTGCACAATTACTTGGATTTATGGATCTCATGCTCCTTTTGCACACGCTCTCAAGTTTCCAAGTTGGAAAAGCAATCTCTCTCTCTCTCTCTCTCTCTCTCTCTCTCTCTCTCTCTCTCTCTCTCTCTCTCTCTCTCTCTCTCTCTCTCTCTCTCTCTCTCTCTCTCTCTCTCTAGACATGGACTCTATGGTGAAGCTCTTCGCTATGGATGCAAATTCAAGCCAACGAAAGCTCCTTCTTCTCTATCTCCACGTTTAGAAAGCTATGCTAAGAATTTTACCATGAGCAAGCATACATGGATTATCAATTTTCTTGCTTGAAAAATACCTATTTTCACCCTCATCTTCCTCTTTTAGAAATCTATGCGAAGAGTTTTTCCATGAGCAAGCGTACATGGATTATCAATTTTCTTGCTTGAAAAATACTTATTTTCACCCTCATCTTCCTCTTTCGCCATAGTTCCTTTCTCACTGCCGCTGAAGTGATTAGGGTTTGGGAACGAAGGTTATACCATGGAATCTTGAAGGGCACAATATTCTTGATTCAAGAAAGGCTCTACAAGAGCACAAACATGTATTTTTACAAAGCTCTTATTTGAGAGGACTATAATACAAGTTCTTTTGGTGGGGAAGGGGGAGATGGTCTCCAAGAAAATCTAGTCCTTATCAAGTTGGAATCTAAATTGTGTATTATCTTTGAATTATGTGCATGATTATAGTATTTTTTGATGTGTAATTGTGTAATGAAATCAGTCCAATACAACCTATAATCTCTCTGTTATCTTTCCTTATACAAAAACTCTCTCCCTTCATAGTTAAATTCCATTGAATCTAAAAGTAGCATTATTTTCTCTGACACTAATACACTCAAGATTGAAAAGGAATCATCCATTTGTGCCTCCTAGCCATGTGTGGATACTATTTGTCTAGCAAGTGGCTCTATTATGAACCATGCACATATAAATGTAGATAAGATGCTAGCAAGTGGCAAGGATGTAGCGTACAATGTCACCCTATGTTAAATCAATTTTGAATCATTATATCCTTCCTGCACTCGTTTGTCTCTTATCTTGTCGGAAGATTTTTAGAAAGAAAATTCAATAGGATATAAGACAGCTTAGTGAATATAAAACAACGTAAAACAAATTTGTGTCTTTTTTTCACAAAAAAGCACGAGGTGAGTTATAATAAGAAAGAATATAAGATTATAGAAGAATGTAAGGTAGCATAAAGTTTGGTGTACAAACTCATAGTTTCCAAAAAAAATGCAGCATGCACTAGGTATATTTTTCACTTGAGGAGAGCAGGGGGGCCTCCAATGAGGGGACATCCAATCACTTGGGGATGATGTAACTCTCCACGTGGATGGATTCAAGAAACTCCTTGTCCCTAGCCACGTCCTTTTTAGCTTCTTCCACATGATGCTTGGAATCATGATATTTTATGTGGTTGAAATGCAGGCAACTTAATGGCTATGTGTCTAAAAAGGCTTACTAGATTTCATCTCTGAGAATATTTTTTGATGATGTTCATCTTCAAGGTAAGAAGATCTCAAAAAAAGAATGCAAGATCTACCGATTGAAGGAAAAAATGCTAGAACACATCTCTTGACATTGTGACTAGCTCACACTTGATCAATCTAGGAGGGATTGGACAAAGGAGAGAAAATATGTGTGGTGCTTTTCCATTTTTTCATAGCTTTGAAGGTATTCGGGTTGGAATGACTTGTTGTGTAAGGCTTTGGAATCTAGTTGCAATAGGATTTCCACATAAACTTTAGTGCACTAAACAAGTGCAAAACTCATAATGGGGTCAAGGTGAGCAATGATCAAGAGTCAACACTAAAAACATGGATACAAGAAATTAAAGTAGCCAGGAACTAATAGCATTTGTATTATCATGCCGTTCAAGGATATTTTGAGCACCATAAAAAGGAGACATGGACCATTCAATTCTGCTTTTCTATGGAGCGAGCAAGCATCACACTACATTTATCATTCTATAAGTGTATGCTAATGCTTTATTCTCTCATGTTGTTTGTAGGTAAGAATTCAGATAGATTAGACTCATCCTGGCCTCTCTCTCTCTCTCTCTCTCTCTCTCTCTCTCTCTCTCTCTCTCTCTTCTCTAAGCATATCGACATGGCTAAACAGGCATTATTCATTGCTATCATGACCATCTATAAGTGTGTGCTATAGCTAACACTGCACATTTGCTACTATTGATGTGTATAGTAAAGACCTTAAAGAATATTTTCAAAAGATCAAAGTAACTATATCCTTAATGGTACAAAAGTACTATTCAAGCTCATCAGATCATGCAAATTCTACTTCTTGTGTCAACTTTTGCAAAGGGTGAAGTAACTTTGAGGCTAAGTGAATGAAGCTTGACATATACTTCACCTTTTGAATGAATGAGATGACCTCCTTAAGACTCTTGGGTGATGGTAACTCAATAAGAGTCTTTGCCTTTGAAGGATCCACCTCAATGCCTTTGTAAGAAACTTTGTGACCAATCAAGATCACTTCATCCTCACCTATGTGGCACTTGTCGGGATAAAGCTCACCTTCCATGTCATAGAGATTCTTTAAACCTTCTTCTACCCTTTGTAGATGCAATGATTTTGAGCTATAAATGCAAAAATCATCAATGAACACCCTAATTGACTTTTCAAAGAATGCTTAAAACACCATATTCATTAAACATTGGAAAGTTGCAGGAGCATTTGTAAGGCCAAATGGCATGACTCTAAAAGCATAACAACCCCAAGGAGTGATGAAGGTTGTCTTCAATTGATCTTCCAATGCTATCCCTATTTGAAGGTAGCCTGAGTAGCCATCACACACAATGTACTACTCATGACCAGATACCTCATTTAGTATCTCATCGTGAAATGGGAGGGGGAAGTGATCTCTTTTTGTTGCCTCATTTCGTGGACGGTAATCCACACACACCCTCCATTTGTCGTTCTTCTCGGAAGAGACTCACTCTGAATTCTCCTCTCGATAAATGAAACCTGCCTGCTAGAAACTTTCTTAATTCCTTGAGTAAAGCATGCTCCTTGATGACTCCTAGACTTCGTAGCTTCTAAGCCTTAGGTGTGGCCTCTAGCTTTAACTCAAGCTTGTGTTGAGGAGCATCTACTCCATGCACATCTTTGTAGTCTTTAGCAAAAAGCCTAGGAAACTTCCTTAGCAAACATTTGAACTGCTCTCTTTTGTCCTTTGTAAGTGTTGTAGACAACATACCTTCTAAATTCCTTCATCTTTCACACCTTGGTTCTCTTGAGGACCTACCTCTTCCAAACCTGGGCAAGAGGTCTCTTGGTTGGTTGGCTTAAACCTTACCCCCATGACTTCGATGGAATAATGCTTTTCAATAATGTTGCCATTACTTTCTTCTTCTGAATTGCTATCAGTCCAGTCTTCTTCCATCTCACTTTGAGGTGATTCTTCATGGAGTTGCTCTTGGCATTGCTCCTTCATGTCAAAGACAACCTTCTTATGATTGTCATCCTTGAAAATTAATTTTTCACTCTCCCAATCTTACAAAGCTTGCATTTTCATTAGCAGTGGTCTTCCTAGGATAAATGGGTAACCATTTTCTTTGATATACATAACATAGAAATACACTGCCTTCTTAGTGACAAAGGCCTCCACAAAAATATATTTACAAATGCCTACGCACCTAGCCTTGCTATTATTTACATTTTTACTTTGATTTTAGGTGTCTCATGGATGTGAATGCATAGTCTCTGCATGAGTCCCTCTGTCATGATGCAAATCTGTATACCCCCATCCACTAGACCTTTCTTAACTAACCTTCCTTTGATATAGCAGTCTAGCACCGGTGTAATGTCCTCATTCATTTCAGCTTGTGCAAGTTTTAAAACATGCACACTCTCTTTTACCTTTCTCCTACTACTAATTGCCTTTGCTAAATCCCTCCTAGCTTGTGGACATAATGCAAGGACCCTTACCTCTCATGTCTTCCAACAGGTTGTATGGAGGGCCAAGAGGAAAGTCTTGGAGGTTGATACGATCTCAAGTCCTCTTGGATTCCTTGTTCTCCTTCGCCCTCTTTTCTTGTCCATGATCGCTTTCTAACGTGACTCCTTCTTTCTCCTTACCTTTTCAATGACCACGCTCTCTTTTACCTTTCTCCTAGTGATTTTTGTATGAGGTTTCCTATTTCAAGGTAGAGTGGAGTGGGTGCAATTTACAAAAAAGGGTTAGCAGTTAGTGTTAGCAACCACTAGAAAAAGTTAGTAGTCTAAATTCAATGGGTAGAATGACTCAAAGGATGAGAAAAGAGGGGTGAATGAGATGGGTGTACCCTTCAGATGGTGAATCCTTGAGGAATGTTGGAATCACCCATGCATACATTATGAAAGTGACCGTCGTTCTTCTTCTTCTTCTTTTCATGTTGCCATGATAGTTGAATCACTGCAAAGAGAATGAGGGTTTTGTTGATAAAAAAACCCTATTTTGCACAGATTAAGTATGGTTAGGTTGATGATTTTTTATGCATTCTTGAAAGGGTAGAATAAAATTGTAATATGAGAGTAATAAAGAGAGATATGGAGATGGTGGATGTAGGTAGAGCTTCAAAAGAGAGCTATGGGTGTGAAAGGGAAAGGTAATGGTGAGGAGGGTGAGAGCAACCATGGAAGGTGCAGGTTTGAGTGAGGGATGGAGAGGAATGAGTGTGTGTGTGTGTGTGTGTGTGTGTGTGTGTGTGTGTGTGTGTATGGAAGTGTGAAAAGATGTGAGAGAATACTAGGACTGACTTGTGAGAAAAAGTGGGTAGATTGGGGTCCACCATAAAATTCATATCTCACTGATGTTTGCTATAAAAGAGAGATTGACATATATTAGCTTGATAGATAGATTTAATTTTTCCTAGGTTACCAAACTAAACTTAACTCTTTCTTACTTTTATCTTCTTTTTGTTGCGTTACTTTGTTAATTTTTTATTTCTAAGTTTCAACTTTTATGTTTAATTTTTAACTATATATATTATTATTTAAAACTTTAAAATTTTTATTTTCTATTTTTATTCATAAATTTTCTTGTTAGTATTTATATTTTATTACTCATGTCTTGTTTACTTGAGAGATGCTATTGATAGCCGTTTTTTGGCTCTCCATAATTGCCATAGTAAGTTACTCCACCCTACCAAATTCACCCAAACGCTATGGCTATCCCTACCATTTCACTCTACATAGGCGTGTGTGAGTTAGGGGGTTTTTTCCATATCTTCTTAAAAACCCTCAGCTAGCTAGTCACTGGGCTAGTTGAGCCAAAAGAAATAAAAAAAATAAAAAAATAAAAGTATATTATGGCCTCTTTGTGTGTAAATATTTCATTGTATATATGGCCTAAATATAGGGATTTTTTATAATTATTTTGGTATTTTATTTAAATATTTCTACTTAGGTGTGTGTTTTATTAAACCTATGTACACCTTCTTTCATTCTCTTACACCATAATTATATTGTTTGCCAATATGTACATACTCTAACCTCATATTTTTCCTTTATACAAATCACTCCCACATTTTCACCCTCACCCTCGTGAAAACAAAAAATTGATTTCTACTCATTGGTTACGTTTATTATATTATTCACTTGCGTACCTTTTCCTCTTTCACCCAAAATAATTCAAGGAGGGACCATATCATATGATTCCAATATCTTTCCATATCCATAAATCCTCCATATTTTTATTAACATTTTTACTCATTATTCTAAAACCATGTGCTCATTGAGCTAAAGTCCATGAATAGTCCATACACTAGTCCCACCATGTATATATTTCTTTATTCACCAATAATCCTCCTCCATGCATGGGTCAAGGGCAACTTGGATGCTTTGTATTATAATATGACAAAGGAGGGGCTCACTCTTGGATGCAGTGTACAAATTCAACAAAGGAGGGGGCCACTAAAAGACTTTTGCGGGCATAAAAATAGGTTTTTTGGTGAGAATTTTGGCACCTATCTCCACTCCGAATTTGGAGCCATAGTCAAAAGAGAAAATGTAGCCCACACTCTGAATAAACACCTCAAATTTTGTCATGATTTTTGGAGCTACCAGCGGTGAGCTAAGATTTTTTCAGTGGACCCCAGTCTGCCCACTTTTCTCACAAGTAGCCCTTAGTCTTCTCTCACCCTTCCACACACCTACTCACTCTTACACATCCCTCCTTCTCCTTCCCTCACTCAAACCTGAAATTTCCATGGCTTCTCCCACACTCTTCACCATTACCCTTTTCTCTCATCCCTATAGTTCTTTTATGAACCTCTACATACATACACCCTCTCCATGTCTCTCTCTATTGCTTCTATGTTACAATTTCATTTACCTCTCCTAAAAATATCTAAAATTCAGCATCTTAACCATGATAACTTCTTCAAATTGAGTATTTTTCATCAACAAATCCTCTTTTCATCGTAGTGGTCAACCGTGGCGGCGACGTAAAGAAGAGAAGAAGAAGAAGAAGACCAGCGGTCATTTTTTCCACAATCTACACAAGGGTGAGTTCAAGATTCTTCAAAGCTTCACCATCTCAATGATTCTCTTTTAATTCACCCCTCTTCCTTCATCAAATCAACTCATCCTACCCATTGTAAATGTATCACTAACAATTCTAGTGATTATTACCACTAACAACTAACTTCTCTTGTAAAAATGCACCCACACTATCAACATATGGAGTAGGCAACCGCACAAGTAAAACAAATTCACTCACTCCCATGGAAGTTTCTCTCCTTTCACCACATCAATAATTCTCTTACTTGAGCCCACATCCATGTGACTCAAGAGAAAAGAGAGACCCCATTCTCATTTGAAATTCATAAAAATTCATAATCCTTGATCTTTCAAAATAAAATTGATTAGGCTTAATCCTAATCAAGGCTTCTAAAACCTATAAATAGAACCCATTCCTCCTTGTAAAAGACATCACTATACCATTGCACACTAGATTGAGCGTACCACACGCCAGTTCTATCTTGGTTGTAAAGAGAGAGTAAGCTTTCTATGCACCATCACCTTGGTGCATAGAAAAGCTTGAGATAGTTTGAGTGAGTGCGAGTAGAAGATATTCTTCCTACCATTGGTGTATCTACCCCAACAGCAATGAATTGGTAGTTTTGGGTGCAATTCATGTCCAAAGGCTCACGCTTCTCCTCCAATTTGGCTTGGCAAACTCATTCAGCTTCATAAGGTGACTTGTTTCATTGAAGGTTGTTGTTTTGTTGCTTGTGATTCATTGACTATTGTTTGGCTACCATTGTAAGAGGGTGGATGGTGAGAGGGCTCCCATAACCCTAAGACATTGTGCTAGTGATTCTATAACCAAATCTTGTCACTTGATTTCGCAAGCTCTAAGTTCCTTTTTGTGCAAAATATAAAGTTGAAGCTAAGTTGTACACCATTTCTCTCTCTCTCTCTCTCTCTCTCTCTCTCTCTCTCTCTCTCTCTCTCTCTCTCGTGTTTTAGTGTGTGAGAGTGTTCCATTGGTGTTAGGGTTAGTGTAAATTCCTTGCTTGTTTGTGGGTTGCTCTAACGATTCTCCTCTTTTGCGTCCTAGTTCGCTCTTAAACTAGGTGGTGCCCCTTGTGTAGTTGGGATTTGGTTGTGGGTTTGTTGTTTTGGTTTGTGTTGTGTTGTGCCCCAGCCCCATTGAGTAGCACGGGAGCCTTGAAGGGTGTCTAGACGTTTCTCTTCTTGTTGCCCGCCCCGGACCGCCTCAATTTTGGTGCCCCCACTGAGGACAGGCTTGTGTATGTTTTGTGAAGACTCAACCTTTAGCATAATCAAGTAGCTTGCATGAATCACGAGAATTTGTATGATCCCTTCATTCCCATTGCAAGGAAAAAGTTACACATAATTGTTAGTACTAAGTTGCAATTTCAGCGAGTAATTCATAGAATTTTAGGTCCTCTTAGGTTGGGAGAGATAAACGCATCAGTAAATCCTTTTATTTTGCCTCTCATTAGGTACGACCTTAGTTTGGACATCTATATTTTTGTTTTGTTTTAAGAATTAGGTCATGCATAGACCATGGATAATGGCCCAGGAATATAGGTTTTTCCCTTTTATTTCACTCCACACATTAGAGTAAACATTGCAATTAGTAGAAAAATCCATTTTCAACAACGTACGGTATTCATGTTTGGTGCCCAAAGAGTAGGAGAAATTCTCGCGTCACCAAACCCTGTCATTCTACCTCTTATTGATTATCATAGGTCATTTGATGTGAATATTTTTATTTTGTTGTAGAATAGATTGCGATTTAGAAAATATTATTGTGTAAATATTTTAAAGAAAGAAAAAACAAAAATGCGTCACTTTGAAATCAATTCAATGGAGAGCCAACGCCAAATGTGAGGATATCCTCTTTTCTTTGGAGAGCCTGGAGAGGATGCAGAATTATTTCTAGCGAATTTCAAGATGTCTTGCCGTATCAAGAGGATAGTAGCTGATCAAGAACGTGTAGAAATGTTTGAGGTGGTCCTTAGGAAAGATGCTAGCACTTGGTTTGACTCTTTGCCTGAGGAAGTTAAAGGGAATTACACGGAAGTTTTGAATCATTTCAAGAAATACTTCTTTGATCCCCAAAACACTCAGAAATTATGGCAAGACATTGTTTCTCATAAGCAAAAAGACTTAGATGACTACTACTTGTACAAGCAAGAGTTCCTACGTCTTTGGGCTCTATGGATACGAAATGTTGCTAACCCTGGTGATGGTGCAGAATTTTTAAAGAAGGAGAGGTTCATAGCCGGACTCTTTCCTGACCTTAAGGTAAAAGTTGAGGCGGGTGCACCTGCTACCTTTGATGCAGCAGAAACTAGGGCTGTTGAGAAATATAGGAAACTCAAGTGCTTAAGGGGGGAGGTTCCAATAGAAGGTCTTAGACCCAAAGGTAAGTCACAAGCATCAACATCTAAGGAGCTTCCAGAGGTAACAGCGGAAGTGATTGAGAAGTTAAATGAATCTTTAAGCAGCTTGTCAATTCACCTTGCACAAGCTGTAGGTCCAAAGGGACAAGCAAAGAAGTCTGAAGAGCGAGACCCACGACCTAGGAGAGTCTTGCAATGTTGGAATTGCGGTGAGTCTGGACATGGGATGTATAATTGTCCTTGGCCCCGTGGGGAGCCAGGGAGACCTAACTTGAATTACCCAGTGATGAATGCAGGTGAAGGAACTAGTGAGCAACCACGGTTTATACAAAGGACAAATGGAGCAAGACCACCTCCACAAGGAGTGGAAGGAGTTCCACGTTTGCCGGACCCAAACGTGCATGTGGTAGAGGTGACAAATTCAAGAGAGGTTGACATGGAAGCAAATGGCATTAAGCGTGGCCAAGGAAAAGGTAAAGAGAAAGAAGGAGTCACATCACAGAGTGACCATGGACTAGGCAAGAAGGCAAAGGAAACCAAGAGGACTCGACGTCGTATCAACCTCCAAGACTTCCCTCTTGGACATGGTATGGCTCCATACAACTTGTTGGAAAGACATGAGAGATAAGGGTCCTGATATTTCATGGCCTCAATTTAGGAGAGATTTAACAAGGGCAGTTAGCACTAGGAGAAAGGTAAAAGAGAGTGTGCCTGTTGTAAAAATTGCACAAGCTGAAATGAATGAGGACATTACACCGGTGCTAGACTGTTACATCAAAGGAAGATTGGTTAGGAAAGGTCTAGTGGATGGGGGTGCACAAATTTGCATCATGACAGAGGGACTCATGCAAAGATGAGGCATGCACATCCATGAGACACCTGAAATCAAAGTAAAGATGGCAAACAATAGCAAGGCTAGGTGTGTAGGCATTTGTAAAAATGTCTTTGTAGAGGCCTTTGGCATTAAGAAAGCGGTGGATTTTTATGTTATGTCGACCAAGGGAAGTGGTTATCCATTTATCCTAGGAAGACCATGGCTAATGAAAATGCGAGCTTTGCAGGATTGGGAGAGTGGGAAATTAATTTGCAGGAATGACAATCATAAGAAGGTTGTCTTTGACATGAAGGAGCAACGCCAAGAGGAGCTCCATGAAGAATCATCTCAAAGCTAGACGGAAGAAGGTTGGACCGATAGCACTTCAGAAGAAGAAAGTAGCGGCAGCATTACTGAAGAGGAGTCTTCCATCGAAGTCATGGGGGTAAGGTTTAAGCCAAGCAACCAAGAGACCTCTTGTCAAGGTTTGGAGGAGGTAGGTTCCCAAGAGAACCAAAAAGTGGAAGATGAAATAATGCTAGAAGGTATGCTATCTACAACACTTACAAAGGATGAAAGAGAGGAGTTCAAATGTGTGCTAAGGAAACTTCCTAGGCTTTTTGCTAAAGACTACACCGATGTGCGTGGAGTAGATGCTGTTCAACACAAAATTGAGTTGAAGCCAGAGGCCACACCTAAGGCTCAGAAGCTACGAAGGCTAGGAGTCATCAAGGAGCAGGCTTTACTCAAGGAGGTAAGAAAGCTTCTAGCAGCAGGTTTCATTCATCCAATGGAGAATTCAGAGTGGGTCTCTCCCGTTGTTGTCACTCCTAAGAAAAACGGAAAGTGGAGGGTGTGTGTGGATTACCGTCCACTCAATGAGGCAACAAAAAGAGATCACTTTCCCCTCCCATTTCAGGATGAGATACTAAATGAGGTAGCTGGTCATGAGAAGTACACTGTGTGTGATGGCTACTCAGCCTACTTTCAAATAAGTATCGCATTGGAAGATCAATTGAAAACAACCTTTATCACTCCTTGGGGTTGTTATGCTTTTAGAGTCATGCCATTTGGTCTGACAAATGCTCCTGTAACATTCCAACGTTTCATGAACATGGTGTTTCAAGCATTCTTTGGAAAGTCAATTAGGGTGTTCATTGATGATTTCTGCATTTATAGCTCAAAATCATTGCATCTACAAAGGGTGGAAGAAGGTTTAAAGAATCTCTACGACATGGGAGGTCAACTCAACCCCGACAAGTGCCACATAGGTGCGGATGAAGTGATCTTGCTCGGTCACAAGGTTTCCTATAAAGGCATTGAGGTGGATCCTTCAAACGCAAAGGCTCTTATTGAGCTCCCATCACCGAAGAGTCTTAAGGAGGTCATCTCTTTCATTCAGAAGGTGAAGTATATGTCACGCTTCATTCACTTAGCCTCGGAGTTGCTTCATCCTTTGCAAAAGTTGACACAACAAGTAGAATTTGCATGGTCTGATGAGCTTGAAGAGTATTTTTGTAACATTAAAGTCATTTTGTCAGAGCTACCAACACTCATGCCTCCTTGTTGGGAGTGCACATTCTTTGTTAGCTCTAGTGTTGGAAGGGAAACAATTGGTGCTGTGTTGCTACAACAAGATCCCCACAGTACAAGGATGCGACCCATCTACTTTGCTAGTAGGGTCATGAATGCTTTGGAGAGAGACTACACAGAAGCAGAACTTATGATGCTTTCTCTCATGTTTGCGGTGAGAAAGTTTAGATCCTACCTGCTACCAAAACCTTTTGTAATTCTCACTGCAGAAAATTTGTTCCCTTGGGTGTCATCTCAAATGAATCTTAGTACTAGGATCTCAAAGTGGATTATGGAGTTGCAAGAGTTCCAATACTCTTTCAAGGTAGAAGATAGTGTGCGTGCACAATTGGTAGGGATTCTCACTTATAGGGTACATGAGAAGGAAATTAAGGTGCCTCAAGTAAAGACCCTACCATTGCCACCACCAAAAAGTATTCCCAATGCTTTTACCTTGTTCTTTGATGGAGATTTTCGACAAGCCACAGGGAAAGTAGGGGAAGGGCTAGTGTTGGTCAACCCAAGTGGAGAGGTGGTCATGAAAGAGAAGGTCAATCTACTAGGTTCAACTAGCAACAATGAAGCAGAATACGACATACTACTTCATGGTTTGAAGATGTGCATTGGCCAAGGGATAAAACGTCTCATGGTAAAGGGAGATGCACTTCTCTTTGTTAAACAGATTTTAGGCATTTGGGCATGCAAGAATGAAAGCTTAAGGACAAAAGTTCATGCCATTCGTAGGATGTTTAAGTAGTTTGAAGAAGTGCAACTATATCATATTCCGAGGAAACAAAATGAAAATGCCGATTTACTTGCACAACAAGCAGTTACATGTGTTGAGAGAGAAGTGCAGGTCATCATGGTGGCAGCAGCTGTCAAGCAACCGAGATACCAGGGATTGGAGTCATTGGCTCCCATTATTGGCTACATTTTGGAGGGTGAGTTTCCACAAGACTTCACGAAGGCTCAGAAGAGGAGACTCATGAAGAAGGCAAGTTTCTATCTCTTCCTAGAAGGCTCCCTCTATCAAAGAGGGAAGGATCAAGTGTGTAGAAGAGTACCAACTATCGAGGAAATTCCAGCCATTCTAAAAGGTTTGCATGAAGAGGCATGTGGTGGTCATTTTGCCCAAGAATCAACTGTGAAGAAGATTTTTCTTGCCGAGTATGTTTGGCCAAGCTTGCATGTGGATGTTCAACATTGGTGTAAAAGCTGTCACAATTGTCAGATAAATGGAAATAGAAGGTTGGTGCATGGCCCGAGGCAAATAGTGCTTGCAAATGGACCCTTTGAAAAGTGAGGCATTGATTCTATGGGTCCTCTGCCTAGGACAAAAAATGGTAAACTCTACATTCTAGTGGCTGTAGACTATATGACTAGGTGGGTGGAAGCTCAAAGTGTGGCAAGAGTGAATGAGAGTACAGTTAGCAAGTTTGTGTACAATCACATTTGTTGTAGATTTGGCACACCTTTGGAGATTGTTTCTGATAATGGTCCAGGGTTTAGGAAGGGCTTGCTCACAGAAGTTTGTGAAGAGCTTCACATTCTACATCGTCATAGCACACCATACTACCCACAGTCAAATGGTTTGGTGGAGAAGGCTAATGGTGTCATTGCAGGAATCATTAGAAAGATGGTGCAAAACAAGACAAAATTATGGGATGACTTCTTGGATGGTGCCTTGTGGGCATATCGAACCACATATAGGGAAGCCACGGAGTTCACACCATTTCACTTGGTCTATGGTCAAGAGGCTTTGCAGCCTATCAAGCTCAACATTCCAACAATGCGACTTTATGGCAAAGGAGCACAAGATGATCAAGAGGTATGGATGGATCGACTTCTTACGTTAGTGGAGCTTGAGTGGAAAAGAGAAGCAGCATACGAGTGCTACAAGAGGAAAGCCACACAAGCGAAAGAAAGGCACGACAAGAAACTGAAGGACAAAGGCATCAAGGAAGGAGAGCTTGTGCTAAGGTATGACAATCGACTTGAAAATCGTTTTGATGCCAAGTTTGAAACTAGATGGCAAGGGCCATACATAGTCAAGAAGGCTTTCAATTCTAGTTACTATCAGCTTATGGACTTGAATGGTAAAGAGCACTCCAGGAAGGTAAACGGGTATCGCTTGAAGCCCTATTTGAGTCGCCTTCTACCAAAGGATGTACCAAAGATCTGTCCAAAGGCCGTTGTCTCATGTAAGTATTGTTACATGAAGCATGAGTGTAACTCTAGCCAAAATTCTGAGGGGCCAAACAATGAAGATTTCGTCAAGGACTCAGAAGCACTCTCTTTGGAAAAGATGCTCTATGATGGTACATGAATATACCATCATCCTGGGGGAGGGCTAATGATAGCCGTTTTTTGGCACTCCATAATTGCCATAGTAAGTTACTCCACCCTACCAAATTCACCCAAACGCTATGGCTATCCCTACCATTTCACTGTACATAGGCGTGTGTGAGTTAGGGGGTTTTTCCCATATCTTCTTAAAAACCCTCAGCTAGCTGGTCACTGGGCTAGTTGAGCCAAAAAAAATAAAAAAAATAAAAAAATAAAAGTATATTATGGCCTCTTTGTGTGTAAATATTTCATTGTATATATGGCCTAAATATAGGGATTTTTTATAATTATTTTGGTATTTTATTTAAATATTTCTACCTAGGTGTGTGTTTTATTAAACCTATGTACACCTTCTTTCATCCTCTTACACCATAACTATACTTTTTGCCAATATGTACATACTCTAACCTCATATTTTTCCTTTATACAAATCACTCCCACATTTTCACCCTCACCCTCGTGAAAACAAAAAATTGATTTCTACTCATTGGTTACGTTTATTATATTATTCACTTACGTACCTTTTCCTCTTTCACCCAAATTAATTCAAGGAGGGACCATATCATATGATTCCAATATCTTTCCATATCCATAACTCCTCCATATTATTATTATTATTTTTACTCATTATTCTAAAACCATGTGCTCATTGAGCTAAAGTCCATGAATAGTCCATACACTAGTCCCACCATGTATATATTTCTTTATTCACCAATAATCCTCCTCCATGCATGGGTCAAGGGCAACTTGGATGCTTTGTATTATAATATGACAAAGGAGGGGCTCACTCTTGGATGCAGTGTACAAATTCAACAAAGGAGGGGGCCACTAAAAGACTTTTGCAGGCATAAAAAAAGACTTTTTGGTGAGACTTTTGGCACCTATCTCCACTCCGAATTTCGAGTGGTGATCAAAAGAGAAAATGTAGCCCACGCTCTGGATAATCACCTCACATTTTTTCATGATTTTTGGAGCTACCAGCGGTGAGCTATGATTTTTTGAGTGGACCACAGTCTGCCCACTTTTCTCACAAGTAGCCCTTAGTCTTCTCTCACCCTTCCACACACCTACTCACTCTTACACATCCCTCCCTCTCCTTCCCTCACTCAAACCTGCAATTTCCATGGCTTCTCCCACACTCTTCACCATTACCCTTCTCTCTCATCCCTATAGTTCTTTTATGAACCTCTACATACATACACCCTCTCCATGTCTCTCTCTATTGCTTCTATGTTACAATTTCATTTACCTCTCCTAAAAATATATAAAATTCAGCATCTTAACCATGATAACTTCTGCAAATTGAGGATTTTTCATCAACAAATCCTCTTTTCATCGTGGTGGTCAACCGTGGCGGCGGCGTAAAGAAGAGAAGAAGAAGAAGAAGACCAGCGGTCATTTTTTCCACAATCTACACAAGGGTGAGTTCAAGCTTCTTCAAAGCTTCACCATCTCAATGATTCTCTTTTAATTCACCCCTCTTCCTTCATCAAATCAACTCATCCTACCCATTGTAAATGTATCACTAACAATTCTAGTGATTATTACAACTAACAACTAACTTCTCTTGTAAAAATGCACCCACACTATCAACATATGGAGTAGGCAGCCACACAAGTAAAACAAATTCACTCACTCCCATGGAAGTTTCTCTCCTTTCACCACATCAATAATTCTCTTACTTGAGCCCACATCCATGTGACTCAAGAGAAAAGAGAGACCCCATTCTCATTTGAAATTCATAAAAATTCATAATCCTTGATCTTTCCAAATAAAATTGATTAGGCTTAATCCTGATCAAGGCTTCTAAAACCTATAAATAGAACCCATTCCTCCTTGTAAAAGACATCACTATACCATTGCACACTAGATTGAGCTTACCACACGCCAGTTCTATCTTGGTTGTAAAGAGAGAGTAAGCTTTCTATACACCATCACCTTGGTGCATAGAAAAGCTTGAGATAGTTTGAGTGAGTGCGAGTAGAAGATATTCTTCCTACCATTGTTGTATCTACCCCAACATCGATGAATTGGTAGTTTTGGGTGCAATTCATGTCCAAAAACTCACGCTTCTCCTCCAATTTGGCTTGGCAAACTCATTCAGCTTCATAAGGTGACTTGTTTCATTGAAGGTTGTTGTTTTGTTGCTTGTGATTCATTGGCTATTGTTTGGCTACCATTGTAAGAGGGTGGATGGTGAGAGGGCTCCCATAACCCTAAAACAATATGCTAGTGATGCTATAACCAAATCTTGTCACTTGAATTCACAAGCTCTAAGTTCCTTTTTGTGCAAAATAAAAAGTTGAAGCTAAGTTGTACACCATCTCTCTCTCTCTCTCTCTCTCTCTCTCTCTCTCTCTCTCTCTCTCTCTCGCTCTCGTGTTTTAGTGTGTGAAAGTGTTCCATTGGTGTTAGGGTTAGTGTAAATTCCTTGCTTGTTTGTGGGTTGCTCTAACGATTCTCCTCTTTTGCGTCTTAGTTCGCTCTTAAACTAGGTGGTGCCCCTTGTGTAGTTGGGATTTGGCTGTGGGTTTGTTGTTTTGGTTTGTGTTGTGTTGTGCCCCAGCCCCATTGAGCAGCACGGGAGCCTTGAAGGGTGTCTAGAGGTTTCTCTTCTTGTTGCCCGCCCCGGACCGCCTCACTATGTCATCGCACAACATTGCTCTTATATAGAGAGTGTGAGGTCCCCACCCCGTCGTATCAAACAACGGATCTGATGGTAAACCTGGTGGCCACTAGATCTATAGCGGAAGCAAACAATAAGGTTCACGGTTCACTAGTGGACGATCTCTCATCACAAAGTGAGTCGAGTTCGAGCCTACTAGCAACGAGATCTAGCTCCACCTCGCAGGGGAAGCGTACTTAACTATCTAGCGATCCTAAGACCCACCTTCCAAGAGGAGAGAAACCCTGAGTGCCTTTTTCCCCATGTTTCAGAGGCACGTACTCTCGAGGATTCGCCGCTCTATGGGCAATGAGTAATACCAATATCGAGTAAGCACTATGGGGACAGAGAGTTCCCGACCAATCGGGACCACCCATCTCGTAGGCATTGGCAACCCGAGCCAAGCCCCCACTTTCCACCCCCATACTCACACTTCCTCGTGTGACCTAATTACTACCACAAAGGTTGTTCAACACAAATATTCCTTGTTTAATTCCGAATCACATGGTTCGTTAAAACAGCCCTTCAACTAGTATTGCAAACAACACCAAGACAGAATTCTAGTAAAAATTCTACTCAAACTTATTCATAAAAATTCCAATGTTCTGGAGGTACAACATCCCCCCTCCAGCGAGAGTTCACTCCTCCCGTTGTCGCCTAGCTGCCCATACAACTAGGTATGTCCACCGCATAGAAAGCACGTCATGGACACTCCCACCGCATAGAATGCAAGACGTGGGTTCCCACCGCATAGAAAGCAAGTCGTGGGTATCCACCGCATAGAAAGCATGTCGTGGATTCAAGAGCCCTTAACGAGGAACTCTACCCCCTGTGATCAGTAGGGGGGTCAGGACTGATTCAACATTGGAAATAAAATGAACATGTCGAGCTAAATTTTTCCTAGCAAACATTCTTTCCTCTTGCAAACAGCATACCCATCAATCATTTCTTTCCTACTTTATACTTAAATGTACTATGCATTCAATGCCGAGGTTTCTGTCGGATTTCTCCAACATGTTCAGGGATATGTTCATTCCTAACTAAACGTGTGCAATGTTAAATTAAACAACTTGAATGAAGTTAAGACCTACCTCTTCCATTTCTTCGTCGATGGCCCGTGAGATGGCCGGTATTTGCTCGTCCATGGGAGCCTTTCCTTTTCCGTTGACATTGCTTGTTCCCGCCTCGCGGTCGTGGGCTCCACCGAAGCGAGTTCTCTTAACCGGGGCCATTTTTCACTACTTTAAATGATTAGCTTGGAGAAAGAGCTAAGGTTCACATCGTCATAACAATCCAATGGGTAGGTTAGTGACATCAATTAATCCCTCCTATATGAGAGTCTAGATTTCTTTTATAAAGCAATCATTAAGGATGGCACATAATCCTATGGGAACCGGCTCTAAGATGACTACTCGGCTTACATGATCAAGAATAATTAGGATTTCACTATTGGAATTACCAGAGGATTGGATTAAGTATGATTAAACTATTTCCTAGCAATTAGATGATGCAGATTTACCCTATGCATATGTGTGAGGAAAAACCAATTCTTAGAGACTTATTGACGGATTAATTTCTCCTTAATTACGTCTTAATGCATAAGAGAAATGAATTCAATGAAGCTTCAATGTTAATGAGTGATTACAATAGTGATTCTCTTCAATCTGCACAAATACTAGCTTACCGATTAATTACTATGCTATCTAGAGAGAGAAGATTCTGATACTTATGCTCTAATCATTAATCGAGAGTGAAGAATGGCTGATAATTCAGCTATGGGATGATGATTACATAATAGCGTACGAATAAGGAGAATCTAGAGAGTAGTCATAGAGATTTTTGACTAGGAATAAGCATAATAGACAAGGGATTTAGATGGTAGAGAAAAAGATTCATAGATGGCATTAATTAAACTGTGGTTACCGTGATTAAGAGCTGGTAATCTTCTCAATTTTCTAATCTAATCGAGCTTCTTGAGATGAAAATTCGGCAGCACCTCCCTCCTAGCTTCCTCTTCAATAGGTGTGTGATTCGGTAGCACCTTCCCAATGTGTGTGGGTGTGTGTGTATGCACTGTGTGTGTGTGTGTGTGATCATAAGTGTGTGTGTGTGTGTGTATATGCAGGTCTTTAAATAGGCTCCTACAGGCTGAAAATCGATCTGGGTTGCTAAATGCATCTGGGAGCTTCTCTAGTTAAGCGTGGCAAGTCCAGTTCTCTGCCCACCAAGTGTCAGGTTTGCTTGGTTAACTGGTTCTGAGACTGAGTTGTAGGCTTGGCAGCTTTCCCAAGACTCCCACAAAGCAAGAGGGTGCCCCCCAGCTGCGAAAGCTGATCTGGAGTGGCTTGGGACCTGTTCCCACACAGTCCCGGGCCCTCGGTGCCTCCCGGACAGTTTTTAGGAAATTTGGTTCTAGGCTAAAACGGGTCATACGAATCGGATTTTGATGCCGTAAATTGCCATACGAAGCTCTAACTAAGGCATACTGGCCCGAGTACCTGCCATATTTAGCAGCCCCCGAGGTCCGAAAAATGCATTTTTTTCAAATTCGGGGTACGGGTGTAGATTTTCGAGACGGTCAAGACTGGACGGGTCGGGTGACCAAAAACTTACTATTTTCGGAATTTTTTCACAAAAATTATTTTAATTCACATTTTGAAGCTTTATAACATTCTAAACATCATGGCACTGACAGAACCTGAAAAACTGCTAAAAATAGTAACTTATTCCATTGTATTCATTTCGTGGTACAAGGGTGCTCTTGTGATCGGATCAGAGACCTTACAACCTCCCCAACGTGAAAAATTTTGAGGTGTCCTCATCTCAAGAATGAGTTTGGGTAATTTTTTAAGAGCGTCGATTCGTCCTCCCAAGTTGCATCTTCTTCAGGGTAATCCTTCCATTTTACTAGATGCTCCGTGATAGTTCTATTGCGTAACTTTCTTTCCCTTGTTTCAAGTACATAGTCAGGTTGGAGCTGGAGAACTCCTTGTGCTGGCATGACTATCTGATCTGAGTCCAAGAATTGATAAGGGTTGAGAATATAGGGTTTGAGTAAGCTGACATGGAATACATCATGAACCTTCAAGTTTGCAGGTAACTTTAGCTTGTAGGCCTGGTCACTTATAACCTTAACGATCTCAAATGGTCCACAATATCTTGGGCTAAGCTTCTTATATCTGCCTAGTGATAAGTTGCTTTTCTTAGGTCGGACTCGTAGAAAAACCTTATCTCCTTCCTTGAAAGTCCTTTCCGAACGATTCTTATCTGCATAGTGCTTCTGTCTATCCTGAGCTGCTTGAATGTCCTGGTGAATGGCTCTAGTCTGGGCTTCCATATCTTCTAACATCTTTCTAGAGGCTTCTACTCTGATGGTTGGATCTGAAAAGTTCAGTGGTGCTAAACAGTCCTGTCCATAAAGAGCTTTGAAAGGTGACATTCCAATGCTTCTGTGTTCGGAAGAGTTATAAGCATATTCTACCAAAGGTAGATATTGTAACCACTTCTTTGGTTCTTGCGAACAATAGGCTCTGAGAATGTCCTCGATGACTTGATTAACTCTTTCGGTTTGCCCATCAGTCTGCGGATGATATGCTGTGCTGAAGTCTAATTGTGACCCAATAGATTGGAAAAGAGAGGTCCAAAATTTTGATGTAAACTTGGCATCTCTATCGCTGACGATACGCTTGGGTAGACCATGTAACCTAAAAATCTCCTTGATGAATACCCGACTAATATCTAAAGCAGTAAAGGTTGTCTTTACGGGTATTAGATGAGCCACTTTTGTGAGCATATCAACAACCACAAAAACAGAATCATAACCTCCTGTAGAAGGTAACCCTGTAACAAAATCCATACTGATGCATTCCCACTTCATCTGGGGTATGTCAAGAGGTTGAAGTTGCCCTAGTAATTTGATCCTTTCGGCCTTTATCCGTTGACAAGAAAGACATTGTCTCACATAGCGAAGTATGTCTCCTTTCATTCCAGACCAAAAATAACTCCTTCTGACGGCGTGAAGAGTTTCAGCATAGCCTGGGTGTCCGGATGTAGGTCGATCGTGTGCTTCATATAGAATGGCCTTCTTTAAAACTGGGTCTCTGGGTACACAGAGTCTATGTCTGTAGTAAAGACATCCTCCCATAAGAGAGTAATCTTTAGCTTCAGGCATCTTATTCTGTTGGACTAATGAAGCCATACGTTGGTACTCTGGATCTTCGAGGGATGCTTCTTTGATTCTATCCCAGATAGGGTTATTTGGAATAGAGATAGCCCCGAGAAACGATTTTCGGCTAAGACCATCTGCAACTGCGTTTTCCTTCCCTGGTCTATACTTTATGTTAAGGTCATATTCCTGTAATAGCTCTATCCATCGCCGTTGTCGCATATTGAGAATGGGTTGAGTAAAAATGCACTTTAAACTCTTGTGATCTGTAACCAACTGAAACTTACGTCCAAGAAGATAATGTCTCCATAACTTCAGTGCATGAATAACTGCTAAAAGTTCCAGATCATGAGTAGGATAGTTCTTCTCATGATCTCTCAGCTTTCGCGACGTATATGCCACCGGTCTTCCTTCTTGAGTAAGAACTCCGCCTAGAGCAGACTTACTAGCATCTATCGCTACTTCAAATTCCTTACTGAAATCTGGAAGCTTTAAAATAGGAGCTGAGACCAAGAATCTTTTTAGCTTAGCAAAGCTAGACTCGTGCTCGGTCTTCCAATCAATCCTCATTCCTTTCTTCAGGAGTCCCGTTCAAGGTGCAGCAATACGTGCATAATCCTTGAAAAAAATGTTGTACCATCCCGTTATTCCAAGAAATCCTCTTCCTTCGCTGACAGTGGATGGTTGAGGCCAGTCAACGATGTCCTTGACTTTGTCTGGGTCCACTGAAATCCCTTCAGCCGAAATGACAAATCCAAGATAGTTGACCTTTGGTGAGCAGAAAGTGCACTTGCTCTCTTTAGCGTAAAGCTGGTGTTCTCGAAGGAGATCAAGTACTTTGCGAACATGTTCTTCGTGATCTGCCTCGTCTTTGGAATAGATCAGAATTTCATCAAAGAAAACCAAGACAAAATCATCCAGGTAAGGTCTGAAAATATCCTGCATAATTCGGTTGAAGCTTGCAGGAGCATTTGTTAGACCAAAAGACATTATTGTGAATTCGTAGTGCCCATACCTAGTATTGAAAGCTGTCTTCAGAATATCTGATTCCTTGATCCTGATTTGGTAATATCCTGACCTTAGATCTATCTTTGTAAATATTTTGGCGCCGTGGAGTCTGTCCAAAAGTTCGTCAATCCTTGGAATTGGATACTTGTTCTTGACAGTTACCTTGTTCAATCCACGATAGTCTATGCATAGCCTTAAGGTTCCATCCTTCTTCTTTTGGAAAAGAACTAGAGCACCCCAAGGAGAAGTACTGGGTCGAATGAATCCTTGCTCAATGAGTTGCCTAAGTTGTTCTTTGAGTTCGATGGCCTCCGGAAGTGACATTTTATAAGGTCTTTTTGAGATAGGTTCACACCCAGGGATAGTCTCAATCTCATGATCTACCTCTCTGTGTGGTGGAAGATTCGTAAGGTCCTCGGGGAATACGTCATCATACTCCCTCAGCCAGTCTGGTCGAAGTGAGGTATCTGATTGGTCCACCTTATTGAGTTTAACTACATATATTTTCTGACCCTTCCTTAGTCCCTTCAAAAGTCTGCTGGCCTTAACTAGAGTAGCCTTAGGTCTCCCATTTTCCCCCTGAATTAAGGCTTCATTACCCAAGTTATCTGTAAAGGTAAAATTCCCTTGTGCACAATGTATGTGGGCCCTATTTTGCTTTAGCCAGTCCATCCCTAGTATCCCATCAAAGAATCCTAAGGGTAGGGTTTGAAATTGGGCAGAAGTTGGGTGTCCCCCTGAATCAAAGTCAATTTTGCCTACAGAGTGTTGAGATACTACCTCCTTGCCGTTTGCTAACTCGACAACTAGCTTGCTTGATGGATACTTATCTAGCTTAAGCTTTCTCATGCATCTGGGTGAAAGAAATGAAAGAGTACTGCCACAATCTATAAGGAAGTTAACTTGTTCACCTCTGAGAGATCCTGGCGTATGAATGACTGCGTATTGCTCGCAACCATTGGGATTATCAATTGCAGCATGTAGTGTTGATCTCTCCACTGCTTCATCACCCACAGTTGGTTGAACTACTGCGGCATTCACTCTGGCGGTAGCTCCACGCCCTCGCCCTCTGTTCATTCTTCCGCGTCCTCCTCTTCCATTAGCTTGGCCACGCCCACGGGTATTCAAGGGTATGGCATTGGCGTTGGTTGCATGAATGTTCCTGGGGCAATTTGATTTGTAGTGTCCATGCTCGCCACAACCATAGCATGGAACATCAAGGAACTCCATGGTTGTGGTGGTAGCCACAATAGGGCACTGGTTATAGGTTTGGTTGGCTGGTCTGCTGTCCAGAGTAGTGTTCCTTGCCCTCTTTGACCAATGATTCCTCCTGTTCAGATTAGCCTTTTGTACTTCGAGAGCTAGAGGTTTAGCCCTCAACAAGGCATCCTGTAGCGTTGACGGCCTGAGAGCCTCCAGCCGAGTGTTCAAGGGATCGATTAGTCCTTGACAGAACCTTGCCACCTGTTGTTCCAAGGTCATGTTAGGAGCATATCTCCGAAGAGTGAAAAACTTTGCATAGTATTCTTCGACCGTTGAATTCAGCTGCCGAAGTGAAAAGAATTCATTCATTCTCAAGGTCCTATAGGCAGGTGGTAAATAACGTCCCATTATTGCAGCTTTGATGTCTTCCCAGGACTGGGAAGATCCCTTAATATCCATGTCCATGCAATGTTGCTTCCACCATATCTTGGCATCGCCAGTCAAGCGGAACATCGCAAGCATGGTCTGATTCACGGGTTGGGTTCCCGCAGCTTCAAAGTAATCGTCCATGGCTTCCATCCATACTTCCGCATCTCTCTCCACATTTTCCCCCTCGCCCTTAAAGATCGGAGGTTGGGCTTGCTTAAGGAGGAGCTTCTTCTCTTGCGCTATCGAGTACAGAGCAACAGGCGGTACCTACATGGGTTATACGAAATTCTTGATACCATTACTTGAATTTCAAGATAGACTCGAGACTTTAATAAAATTCAAAATTCCACTTTATCAAGAGACAGAGATTCAGAGACAAAAAGCACTTTATTGATGGAAATTTATTACAATCGAAACTCCTTAAGGTTTAGAATGACTGGTGACTGCTTATTACAAGGCTTTATGGATTTGCGTATAACATACGCCTAGGAAATGATATTGACATGATGCACTACTTCATTCGTGTAATAGTTCTTATACACATTCTTGAGGGGATAATAAACTAAGGTATCGGGCCGGAGTTCCGCTTTCTGTAATCCAAAGGTTTTGACTCGGTTTGCTGGGATCACATTGGTGACCTTCTCCAAGAGCCAGTCATTGATGGTTTGGTTGGAGTTGCCCGAAACAGTCTGATCCAATCGTGTGGGCACCAAGTAGAATATCTCTATTACTCTCAACTCTTCTCCCCAACGTATCTTCTTCAAGTCGGTATCCAGGCATCCTAGCTTCCGAGCGTTGATGTAGTAAACCCCTCCTGGAAATGTCCAATCAAGTTCCCATCCTTTGTCAATGCGAGTGGAGTGTGGCGTATAAGCCTTCAACAGTATCTCCATGACATCTCGCCTAAACTGGTAAACAGGGGATCTTTGAGCTTGCTCATAAATAAACTCAAACACTTGGAACTTCCGATATTCGAGCACGGGGTCTTCCTGCAACACCAATGCAAGGAATTCAGATCAACTACCTATATACTTTCAGTTCCTTTTAAATGTTCAAACAATACGACTTTATTTTCCCAGCCTAACCTAGGCTCTGATACCAGGTGTGAGGTCCCCACCCCATCGTATCAAACAACGGATCTGATGGTAAACCTTGTGGCCACTAGATCTATAGCGGAAGCAAACAAAAAGGTTCAGGGTTCACTACCGGACGATCTCTCATCACAAAGTGAGTCGAGCTCGAGCCTACTAGCAACGAGATCTAGCTCCACCTCGTAGGGGAAGCGTACTTAATTATCTAGCGATCCTAAGACCCACCTTCCAAGAGGAGAGAAACCCCGAGTGCCTTTTTCCCCATGTTTCAGAGGCACGTACTCTCGAGGATTCGCCGCTCTAGGGGCAATGAGTAATACCAATATCCAGTAAGCACTATGGGGATAGAGAGTTCCCGACCAATCGGGACCACCCATCTCGTAGGCATTGGCAACCCGAGCCAAGCCCCCACTTTCCACCCCCATACTCACACTTCCTCGTGTGACCTAATTACTACCACAAAGGTTGTTCAACATAAATATTCCTTGTTTAATTCCGAATCACATGGTTCGTTAAAACAGCCCTTCAACCAGTATTGCAAACAACACCAAGACAGAATTCTAGTAAAAATTCTACTCAAACTTATTCATAAAAATTCCAATGTTCTGGAGGTACAACATCCCCCCTCCAGCGAGAGTTCACTCCTCCCGTTGTCCCCTAGCTGCCTATACAACTAGGTATGTCCACCGCATAGAAAGCACGTCATGGACACTCCCACCACATAGAAAGCAATACGTGGGTTCCCACCACATAGAAAGCAAGTCGTGGGTATCCACCGCATAGAAAGCATGTCGTGGATTCAAGAGCCCTTAACGAGGAACTCTACCCCCTGTGATCAGTAGGGGGGTCAGGATTGATTCAACATTGGAAATAAAATGAACATGTCGAGCTAAATTTTCCCTAGCAAACATTCTTTCTTCTTGCAAACAGCATACCCATCAATCATTTCTTTCCTACTTTATACTTAAATGTACTATGCATTCAATGCCGAGGTTTCTATCGGATTTCTCCAACATGTTCAGGGATATGTTCATTCCTAACTAAACGTGTGCAATGTTAAATTAAACAACTTGAATGAAGTTAAGACCTACCTCTTCCATTTCTTCGTCGATGGCCCGTGAGATGGCCGGTATTTGCTCGTCCATGGGAGCCTTTCCTTTTCCATTGACATTGCTTGTTCCCGCCTCGCAGTCGTGGGCTCCACCGAAGCGAGTTCTCTTAACCGGGGCCATTTTTCACTACTTTAAATGATTAGCTTGGAGAAAGAGCTAAGGTTCACAACGTCATAACAATCCAATGGGTAGATTAGTGACATCAATTAATCCCTCCTAAATGAGAGTCTAAATTTCTTTCATAAAGCAATCATTAAGGATGGCACATAATCCTATGGGAACCGGCTCTAAGATGACTACTCGGCTTACATGATCAAGAATAATTAGGATTTCACTATTGGAATTACCAGAGGATTGGATTAAGTATGATTAAACTATTTCCTAGCAATTAGATGATGCAGATTTACCCTATGCATATGTGTGAGGAAAAACCAATTCTTAGAGACTTATTGACGGATTAATTTCTCCTTAATTACGTCTTAATGCATAAGAGAAATGAATTCAATGAAGCTTCAATGTTAATGAGTGATTACAATAGTGATTCTCTTCAATCTGCACAAATACTAGCTTACCGATTAATTACTATGCTATCTAGAGAGAGAAGATTCTGATACTTATGCTCTAATCATTAATCGAGAGTGAAGAATGGCTGATAATTCAGCTATGGGATGATGATTACATAATAGCGTACGAATAAGGAGAGTTTAGAGAGTAGTCATAGAGATTTTTGACTAGGAATAAGCATAATAGACAAGGGATTTAGATGGTAGAGAAAAAGATTCACAGATGGCATTAATTAAACTGTCGTTACCGTGATTAAGAGCTGGTAATCTTCTCGATTTTCTGATCTAATCGAGCTTCTTGAGATGAAAATTCGGCAGCACCTCCCTCCTAGCTTCCTCTTCAATAGGTGTGTGATTCGGCAGCACCTTCCCAATGTGTGTGGGTGTGTGTGTATGCACTGTGTGTGTGTGTGATCATAAGTGTGTGTATGTGTGTGTGTGTATGCAGGTCTTTAAATAGGCTCCTACAGGCTGAAAATCGATCTGGGTTGCTAAATGCATCTGGGAGCTTCTCCAGTTAAGCATGGCAAGTCCAGTTCTCTGCCCACCAAGTGTCAGGTTGTCTTGGTTAACTGGTTCTGAGACTGAGTTGCAGGCTTGGCATCTTTCCCAAGATTCCCACAAAGCAAGAGGGCGCCCCCCCCTAAGTGCTCCCCCCAGCCAGCCACGGTCTTCATTGGAGTTGGCTTCCCCACAGTCTCGAGCCCCCGGTGCCTCCCCGGATAATTTTTAGGAAATTTGGTTCTAGGCTAAAACGAGTCATACGAATCGGATTTTGATGCCGTAAATTTCCATACGAAGCTCTAACTAAGGCGTACTGGCCCAAGTACCTGTCATATTTAGCAGCCCTCGGGGTTCGAAAAATGCATTTTTTCCAAATTCGGGGTACGGGTGCAGATTTTCGAGACGGTCAAGACTGGACGGGTCGGGTGACCAAAAACTTACTATTTTCGGAAATTTTTCACAAAAATTATTTTAATTCACATTTTGAAGCTTTATAACATTCTAAACATCATGGCACTGACAGAATCTGAAAAACTGCTAAAAATAGTAACTTATTCCATTGTATTCATTTCGTGGTACAAGGGTGCTCTTGTGATCGGGTCAGAGACCTTACAGAGAGTGTTTAGATCTAAAGATCTTTGGATCGAAAGCTCTTTTGATCGAAAAAAATCTTCGATCAAAGAAACAAAGAAATAATACAGTTGTCCGTTTTTGTGGACGTGGCACCGCATTATATGGGATATCGTATAATATACCCATATATGGCATATTATACGTATCTCGTATAACGTATATGCAACTTAGGCCGGTTTTTTTATTTTCACAAGGGCGAGGATAAAAATATAGAGGTGATTTGTATAAAAGAATAAAAATATTTATGAGATTAGAGAATGTACACATTGGAAACAAAAATATACTTATGGTACAAAATGATAAAAGAAGGTATACATAGCCTAATAAAACACACACTTAGGTATAAATATTTAAATAAAATACCAAAATAATTATAAACAATCCCTATATTTAGACCATGTATACAATGTAATATTGACACACAAAGAGGCCATAATATACTTTTCTTTTTTATTCTATTTATTTTTTTGGGTCAACTAGCCGAGTGACTAACTAATTGAGGATTTTTAAGAAGATATGGGGAAAGACCCCTAACTCACACATGCCTATATACAGTGAAAGGGTGAGGATAACCACAGTGTTTGAGTCATTTCAAAGGGCGAGTAGCTCACTATGGAAATTTTGAATAGCCAAAAAACGGCTATCATTAGCCCTCCCAAAGGATGATGGTATATTCATGTACCATCATAAAGCATCTTTTCCAAAGAGAGTGCTTCTGAGTCCTTGACAAGATTTTCATTGTTTGGCCCCTTGGCATTTTGGCTCGAGTTACACTCATGCTCCATGCAATAAAACTTACATGAGATAGGTGAGTTTTGACAGATCTTTGGTACAAGGCAACTCAAATAAGGCTTTAGCCAATACACATTCACCTTCTTAGGATGCTCCTTGGCATCAAAATCCATGAGCCGATAGTAACTTGCATTAAATGATGTTTTGACCACATACGGACCTTACCATCCGGTGTTGAATTTGGCATCAAACCTATTTTCATGTCGATTGTCATACCTTAACACCATCCCACCTTCCTTGATACCCTTGTCCTTGAACTTCTTATCAGGCTTCTCCTTTGCTTGTATCGCTTTCCTCTTGTAGCATTCATAAGCTACTTCTCTTTTCCACTCAAATTCAACTCAGGCAAGAAGTCAATCTTCCCATGTTTCTTGGTCATCTTGTGTCCCTACATCGTGAAGCCGCATGGTTGGAATTTTGAGCTCAATAGGCTGCAAGGCCTCTTGACCATAGACCAAGTGAAATGGTGTGAAGTTTGTGGCTTCCCTATAAGTGTTTGGATACACACCCACAAGGGACCATCCAAGAAGTCGTCCCACAACTTTGTATGTGGCTTCCCTATAAGTGGTTCGATACACCTACAAGGCACCATCCAAGAAGGCATCCCACAACTTTCTCTTGTTTTCCACCATCTTTCTAATGATTCCTGCAATAACACCATAGCCTTTTCCACCAAACCATTTGATTGTGGGTAGTAGGGTGTGCTATGATGATGTAGAATGTGAAGCTCTTCACATACTTCCATTAGTGGACCCTTCCTGAACCCTGGACCATTATAAAAAACAATCTCCAAAGGTGTGCCAAATCTACAACAAATATTAGTGTAAACAAATCTGCTCATTGTTTTTCCATTTACCCTTGCCACACTTTGAGTCTCTACCCACCTAGTCATGTAATCAACAGCCACTAGAATGTAGAGCTTTTTGTTATAGGGAACGCACCCATAGCATTAATGCCCCACTTTTTAAAGGGTCCACTTGCAAGCACAATCTGCCTTGTACCATGTACCAATCTCCTATTTCCTACCTGACAGTTGTGACAACTTTTACATCAATACTGGACATCCACATGCAGGCTTGGCCAAACATACCCCGCCAAGAAAAATATTTTTCACAGTTAACTCTTGGGCAAAATGATCGCTACATGCTTCTTCATGCAAACCTTTTAGATTCTTAGGAATTTTCTTGATAGTTGGTACTCTTCTGCACACTTGATCCTTCCCTCTTTGATAGAGGGAGCCTTCTAGGAAGAGATAGGAGCTTGCCTTCTTCGTGAGTCTACTCTTTTGAGCTTTTGTGAAGTTTTGTAGAAACTCTCATTCCAGAATGTAGCTCACAAACTGAACCAAGGAATCTTTTTGCAGGTCGCCGAGACGGACATCCATAGCATAGCTCTCAACCATCAACATATTTATCAATACAGGGGAAGCGACTCGGATGAGGCATGGGAACTCCCTAGGGTGTCAATCCTAATGAAGTGAACTCGAAGAGATGCAACTTACTAACTCTACAAGCAAATCAAACGCGTTACCGCCAAGTAATCTGCCTATGTTCTCCTACACCGTTCTTCAGTCATCATGCTCTTTTACCATGCAAATCATATTGGAATTGCACGAAACTTGAAGGAAAGCTACAGGGGATTATCAAGAACATGTCCTATCACTGTCACAGCATTCTGGAGAGGTACAACGATCGCGATCGTTAGTAGAAAAAACAGCAAACAAATGATCCTAATGGGTTGTATTAGGGTCCCTAAATCCTCTCCTAGGGTCAAAACAACATAAAACACGCATATAGGCACTCAAAACAGCGATTTAAGGCCTCAAACTTGTAGTTGAAAACCTTCATCGAATCTTGAATGATTACACTTGAATGAAAGAGCAAGTGGAGAGGAACACAATGTAATATTCAAATTTGAATTTGGATTACCGTCGTAGCCGCAATAGCGAAGATTACAAGTTTGAACAAGAAGGAGCTCTCAAACGTACACTGTCTTCTCAGGTCTCCATTCAAAAGATTATCCTCAAACTTACAAAAAATGACCTTTATAGATTAGGTCTTTACAAAATGGCTTGTCCGGCCATAAGCTCCTAATCCGAAAATTGGCTCTCTAATATACAATTGCTCCCATAAGAATAATCATACATCTTTGACAATTTCCCGGCTTAGAGATGCTTCTTTACAAAATAATTTTACAATGGTTTCTCAGAAAAATATGGTCCTTCTGGCTATGGCCGCTTGTTGCTTCGTCCACCAAACACTCCCCCCTTCCTTATCCTTGCACGCCCTTGTGCATGTTCAGTGCTTTGGCCGTTGATGTGGCTCTAATGAAGCGAGTGTCGCTGAAAAGCTTCTTGTTCGTAGGACGGCTTCGAGGGCTTCTTGATGCTGTCTGAATGGATTTTCAGATAAGGTGTGTTGCTATGCCACATACGTTGCCTTGAGGTCCTTTGGGTGAAAGCATGTGAACCGGTCGCGCTTTTTGTGCTATTTAGCTGTTTCAAGTTAGCACATCTTTGAAAAGTTGGGCGTCTGGTAATTTTTTTACAAATAATATCAAAAATTTTCGGAGGTTGTACATTTGGATTCCTTGTTTCAAGTGCTTTCTATTGATATATCATATGTCATAGATCTTGGAGATGTAGCTCAAGTTATTGTACTAGTTAGCACATGTCAAAATTGTGCTAGTTAGCATTGTCCGGGACATGAAAAAGCATGACAGGTTAACATGCTTTCACCCCTTCTCCATGGGATGGAAAATCCTTGAATCCATTTCGAAGAATCCTGTGACGAAGGCCTCTTCAAATGTCTACAACAAGTAGTGTGATGGCAGGTACATTAGCCTGGAGTACATGGCCATCAAGATGTGTCGTGGCGGTGAATCCTGTAGATTCTAGCAGATGCCTCTGTGTCCTTCCAAGAACAGATTCCACGGATGATCGTTGCCTTCAGTATCTTTAAACACCTGGATGCAGGTGACGATCATCCGGGCTATCTTTACTAACATCTGGCACGCCAAATCAGGGACGTCCCGCATCAACGTGACTGTTGAGTTTAGTGTGCTGACAATGTAAGCCACCGTAGGGGGTTGGTGCACTGTTAGAAGCGGGTAATTTAGCTTGTGCTACCTCGACCCCTTCCATGTGGTGAAATCTTTCCAAGTGCGTCTTCGAGGGACAGGTTGAGGAGCGTTGTGGTAATTTGTTAGATCATGTGGCCTTTTGTCCAACCACTTCTGCCTCCACTTGGGGTGGTCATCGACAAGCACCTGAGCTTCTTTCACTGTGAGTGCAATGCCTTCATAACCCCCTTCTTTGTTTCGTGGCAAGGCAGGCCACATCTTTTCTTTCCACAAATTTTCTTCATGGCATAGCAGAGGAAACGGGAGGTATTCGTGGCCAAATCCTTCCACCTCCTCTTCTAGTTGTAAGTATGCCAGGGCTACTGACTCCAGTATCTTCTTTTCATAGAGCATATACTCCTTGGCCGGCCCCTCTGGCATGTTCTGAATGCTTTCACTGAGTTCATCTCTTATGTCCACATCGGGCACTTGAAATTCCTGCTCCTGTTGCCCTTGGTGTGATGTTCCAGGCAAATCTGGCGCTTGTTGTCCAGGCAGTAGTTGTGGCTGAGTCTGGGCCTTGTCTTCTTTGATCGGCTATTGAAAAAGCAGATCTTCTTTTTCCTTTAGTAGCATGTCATCGATCTGTTTCTGAATCTGTAGTTCAACGCTTGCTTGAGCTAGTTGCTGCTCCATTTCTTTTAACTATAGCTCATTTGCCGCTGTCTGGGCCACCATCCCTGATACAAGCAGCTGTCTTTGAAGCTTTTCTTGCTCTAGCTTTGCTTTTAGCGCTGCTATAGTGTTCACTGCTGTGCCATTGTCAGATGTGGAAACCAATGCCCCAGCAGGTTCCTGATTCGCCATTAAAGTCCTTAGAGTGCCCTTGACCGTGCTGTAGGAGCTGCTAAGCCTTTGGAATCTTGCACTCTTGTAGGGGAGCTGCTCTGTTGCTTTCTGGACTCTTGCCATCAGCTCTTGGCACTCTTTCTCTTTGGCGATGAAGTCTGTCCTAATGTCCACCAAATCTTTGATCAGAGACTGAGCCTGCTGTCGCTCAAGGTCCCTTTCCTCCGTTATGCATTCTAATTGCGTCCTCGGGCTCTCTAACTCTTCTTGCCCTGATGCTTGCTTTCGTTGGGCTTCATGTACCTGTGTTTCCTTCTCACTCAGCACCACATTCTAACACTGGAATTGCCGTTCTAAATCTCGTAGAGTTTGCCTGTAATCAAATCCAGCCCCACTGCTTGGCAGGTTTCTTGGTATCCGATGGATTCTGTAGGTGGTATAACTTCCTTTTGCGAGGTTGAAATCGGAGGAGTTGGCTGTTTTTTGTTCGATGGAGAAGGGGGAGGAGGAGGAGATTTTGGTGAAGGAGGAGGCGATTTTCTAGGCGAGGCAGGAGGTGATTTGGGCGAGGGAGGAGGCGGAATTGATTCTTCTCGCACACGTCTCTTCTTGGAAGTCTCCTCTTCTTGTTGCGAAGTAGATGCTTCCGCTTTTCTTTTCTTTAAAATCCTGATTATTCTTTGGCAGGTGAGGTCCGCCGCTCGTCGCGCTTCCAGATTCCTATCTCTCTGGATCTTCTTAAGTTGTTCCGCCTGATTTTTCTCATCAGCCGTGTCTTTCTCCTTCGTTCCATCAGTGGACTGCGAAGAAATGTCCACCTCCGCAGCCTTTTGTTCTGCTTCTAACCTTTGCTTCTCAGCCCGTAGGCGAGTTGCATTTTCTATCCTTTCTTGCCTTTCCCTTTTGAGTCTTCTTTTTTGTGCCTGTTTTGTTTCAACCGCTAGAGATTGTCTGTCAGCCCGCAATTTGGTTCGTCTTTCTTCAACTCTTTTCTGAGCTTCTGCATATTCTTTTTGCAGGTCCGACTGCGGTACTGCGCTTCTCTCTCCTCTTTTCTCTCGAGCTGCTTTGTTGAATCTTCCTCCTCACTTTCCTCAAACTCTGAAGGCACTTTGTCTTTAGATTCTTGAGACTTTCCTTCGTCATCTGTCTCCGTTTTCTCTTCATCACTCGAAATTTTATTGGTGGCCTTTGCGGAGTGCGATGATGTCCCGTCAGGGGTCATCCTTACGGAAAGTGCAACCAGCTTAGCTTTCTGGATCAAGGCCGTTTGTGAACTGGCACAGCTAGCAAATCTTCGATCATTTCCAAAGCTTGGTATGCTATTCTCGTTAGCATCGGGCCTGCAATCATCTAGGTTTTGTTTTTTGCCGAGCTTTTCAAATTTGCTTCAATCAGATTATCCAGAATATAAGAACCGTAGTCGCAGCGAATGGATCTATTTTCTGTTGTCGCTAGAGCCATGACTACGGCAATGTGCAGGATTGGCTCTGTATAGCGAGGAGGTTTTTGAACTCTGAAATGCTGAGATATCAATCTCATCAGCAATTCCAGCTCTCCGTAGATCATGTCACTGTATTTGTATTTGTTCCCCTTGGCTTTGACGAATGCCTTCTCATTGTCCAGTGACTTTGTCTTTGCTAGAAAATTTTGTAGCCCGGGGAGGAAATGCAAGGCTTCATTGATGATTTCCTTCGTGATCTTTACTTTCACCTTCGACCCGTCCTTGTCTATGAGCATTGCCTGCCCATCATATTGTATCGAGCTCATGAGCTCGTGTGCCCTCATGTAATCTATCCCCCATGGCTGCAATCTGAAAAATTGTTCCAAGTGTACAGCTCGCACTGCCTCTATTACCTCCAGCCTTTGGTGGAGATTCCATATCTCTCATGGCATGATATTTGTCTTCACCAAGTCACCATCCGCATTCTTAAACTTTGAGATGAATATGTGGGCAGGGATTTGAGCCAGTATCTCATCCGAGATGTGAGCCTTTTCATTTGTGGCGAGCTCCTCCACTTCATATGGTGCTGTTGTCCATTGCCTTTCTTTCTTTTGGCGAGGAATTCTGTGTCAGGAGAATCACAAGCTATCAGGATTTTCCCGTCGCAATCAATTGCATTTAGACTTTTAGTAAAAAACAGTTCAAAAGTTAAAACTGATCATAACCTGAACAAATTTCATCCATTCTTGTCCATATTTCACCAGTGGGACTAGGAAGACTAGAGCTATGATTGATAAAAATATGAGCCAGTTCTGGGTCTGAGGTACATCGATCATGATCGTAGTATAGAGGCCAAATTTGGATTTGATCATATGAGTGGGTTGCTGATGTTGGAGGGTCATTTTGGGCCACTCTGTGTGTCATTTGAACCACTTTTGAGTTTACAGGTCCCATTTCTGGGTTACAAGGGAGTTTTGGACTAGACTCTGACTTTTCATGAGTTTTTGATGTCCAAATGGCTTGAAACTTGGTTGGTGACTTGAACAAGATGTATACAGGGGATCTAATGGTTTTTTGTCAAAATCTGAAGCTGAGGTACACCAATCGCGATCGGTGTTCTGGGACTGTTTTTGGTGAAAATTAGATGGTCATGAACTCCTATGCCTGCCTAGCCCATTGATGATTTATTTCCAAGTTTGGACTTCAATTGAACAACTTAGAGCAATTTTTCACTATTTGACCATATTTTACTAAGTCTAACCATATTTGGTTTTCCTAATGAATTTTGGTTGGATCCTGGAGTTAATTGAAGTTAGTTTTAGAGCTCACACTGCTTCCATGATGTTATGCTACCATCAGCCTATTCCATTGTCTAATTTTGACCTTATCAGGCACTTTATACCCTGTCTTAGGAGGTTTTCAAGATGTGTGCATTTTTTAGGCATTCCTTGGATCTCCATGTGATATTTGAGCATCCCTAATTAACCTTTTGGTCTTTGGCATTGGCTCGGCTCCAATTCTATCTTTATGTGATCATTCGAGACTGAAACCACTATATCTGCACTTGTAGGAGATTCATAGATCCATTCGAGGGTTTCTACAACTGTTCTGACTCTTAGTCGGCCAAGTGTACCTTTCAAACCATCCATCAATACTTTTAACAGGATTTTGGCAGTTGTAGGTCAAATTTTTCCCTTTGGTTGTGTTTGAAAAATTGGGCCCATTCCCTGAGAAAAAATTGTGCATTTTCCTTGAAAATTCAAGAGAGTGTACTTTTAACTGAGTTCCAAGCATGGACCAAGTCAAAAGTTGAAAAATCTGCATCTAGAGGCACCGATCGCGATCGTACCATGGAGGCCAAATTTGGTTTTGACACCAGTAGGTTGTAGGCGAGGCTGAGGGGGAGTGTTTTACATTTTCTGTCCCAGTTTTTGTCAGTGAGGTACACCAATTGCGATCGGTGTACCACCACCAATTTACTGACTGAATCCAAACCTCTTACCTGGAGATGGAAAGATCTTTCAATTCCTTCGACTGCATGGGTTGTTACTTGATCGGTCTCTGCAAATGATTACACTAGATGGCTATGAGATCACTGTATCATTCCAACTGTCAGCAGATTCAACGCTTCAAATTGTTCTCAACACAATTTTGCTTGCAGATTATTGACAGTATGTCCAATTTGAGTTTTGAAAACTCCTGGTATCTTGTATAACCTAGGTATGTGAACAGGTCAAAAATGAGTTGGATCTGGGCCAAAGGTACACCGATCGCGATCGTACTTCTGAGACCAAATCAGATTAAACTTCACCAGCTTGTTCACTAGGCTATTTTAAGACTACCTGCCAGACACTTTTGTATTTGGACTCAAAAAAGTCAAGTTTTTACCATTTCTTGGTTGTAAGTGCCTGTTTTCCCAAATTTATCTGTTTGACTGGATTTTGATGTTTGATTTGGGATTTGAGAGATACCTAGGATTTTCTTGTGTACAAGCTATCCCTCTGTGTAGTTCCTTCTCAGTTTGGATGTGTTTTGGTCTACTGAAAGTTAATTTCTAAGCCGGTTTAGCAATTTTTGACTCAGATCTGTATTCAAATGGTTGACAGGTATTTTGAGGTTTCTGGATCTAGGTCTTTTAGACTTTTATGTTTATATACACCTGGGGATCCCACAGATGAAAGTCAATTTCTAAGCCGGTTTAGCAATTTTTGACTCAAATCTGTATTCAAATGGTTGACAGGTATTTTGAGGTTTCAGGCTCTAGGTCTTTTAGACTTTTATGTTTATATACACCAAACTTGGCATGCATGTAGACACTGATGTTTTAAGGCTATCCCCAAAGTCTTTTTGCATTTGGATCATCAAAAGTCAAGATTTTGCAGTTTCTAGGTCTGTCAGGCTAGTTTTACCCAAGTGGCCTGATTTTCTTGGTTTTTGATGTTTTTGGGTGTGGTTGCTTTAGACAAAGTTGTTTAGAATCTTATCAGGAAGGCACATGTCAAATCTGGTCCAAATCTGACACTGAGGTACACCGATCGCGATCGTAGTACCTAGGCCAAATATGATGAAATTTTATATGCTCCCTCTAACAAGTGTTTCCTAGTGTTTTGTGCTACCACTTTGTGATTTGAATCAATATCAATCTTGTTTGGTCAGATTTTTAGAATTTCAGAGTCTTATGGCTTTTTTGGCCAAAGTTATGGTTTTCTGGTTTCTCGACTCTAACTTTTGTCCCAAATCTGATTGGAATGTGATTTGCTTATCCCACTCCTAAGTACAAAACTGAAAAAACATAAGAAATTCAATCAAACAAAACAAACACGACAGATTTTGGGTGAGATTTTAGTACTCAATCGAATTAGAGAAATTGAAGAGCAAAAATGCTTTAACACATTCACTCACAGCTCCCTAAATCTCCTAAGAAAGGATCTAGCCGGTCCACTGGCTCTAGACTCCACTAGGCTCTAAACCCTTGTCTAGCAGCCTAACTGAGGTGTAAAATGGATTCGTGAATTGATCTTTTTAAGGAATCTAACTGCGCACTGGAGCACTCATCACCTAAGGTGCATTCCCCGGCAATGGCGCCAATGTTTGCGGGTCGACGCGCGACGGACGTCCATAGCATAGCTCTCAAGCATCAACATATTTATCAACACAGGGGAAGCGACTCGGATGAGGCATGGGAACTCACTAGGGTGTCAATCTTAACGAAGTGAACTCGAAGAGATGCAAATTACTAACTCTACAAGAAAATCAAACGCGTTACCCCGCCAAGTAATTTGCCTATGTCCTCCTACACCATTCTTCAGTCACCCCATGCCAGTTTACCATGGAAATCATATCGGAATTGCACAAAAATTGAAGGGAAGCTATAGGGGATTATCAAGAACATGTCCTATCACTGTCACAGCATTCTGGAGAGGTACAAAGATCGCGATCGTTCATCCCAAAGTCAGCAAATAGATGATCCTAATGGGTCGTTTTAGGGTCCCTAAAGCCTCTCCTAGGGTCAAAACAACATAAAACACGCATATAGACACTCAAAACAACGATTTAAGGTCTCAAACTCGTAGTTGAAAACCTTCACCGAATCTTGAATGATTACACTTGAATGAAAGAGCGAGTGGAGAGGAACACAATGCAATATTCAAATCTGAATTTGGATTACCGTAGCCACAATGGCGAAGATTACAAGTTTGAACAAGAAGGAGCTCTCAAACGTACACTGTCTTCTCAGTTCTCCATTCAAAAGATTATCCTCAAACGTACAAAAAATGACCTTTATAGATTAGGTCTTTACAAAATGGCTTGTCCGGCCATAAGCCCCTCATCCTAAAACTGGCTCTCTAATATACAATTGCTCCCATAAGAATAATCATACATCTTTTACAATTTCCCGGCTTAGAGATGCTTCTTTACAAAAGAATTTTACAATGGTTTCTCAGAAAAATATGGTCCGTCTGGCTACGGCCGCTTGTTGCTTCGTCCACCAAACAGACTCCATCCTTGGTACCTTGGTTGCTTTACCACTACTTTCACCATGATAATGTACACTTATTTGTTAACACATGTAACTGCTTTCTCTGCAAGCAAATTAGCATCTTCATTTTGCTTCCTAGGAATATGATACAATTGCACCTCTTCAAATTGATTAAACAATCTACAGATGACATGAACTGTTGTCCTTAGGATTTCATTCTTGCATGCCCAAATGCCTAAAATCTGTTTCACAATGAGGAGTGAATCCCCCTTTACCATGAGATGTTGTATACCTTTCCCAATGCACATCTTTTTAAACCATGAAGTAGTTTGTCATATTCTGTTTCATTGTTGCTAGTTTAACCTAGCAGATTGACCTTCTCTTTCATGACCACCTCTCCGCTTGGGTTAAGAAACACTACCCCTTCCCCTACTTTTGTGTGGCTCTTCAAAAAGATCCATCAAAGATTAGGGATACTTTTAGGTGGTGGCAATGGTAGGGTCTTTACTTTAGGCACCTTAATCTCCTTCTCATGTACCCTGTAAGTGAGAATCCCTGCCAATTGTGCATGCACACTATCTTCTAGCTTGAAAGAGTATTGGAATTCTTGCAATTCCATAATCCACTTTGAGATCCTAGTACTAAGATTCATTTGAGATGACACCCAAGGGAACAAATTTTCTGCAGTGAGATTTACAAAAGGTTTTGGAAGCAAGTAGGATCTAAACTTTTTCAACGCAAACATGAAAGCAAGCATCATGAGTTCTGCGTCCGTGTAGCCTCTCTCCAAGGCATTGATGACTCTACTAGCAAATTAGGTAGGTCGCATCCTAGTACTATGGGGATCTTGTTGTAATAAAATTGCACCAATTGTTTCCTTCCCAACCCTAGTGATAACAACGAATCTGTCCCAACAAGGAGGCATGAGTGTTGGTAGCTCTGACAAAATGACACAAAAGTACTCTTTAAGATTATGAGACCATGCAAATTCTACTTATTGTGTCAAATTTTGCAAAGGGTGAAGTAACTCTAAGGCTAAGTGAATGAAGTGTGACATATACTTCACCCTTTGAATTAAAAAAAAATGACCTCCTTAAGACTCTTGGGTGATGGTAACTCAATAAGAGCCTTTGTCTTTGAAGGATCCACCTCGATGCCTTTGTAAGAAACTTTGTGACCAAGAAAGATCACTTCATCCTCACCTATGTGGCACTTGTCGGTATTGAGCCGACCTCGCATGTCATAGAGCTTCTTAAAACCTTCTTCTACCCTTTGTAGATGCAATGATTTTGAGCTATAAATGCAAAAATCATCAATGAACACCCTAACTGACTTTCCAAAGAATGATTGAAACACCATGTTTATAAAATGTTGGAAAGTTGCAAGAGAATTTGTCAGGCCAAATGGCATGACTCTAAAAGCATAACAACCCCAAGGAGTGATGAAGGTTGTTTTTAATTGATCCTTCATTGCAATCCCTATTTGTTCGTAACCTGAGTAGCCATCACACACAATGTATTTCTCATGACTAGCTACCTCATTTAGTATCTCATCCTAAAATGGGAGGGGAAAGTGATCTCTTTTTGTTGCCTCATTTAATGGAGACGGTAATCCACACACCCCCTCCACTTTCCATTGTTTTTGGGAGTGACAACAATGAGAGAGACCCACTCTGGATAAATGAAACCTGCTTCTAGAAGCTTTATTACCTCCTTGAGTAAAGCCTTCTCCTTGATGACTCCTAGACTTTGTAGCTTTTGAGCCTTAGGTGTGTCCTCTGGCTTTAACTCAATCTTGTGTTGAGCAACATCTACTCCATGCACATCTGTGTAGTCTTTAGCAAAAAGCCTAGGAAACTTTCTTAGCACACATTTGAATTGCTCTCTTCTGTCCTTTGTAAGTGTTGTAGACAATTTATCTTCTAACAATCCTTCATCTTGCACACCTTGATTCTCTTGAGGACCTACCTCTTCCAAACCTGGGAAAGAGGTCTCTTGGTTGGTTGGCTTAAACCTTACCCCCAGGACTTCGATGGAATACTGCTTTTCAATAATGTTGCCATTACTTTCCTCTTCTGAAATGCTATCGGTCCAGTCTTCTTCCATCTCACTTTGAGGTGATTCTTCATGGAGATCCTCTTGGCATTTCTCCTTCTATCAAAGACAACCTGCTTATCATTTTCATTCCTACAAATTAATTTTCCACTCTCCCAATCTTGCATAGCTCGCATTTTCATTAGCCATGGTCTTCCTAGGATAAATGGGTAACCATTTCCTTTGGTAGACATAACATAGAAATCTAGTGACTTGTTAATACCAAAGGCCTCCACAAAAACATTTTTACAAATCCCTAAGCACCTAGCCTTGCTATTGTTGGCCATTTTTACTTTTTTTTTAGGTGTCTCATGGATGTGTATGCCTAGTCTCTGCATGAGTTCCTCTGTCATGATGAAAATTTGTGCACCCCCATCCACTAGACCTTCCTTTGATGTAATTGTCTAGCACTGGCGTAATTTCATCATTCATTTCAACTTGTGCTGCTTTTACAAGAGGCACACTCTCTTTTACCTTTCTCCTAGTGCTAAGTGCCTTTGTTAAATCCCTCCTAGCTTGTGGACATAATGCAAGAAATTGAGGCCATGAGATACCAGGACCCTTAGCTTTCATGGTTTCCAATAGGTTGTATGGAGCCATACCATGTCCAATAGGGAAGTCTTGGAGGTTGATACAATGTCAAGTACTCTTGGATTCCTTGGTCTCCTTCGCCTTCTTTTCTCCTCCATGATCACTTTGTGACGTGACTCCTTTTTCCTCTTTACCTTTTCCATGGCCACTCTTAATGCCATTTGCTTCCATGTCAACCTCGTTTGAAATTGTCACCTCTACCACATGCACATATGGATCTGGTAAAGGTGGAGCTCCTATTCCTCATGTAGGTGGTCTTGCTCCATTTTTCATTTGTAGAAGCCGTGATTGTTGACTAGTTCCTTCACATGCATTCATCGCTAGATAATTCAAGTTAAACCTCCCTCGATCCCCAGGGCCAAGGAAAATTATACATCCCATTTCCATATTCTCCAAAATTCCAACATTGCAAAAGTCACCTAGGTCGTGGCTCTAGCTCCTGAACTTTCTTTGTTTTTCCCTTGGGACCTAGAGCTTGTGCAAGATGAATTAACAAGTTACTCAAAGACTCATTTAGCTTCTCAATCACCTCCGCTGTTACCTCAAAAATCTCTCTAGATGTTGATGCTTGCAATTTTTCTTTGGGTATAGGATCCTTTATTGGAATCTTTCCTCATTGGCACTTGAGTTTTCTATACTTTTCAACAACCTTAGTTTCATCTGCATCAAAGGTAGCAAGTGCACCCGCCTCAACTTTTATATTGTGTGTGTGAAAGAGACCCGCTATAACTCTCTCCTTCTTTAGAAACTCTGCACCATCACTAGGGTTGGAAACATTTCTCACCCATACAGTCCAAAGACATAGAAACTCTTGTTTATACATGTAGTAGTCATCTAAGTCCTTTTGCTTGTGAGAAACAATGTCTTGCCATAGCTTTTGAGTGTTTTGGGAGTCAAAGAAGTACCACTTTGAATGTTCAATGACTTCCTTATAGTTTCCCTTAGCATCCTAGGATAGAGAGTCAAAGAAAGTACTAGCATCTTTCCTAAGGCCCTTTTTAAACATTTCTAAGCATTCATCATGCCCTATCACTCTCTTTATGTAGCAAGCCATTTTAAAATTTTCTCAAAATAGCTCGACATCCACACCTCGCTCTCCAAAGAAGAGAGGATATCTTGACATTTGGTGTTGGGCCTCCATTGAATCAATTTCAAAGTGATAAAATTTTTCTTTTGTGCTTTCTTTCTTCAAATGATTTACATAATAATGTTTTCTAAATTTCAATCTATTCTACAACAATATAATAGTGTGCACATCAAATGATCTATGATAGTCAACAAGAGGTTGGATGGTAGGGTTTGGTGACGCAAGAATTTTTCCTACTCTTTGAGCTCCAAATATGAAGACCATATGCTGCTGAAAATGGATCTTTCTACTAATTGCAACATTTATTCTAATATGTGGAGTTAAATGGAAGGAAAAACCATCTATTCTTGGGCCATTATCCATGGTTTATGCACGACCTAATGCTTAAAACAAACAAAAATATAGACGTCCAAACTAAGGTCGTACCTAATGAGAGGAAAATTACAAGGATTTACCGAAGCGTTTATCTCAGTCAACCTAAGAGGACATAAAACTCTACGAATTACACGTTGAAATTGAAAATTAGTACTAACAATTATGTGTACCTTTTGCCTTGCAATGGGAATGAAAAGATCGTACAAATTCTCATGATTCATGCAAACTACTTGATTATGCTAAAACAAAAAAATAGACGTCCAAGCTAAGGTCGTACCTAATGAGAGGCAAATTACAAGGATTTACCAAAGCGTTTATCTCAGCCATCCTAAGAGAACCTAAAACTCTATGAATTACATGTTGAAATTGCAACTTAGTACTAAAAATTATGTGTACCTTTTGCCTTGCAATGGGAATGAAAGGATCATACAAATTCTCATGATTCATGCAAACTACTTGATTATGCTAAAGGTTGAACCTACACAAAAACATACACAAGCTATCCTCCGTGGGGGCACCAGAATTGAGACAATCCGGGGTAGGAAATAAGAGAGGAAACCTCTCCCGTGCCACTCAATTGGGGCTGGGGCTACCACAAACAAGCAAAACAACAACAAACCCACAACCAACAACAAGTGAAGGGGCACCACCTAGTTACAGAGTGAGCTAGGACGCATGAGAGGAGAATCTCTTAGCAATGAAAGCGAGAATAAGGGTACACTATTACTAATATCAATGATATAAATACGCACACCAAACACATAGAGATAGAGGGATAGAGAGAGAGAGAGAGAGAGAGAGAGAGAGAGAGAGTTTTGTGCAAGAATTTAGCTTCAATTTTAATGAATTGACGCAGTGTATAAACTGCTTGGACGAGAGTCAAGAGACACAATTAAGTTTGATGACGTTGCAATCTACACATTATCTTAGAGTTATGGAACCCTTTCACCATAAAACCCTCTTATAACATTTTCCCAAGCAACAAAACAAACACAAGAGCTCTTGAGTCACATACAAGAAAATTATACAAAAGAATCTCAAAATGAGAACGCGTCACCTTAAACCAAACGATATGAGGTTTCCAAGGGTGAATTGGAGAGATTGAAGAGACTTTTGAGCCGCATTTGCATCCAATGTAACATTTAATGGCCTAAAATCTTATTTGTAGCGGAAATTAGCATGAACATAGTGGGCATTTCATTAGAATAGATTCCTAATGAGAATTACAAGAGTGCTTGGGTGGAGAGAGCAACAAAAAGCATAACACCTAGTTAGATAGCATCGACAATACTTTCAAAAGAGAGAGCAATTAAGCTATTGACAACAGTTGAGGACCGGATTTGCATGGAGCCGGTCCCCCCTCCAAAAGGCTTTGTATTATGGTTTCTCCCATCAAGAGAGACATTGTACAATACAATTCTTTGTGTTCCTTCAAGACTAGCTAGTGCAATGAAGATGGAAGCTTCATACACCAAGCAAAACACTTAATCAAACACAACTTGAATTATCCCCGTTCTCAGACCCAAGACCTCACACACCTTCGAAGATGGTGAGAGCTAGCAGGGTATGAGAGTAGATTGAGAGGAAAAAGAAGTATCTTACGAGAAAGAAGTACATCTCCTCACATAATCACTCATATTAGCATAGCTTAGCTTAGTAATTAGCTTGGTAGAGAAGATGAGCATGCATTGAATCTTGGCTCTTGGTTGGATTTGCATCCACATGCCAAGAGAGTGTTGATGTAGGCTTCTATCTCACAAGCTTGGAGTAGGTGATGAGCTCTCCATTAAAGCTTGGGAGGAGATAGAGTATTTTCCCTTCACACATGGTCAAGTGTGAGAGTGTGAGTGCCAATGCCAAGCAAAAATCAGCCCCCTCTCTCTCTTGGGCGAGCCCTAGCTGCTAAGTTAGTCTGGCTTTTGCCTCATTGGACCTCCCCAGGTCAAGCCAATAGGGATTAAGCAGCATAAGTGATAGCCTTCTGACATGTGTCCCCCTTTCCCCTTTTGTGAGAGCTTTAGATAATTAAATAATTAAACTAAACTCTCATTGGACCCCTTTGCCTCCTGGCCAATAGGAATCAGGCAAGCCATGGGGCTCCTGAATGCTCATTGGACCCCTTGGGAGACTACCCAATAGTCTTCTAGGACACTTAATTCTTATTGGTTTCTTTTATTAAATGTTTTTAAATTAATTAAACTAGATTTACTCTAGCCTAATTCTCATTGGTCCACTTCAAGGGTCTTCCAATAGGAATTGGGCATACCTTGTGGGCATCTGGCCTAGGGAGCTGACATGTGTCCCTCATTCCCTTTGTGTAAAGGGAGCCTGTGTGTGTGTGTGTGGCTTTCTCTCTCATCCCCTAGCTTTGGGGCTCGCCCCCTCCCATGTAGGGATGTAGAAAGACTTTTTGGGCACACACTAAGCATCCAATTTTCCCTAAGGTTGACCTTTGGACACAACCTTTGAATTTTGGAACCTTAGCATTTTGGAAGTCTTAATGGGCTGAACCTTAGGGTCTTTTTAGCCCGTTGTTTCACATGGATCTTTTGCAGATGGCCCCCCCTTTGGATCCCTATTTTCCCTCCTTTGGATCCCTACTGTGGCCGGTCTGCTAACTTAACCAATATTCTAGCTTTTTCTCCCTTGGCACTTCCCCACATTAAATGATCAGTTTAATATGAGAAAATCATTTAGGAGAATTAGATATTGATTATTATGACATTACCTCTTTCTTGAAATCATAGTCGTCCTCGACTATGGTGTAGAGAAGATAAAGCATATGCATGAGTCCTTTTCTTAGCGGGTAGAGGATCCCTGTGTTACCCTACGACATCATTCCATAATGGATGACTAGTCCATTTGGCGCTTGAGAGCCTGAGGCTGCCGCAAGCATGTCTGCACATTAGTCCTATCAGTCTTCCATAGTAGAGTGACAAGCTCTACTTGGTGTTCGGGAGACGTCGTCTCCGCAAACTTGATCTAAGCATGCATACTACTTCATTTTTGTGCACAAATAAAGAAAAAGAGAGTCTTATAAGACAAAAATTTTTGTTCATTTTTAACATTTTGTACATTTGCTTACTCTTGGGAAGCATTGTAAGCATTGACAAGGTTTAGGTTATCCTTTAATTGTATGCCTTGCATCCATCTAGCATCTTCAAAAGGATAATTCTTAAACTTAATAAGATATCGTCGGATAGTCTTACCGCCTCTTAATACCTTGTCTTCATGTCGGAGAATGGACTCGGGCTGCAGCACCTCCTCGTGGTCCACGATCTCCGGTGGGTCTTCAACAGTTGGTTCTTGAGGTGGCTCTCCTTTGTAAGGCTTCAAGAGGCTCACATGAAAAGCATTGTGTATGAGCCAATGATTGGGCAACTTAAGTTGATAGGCCATCTCATTGATTGGCCTAAGAATCTGGAAGGGACCATAGTACCTTTTTGCTAGTTTAGCATAGTACTTTTGGTGGCCCGTAGGATTCTTGCCCGTCGTGTGCCTTAATCGAGCCTTGGGAATTTTTAACAAGACCCAATCGTTTTCTTTAAAGGCTTGGGCTCTTCT